>NC_042962.1:39490691-39803949 GCF_901001165.1 Salmo trutta
TTTTCTCAAGTCCAGCCATTCCAGTTTTGAGTAATCATCCAAAACGGATTGCGCAAAAACATATGTTATATGCTAAAGCTAACATTTCAGTATATGTGTGTGCACACGCGCAAAGATGGGCAGTGATTCTGTTGCATGTATTTGAAATACATTATTTATTATTATTATTATTTATTATTTATTATTATACATTATTTGTATTTCAAAGGCCTGAACAAAATCATCCTCTAATTTGGTACAAGATAATGGTATTTCAGAGAATGGTATTTTCTATTTTCAAAATAATCAAAACATCTTTTGGTAACACTTAATGATAATGGGTCCTTATCACAATGTAATTGCATATGTTATTACACTGTATTGTGATTAATTGTAATAGTACGTACTTACACTGCAATAAAAACATGTAACTGGTGGTAATTGAAGTCTGTAATTACAGAGCTGTAAGAATGAATGCTTGTTACCATGCATGATGCAAATGTTGTTTCAGATAGTATCCCAACCATATATCCGAAAGCACCATATTTCAGCCTGTACATTTCAGCCTGTTTAAACCATGTGATAAGTGTTTTTAAAACCGACCACCACATTGACACAATTCTGCAATAAAGGGCTCTGGCATCTGATGCCCAGGCCCAATGGCAAAACCGAGTTCACAAACGGGTTCACAAACGGTTCACATCAATCAAAAGGGCATTTGACAATTGGTCAATTATTTTAACCATCATTTAAATGTTAGACACATTAATCCCCAATGCTGCTGTAGATTACGGAGAATTTTCCAAATAAAGCTAATTTTCTCACACCTTTCAAACAAACAGACATAGCTCAAAAACAAAGCACAAATACTTTGTCTACATCCATTCAGCATCGTCTACACCCTCTTAAGCCTTAGCTGTTTTTTAAATCAAATTTTACTGCTTGCATCAGTTACTTGATGTGGAATAGAGTTCCATGTAGTCATGGCTCTATGTAGTACTGTGCGCCTCCCATAGACTGTTCTGGACTTAGGGACTGTGAAGAGCTCTCTTCTGGCATGTCTTGTGGGTTATGCATGGGTGTCCGAGCTGTGTGCCAGTAGTTTAGACAGACAGCTCGGTGCATTCAACCTCTCATAAATACAAGTAGTGGCTCAGTTGGTAGAGCATGGTGTTTGCAACGCCAGGGTTGTGGGTTTGATTCCCATGGGGGACCAGTACGAAAAAATATAATTTTTTTTAATGAAATGTATGCATTCACTACAGTAAGTCGCTCTGGATAAGAGTGTCTGCTAAATGACTAAAATGGAAATGTAAACTTTGAGCCAGAAGAGATTGCCATGCTTATTATTCATATTATATCTCTGTGTACATCCAAGTTCATGAACAGCAGTCAAGGTGTGACAAAACTAGGGCCTGTAGGACCTGCCTTGTCGATAGTGTTGCTAATGATCAATTAGCCTTTTAAAATGATACACTTGGATTAGCTAACACAACGTGCCATTGGAACACAGGAGTGATGGTTGCTGATAATGGGCCTCTGTATGCCTATGTAGATATTACATAAAAAATCAGCCGTTCCAGCTACAATAGTAATTTACAACATTAACAATGTCTACACTGTATTTCTGATCAATTTGATATTATTTTAATGGGCAATTTTTTTGTGCTTTTCTTTCAAAAATAAGGACATTTCTACGTGACCCTAAACTTTTGAACAGTAATGTATATATTTATATATATACATACCCACATATATATATAAACATGCATACATATACATATATAATAATACACATACATCAATGATGTCGCTGTTGTGTCTCTGGATCAGAGACTCTACGCAGACGACACCATTCTATATACTTCTGGCCCTTCTTTGGACACTGTGTTAACAACCCTCCAGACGAGCTTCAATGCCATACAATTCTCCTTCCGTGGCCTCCAACTGCTCTTAAATACAAGTAAATCTAAATGCATGCTCTTCAACCGATCGCTGCCTGCACCTGTCCGCCCGTCCAGCATCACTACTCTGGACAGTTCTGACTTAGAATATGTGGACAACTACAAATACCTAGGTGTCTGTTTAGACTGTAAACTCTCCTTCCAGACTCACATCAAACATCTCCAATCCACAGTTAAATCTAGAATTGGCTTCCTATTTCGCAACAAAGCATCCTTCACTCATGCTGCCAAACATACCCTCGTAAAATTGACCATCCTACCGACCCTCGACTTCGGCGATGTCATTTACAAAATAGCCTGCAATACCCTACTCAATCAATTGGATGTAGTCTATCACAGCGCAATCCGTTTTGTCACCAAAGCCTACTACCCACCACTGCGACCTGTACGCTTTCGTTGGCTGGCCTTCGCTTCATAATCGTCGCCAAACCCACTGGCTCCAGGTCATCTACAAGACCCTGCTAGGTAAAGTCCCCCCTTATCTCCGCTCACTGGTCACCATAGCAGCACCCACCTGTAGCACGCGCTCCAGCAAGTATATCTCTCTGGTCACCCCCAAAGCTAATTCCTCCTTTGGCCGCCTCTCCTTCCAGTTCTCTGCTGCCAATGACTGGAACGAACTACACAAATCTCTGAAACTGGAAACACTTATCTCCCTCACTAGCTTTAAGCACCAGCTGTCAGAGCAGCTCACAGATCACTGCACCTGTACATACCCCATCTATAATTTAGCCCAAACAACTACCCCTTCCCCTACTGTATTTATTTATTTATTTTGCTCCTTTGCACCCCATTATTTCTATTTCTACTTTGCACTTTCTTCCACTGCAAATCTACCATTCCAGTGTTTTACTTGCTATATTGTATTTACTTTACCACCATGGCCTTTTTTTGCTTTTACCTCCCTTATCTCACCTCATTTGCTCACATTGTATATAGACTTATTTTTCTACTGTATTACTGACTGTATGTTTGTTGTAACTCTATGTTGTTGTATGTGTCGAACTGCTTTGCTTTATCTTGGCCAGGTCGCAATTGTAAATGAGAACTTGTTCTCAACTTGCCTACCTGGTTAAATAAAGGTGAAATAAAAAAATAAAAAAAATATCTTTGTAAAATATATTTTCCTATATTTTTCCCCAAAAACCTACCACCCCTCCCCTAATTGGAGTAAACTAATGAACAAATGTTTTTCCTTTGTCATTATGGTGTAGTGTGTGTAGATTTATGAGGGAAAGAATGATTTAATCAATTTTAGAATAAGGCTGTAACGTAACAAAATGTGGAAAAAGCCAAGGTGTCTGAATACATACCGAATGCACTCTAGGTTCTGAATGATGAAAAGGTATTTTTAAGCCTTGAGACAATTGAGACATGGATTGTGTATGTGTGCCATTCAGAGTTTGAATGGGCAAGACATCAGATTTAAGTGCCTTTGAACGGGGTATGGTACTAGGTGCCAGGCGCAACGGTTTGAGTGTCAAGAACTGCAATGCTGCTAGGGTTTTCATGCTCAACAGTTTCCCGTGTGTATCAAGACTGTTCCACCACCCAAAGGACATCCAACAAACTTGACACGAGCATTGGAGTCAACTTGGGCCAGCATCCCTGTGGAACACTTTCGACACCTTGTAGAGTCTATGTCCCGATGAATTCAGGCTGTTCTGAGGGCAACAGGTGGTGCAATATTACAAAAGTGTTCCTAATGTTTTGTACACTCAGTGTACACAGTATGTGTGTTTATGTGTGTGTTTGACTATTATATGTTATTCTTACATCCTTCTTGTCAGTCTTCTTCCAGTAGCTGATATTGTATTCCACTTTGCTGTAGGCTTATTTCAGCGATGAGATCTTTAGCACCGGATTCTGAATGTTTACCTCTACATCACCTATAGCTCCTCCCTTGGTGACCAAGGTTACGTTTGAAGGACCAATGACGGCTGAGGAGACACAATACAGGAAGTCAAAGACAGGATGTCAAGAATGAGAGAGCTACAAAGAACAATCTCACAAAAGTGCATATTGGTACTCACTTCCTTTCTTAAGAGAGAAGTCAGGAGTTTCCCCCCAACTGGAGGTATTTCCCTCTAACCTCTATGGGCTAGGTGGGACGCTTGCCTACTCAACAGCCAGTGTAATCCTGTGGCGCGATATTCAAATACCTTAGAAATGCAATTACTTCAATTTCTCAAACATATGACTATTTTACACCATTTTAAAGACATATAATGTCACATAAACACAAACCACAGCTAAATGCAGCACTAACCTTTGATGATCTTCATCAGATGACAATCCTAGGACATTATGTTATACAATACATGCATGTTTTGTTCAATGAAGTTCATATTTATATCAAAAAACAGCTTTTTACATTAGCATGCGACGTTCAGAACTAGCATACCCACCGCAAACTTCCGGTGAATTTACTAAATTACTCACGATAAACGTTCCCAAAAAACATAACAATTATTTTAAGAATTATAGATACAGAACTCCTTTATGCAATCGCTATGTCCGATTTTAAAATAGCTTTTCGGTGAAAGCACATTTTGCAATATTCTGAGTAGATAGCCCAGCCATCACGGGCTAGCTATTTAGACACCCACCAAAGCCCTCACCAAAGTCAGATTTACTATAAGAAAAATTTGATTACCTTTGCTGTTCTTCGTCAGAATGCACTCCCAGGACTTCTACTTCAATAACAAATGTTGGTTTGGTTCCAAATAATCCATAGTTATATCCAAATAGCGGCGTTTTGTTCGTGCGTGCAAGACACTATCCGAAGGGTAAAGAAGGGTGACGCGCCCGACGCGTTTCGTGACAAAAAATTTCAAAATATTCCATTACCGTACTTCGAAGCATGTCAACCGCTGTTTAAAATAAATTATGCGATTTTTCTCGTAAAAAAGCGATAATATTCCGACCGGGAGTCGTTGTTTTCGTTCAAAGAGAGAGAAAGTAAACATGGTGTCGGCTCGTGCACGCGCCTCCAGTCTCATTGTCCTCAGATCGACCACTTACCAAATTTGCTAATGTTTTTCAGCCATGGCCTGCAAAGCCACCATTCATCTTTCTGGCGCCTTCTGAGAGCCTATGGGAGCGTTAGAAAATGTCACTGTCACGGTTGTCGTCGATGAAGGAGGACCAAAACGCAGCAGGTATGTGTATGCTCATCTTGGTGATTATTTATTTTCAAAATGAATAAAGAAATAACAAAACACGAGAACTAACGAACGAACAACAAACAGTCTGGTAAAGCCTAAGGCTCAACACAGAACAATCACCCACAAATAACAAACACAAACACACCCTAATATATGGGACTCTCAATCAAAGGCAGATAGACAACACCTGCCTTCAACTGAGAGTCCCAACCCCAATTAACCAAACATAGAAACACACACACTAGACTAACCATAGAATACATAAACATAGACCATCAACCAAAAACCCGGAAATACTAAATCAAACACCCTTTAAACAAACACACCACCCTGAACCACATAAAACAAAAACCCTCTGCCACGTCCTGACCAAACTACAATACTAATTAACCTTTATACTGGCCAGGACGTGACAGTCACGTTATGCCAGTGATCCCCTGTTTTGGTTAGAGATGATCAAGAAGGCCAAGAAAAAGTGAGAGAGAGCGCTTCCTGTTTGGAATCTTCTCAGGTTTTGGCCTGCCAAATGAGTTCTGTTATACTCACAGACACCATTCAAACAGTTTTAGAAACTTTAGGGTATTTTCTATCCAAATCAAACAATTATATGCATATTCTAGTTACTGGGCAGGAGTAGTAACCAGATTAAATCGGGTACGTTTTTTATCCGGCCGTGCAAATACTGCCCCCTATCCCCAACAGGTTAAGTAGAGAGGAGAAAACACAGCTGATTTGGCAAGGTATTTCAAAATAACATAACACTTTATAATGAATGCTAAATAATGTAGCTACAAACTCAAAAGCTCTGATGCAATTGATTCATGAGACAGGAAAACCCTTTCATTATCTTATTTTCTCTTAGTGTTATGTTACTAACTGTTTTATAAAAATCAAACATTTTTATTTATTTTTTTGCAGGTGTGTGCGTCTTGTTCTCTTCCAGAAAAGCTGGAACTTTTTTAGTTCCTATACTGTCTGTGTGGTCATATCAATGCCCTATCATTGTTCACAACTTCCCCTCTCAGCGAATTTCCTCATACAGGTGTAGGATCTTATTATCTGCCAAAGCAGGAAAATAATCCTGCAGCAACAGGAAATTTGAATTATTATTTGGATGTATAATTATTATTATTTTCTTGTAGGGTTTGATACATTTTTCATTAGGGCAAATCAAGTCTAGGCTACAATAAGTTAAGGCCTGAAAACACAAATCTGAAATGAATCGAAATCCCAGTGATAAGAAGAGAAAATGCTATCAGTTATGTCGAGTGTGTTTCATTTGGTTATCTCATGAAGGACAGGAACCACACATAACTGTATCTCTTAAAGTGCACATTTCCCAGTTGTCAGGTTTACATCTAAATATTGTGAAACGTATGTGATTAAACATAAAACTATTTGTGAAAAGATGTCATGTGATTATAACCTTATGAGAGTTTGGATTTTCATTTAAAGATTAACTAGTCAGTGGCCATGCCCACGTGAGCATAGACATTATGTCTGTGTCATGTAAGCACCCTTTTTTACTCCAGAGTATAAAACCACCTGTGACAAAATGTACATTTCATGCCAAAGAGACCCATGGTAAGCCGGACGTCTCGAATGGTTAAGAAGTCAGAGAATGCCGGGACGTCGTCCCCATTTTGGAACGGCTACAATTCTATAGGCCATTGGAGACCATACAGCTGTAGTTTTGGCTACATGGCTGAAAATTGTTAAAATCTGAGACTATTGATCACTACAGAGTAAGAGCAAATCTTAGACGTACAATTACTAGTCTGCAGCTAGAAATTACGTAAGTCTAGAACGAGAATACCGACAACTGCCGAAGCATCTAATCTATGAGAAAATTTCCGAATGGTACTCTGAAGTATCCATCCTAACCACGAAAGACATTGTGACTTCTGGGAAAGTTACCCAGAGACTCTGATGAACTCTACAGGACAATCGAGTGTTTTCAACAGAGAGACAACAACGACATCCAAGCATAAATATGTACATTGCAATTTCTTTCAGAATGAGCTGAAAGGACAGACATTTCAATTAATATAATTATCCACTGTATGTAGTGAATCCATTTAGTCTTTTGTCTTTTGTCTCTTTCTCAGTCCCCACCCATTTCCTTTGTCTACCAAGCCGTCATATCGGCTTACCCCAAAAGGGACATTTTCTATCATTGTTAGTAACCGATATCTGCAGTTTGTTTGTTATGTAACTGTGTGATTATTTAGTTAGTTAGTAAATAAATAATTAACCTCTCTGGGGTATGTGGGACGATTTCGTCCCACCTACGTAACAGCTACTGAAATTCCAGTGGCGCGATTTTTGAATCGTTAGAAATACTATTACTTCAATTTCTCAAACATATGACTATTTTACAGCTATTTAAAGACAAGAATCTCGTTAATCTAACCCCACTGTCCGATTTCAAAAAGGCTTTACAACGAAAGCAAAACATTAGATTATGTCAGCAGAGTGCCCAGCCAGAAAAAATCAGACAGCCATTTTTCAAGCTAGCATATAATGTCACAAAAACCCAAACCACAGCTAAATGCAGCACTAACCTTTGATGATCTTCATCAGATGACACACCTAGGACATTGTGTTATACAATACATGCATGTCTGTTCAATCAAGTTCATATTTATATCAAAAAACAGCTTTTTGCATTAGCATGTGACGTTCAGAAAACGCATAACCCCCGGCAAACTTCCGTTGAATTTACTAACAGTTTGCTAAATTACTCACGATAAACGTTCACAAAAAGCATAACAATTATTTTAAGAATTATAGATACATTACTCCTCTATGCACTCGATATGTCCGATTTTAAAATAGCTTTTCGGATGAAGCACATTTTGCAATAATCTAAGTACATAGCCCGGCATTACAGGGCTAGCTATTTAGATACCCACCCAGGTCAGCATCCACCAAAATCACATTTCCTATAAGAAAAATGTTCTTACCTTGCTTGTTCTTCATCAGAATACACTGCCAGGACTTCTACTTCAATAACAAATGTTGGTTTGGTCCCAAATAATCCATCGTTATATCCAAACAGCGACGTTTTGTTCGTGAGTTCTAGAATGCTTCTTCACGGTCGTGCGCATGGCGCATTGGCGTGTCAAAAATGTCTAAATATTCCATTACCGTACTTCGAAGCATGTCAACCGCTGTTTAAAACCAATTTTTATGCCATTTATGTCGTAGAGAAGTGATAATATTCCGACCGGGAGTATGCATTGAGCCTAAACAGCCGAATAAAATTTATCCTCGGGAGCGACTCATGCACGCGCATCATTCAAAGGTCCTCTGAGCATCCACTTACAAAAGGCGATAATCTGTTTCAACCTGAGGCTCCCTCGTAAACCTTCAGGTATTTCGCGGGCTCTGAGAGCCTTTTGGAGCCCTGGGAATTGTCACGTTACAGCTAAGATCCTTACTTTTCAATAAAAAGATGCAAGACGCACGACTCCTTGTCAGACAGGGTACTTCCTGCTTGAAACCTTGTCAGGTTTTTGCCTGCCATAGGAGTTCTGTTATACTCACAGACACCATTCAAACAGTTTTAGAAAATTCAGAGTGTTTTCTATCCAAACCTGAACAATAATATGCATATTCTAGCTTCTGAGTTGGTGTAGGAGGCAGTTAAAAATGGGAACATATTTTTTCCAAAATTCTCAATACTGCCCCCTACCCCAAACAGGTTAAGCCAATTTGTATATCACTGATTCATGATTTTCGCTAGGGTTTGTGCAGATATACAGTACAAGGGTTTGCAACTTTCAGTAATGAGAACTGACGAGGCAATTAATAATTAATTAATAGAAGACTAATTGATCAGATATTAAAATATCTGAAGTGTTATATTTGGAAAATTATAGCTTTGTAATCTCAACATTTTCCGTGGTGCCCCGACTTCCTAGTTAATTAATGTTTCCATGATTAGTTTAATCACGTAATAATTGAACCTAGAGAACTGCTTTGAGACAAATAAGTTGTCACATTTAATGATAGTCCAGACACGACACTATCCAATCAAAGCCACGTTGACACTACTACCAATGGTTAGCCACAATTGGCTTAAAAAGCCAAACGTACCATAATATCTACCAATTAATTTCCAGCAACATTGCCCCTGCCTGTGTGATGCGTAAGTCTGTCTATCATTACGTGTAACCAGTTAGCAATGCTCATGATTACCGTCTTGTTGGTAGACAAAGGTTTTCCTCAAAACCTTCTCAAATAAATGTTTACTTCAAAGTAGGCCTACTTGACAGAATGATATAATTATTATTTGTATCAATTTGTTGCCATCACATGTACAGTTGCAGTAGCAGTACAGAAACATTGCTAGTCAAATACATTCCTCTCTCGCTAGGTGTGCACTTGAAGTAAAGGGGAATTTCACAAAGAAATCCAAAATTGTTAGCTTTTTCCAGTCTTCAAAGTTATTTATTCACCATTATTTGACCAGGTATATTGACAGAAAACATATCTTGTACAGTAAGGACCTGGGGAAGAATTACAGGGGAAAGGAGAAGAGAATATGTCCACTTCAAAGCTAGAAAAAAATAAATGAGTAGCTTGCAACATGTTACATTTTTTAAAAGTAGCTCTCATGCTAGAAAAGATTGGAGACCACTGTTCTAGTTGCTCTAGATCTATACGGGGTAGGGGCTTAGGAGTAAGGGGTAGTTTCTAGTTATATTAGTTGTATATATGGGATACGCATGGTATACATCGTCCAAGGTTTCTTCTTGACAATAAACAACAGTAAGAAATGATAAGAATACGAACATAAAGTAAATGTCTCAGTAAAATAGAATAAACATTTTTGCAGTATAATACAGTATAATACAGGAAGGCACAATTTATTGTATAATATTTACATGTGTATTAGGGAAAGGGGCAATGGGGGGCAGTGTATAAACTGAGCAGTATAATAAGAGTCTGGTAGCAGCAGTTGTGAAGTGTGTGGCATGAATGTATGTGTGTGTGTGTGTGTGTGTGTCTGTGTGGGTGTGTGCATGTATGCTAAGGTGTGGCGAATAAGAGCAAGTGGTCAGTCTAGTTGGTATCAGACCACATGCTCTGGTACCGTCTGCCCGACGGTAAGGGAGAGAACAGCTTGTGCTGGGGTGTGTGGGGTCCTTGATGATGATGCGTGCCTTCCTCCCTCAGGCACCATTTCAAGTAGATTTCCTAGATAATTGGAAGCACTGTCCCAGTGATGTAGGGGACAGTGACTAGGGACTAGGGGCAGAGGCGAGGGGTGTTTGGCATTGGACAGGTCTGTCAAAGAGAGTACTGCAATTTCCAAATGATGTAAAAAGATGGCATAGAATAAAATGCAAAACATATTGATTGAGTGTTTTCTGATTGAAGCTGTTGGTACATGGTAACAGGAAATGCCAAGTGATGTATCACAAAGTAAGATCTTTGCGCTATATTTGTGAGCATGGCGGCTGCTGAAATAACTAGAACGTTCAATCGCCCACACACCCATGTACACACACACACACACACAATATAGGAACGGGAGCATGATTGTGTTTGAATAACCTTGACAGCCATAAGGGAAAATGTGATCAGAGAAAAGAGAGAAAGACCTGTATTACTCTAACTGTAATACGAAAGTGTTTGTGTGTGTGTGAGTGTGTGTGTGCGTGTGTGTGGTGGTGGGGGCAAGTGAACCAGTGGCGATTTTAGCATGTAAATCTTGGTGGGGCAAAAAAATGTAATGTGGGATGCATGCAAGCAAAGCCACTACACAACACAACAGTAAACAATACATTAATTGCACTATAACGGTGACAAACGGTGCCCCCAAACTGTAAGGGCCTCCATAAAACTGACCCAACAGCAGAGTCCCAACATCAGTCCCAACACCTTACCACTGCTACACCTGACTATCAGCGGAGCCTTATTGTGTAATGTTTATGTCCAATGGCCAATGAGCACCGATACGTTTTATCAATAATTTATCTTAATTATTTCTCTTATGTGACAAGGATTAAAAATAATTTGCCAGTAGATTGTCGACTTGATTCATGATGATGACTGCTACCTAAGATTTTTAAAGTATCATGTTGAGCTACTGTTATTTGACGTCATTTTATCTGGGGCCAATGACCTTGAGCCTTCTTGGATGGGCACTTCTAATGTAACTCTATGGCAGCACCAAAGGGGCTTCCCTTAGACTTGGCAGTGACGTAGTGTCCCCATGAGTGACAGAGTGACTGAGCCAATCACGGCGCGACACTCTGTATCTTCTGCTGGCTTGACCCACCACCACAGAAAGCACTGAGCTAGGCTGAAACAACTGCATTTTGGAGCTGTCTTACTCAAGAAAACAAAAAAGAGACCATGTTTGTATGTGGCTTTATTAACTCACTGATATATATATTTTTTTACATGGTTTGCAAACTGATATGTGACATATATTTATGCCAAAATAACATGCAAAACAGGACAGATCCCCAAAAAAACATTTGCTAAAAACGTGGGTCTCAAAACCACCCTGAATGACGGGTCTCCACTGGAGTGAACTCCTTTGTCACTTCAGCATCTGCCACACAAAGTGCAAACCTTTAACCTGTGTGCAGATGGTCCTGGAACTTCCATTTTTCAGTTATTCAGTAAATCCCCCAGAGGGCAGTACAGCCCTACATTTAATCACAGGCGACTACATATTCTGCAAAACTGAAAATATCTGTCAATTTTCCCTTTGGATGATGTGTCCTTAACATCGACAGCTCTCATTACTAAGTTGTGACACAGGATTGTGACATTGATGTCCTTGAGTGGGAATGGAGAGGTTGATCTGATTACGTAATCTCACTCTTACTATATCGGCATCTGGTCTAACACTCTCTCAAAGCTGTGTCTACAATAAGCTTGACCCCAGGCAGCCAGAGGAGATTACATTTCCTCAACTACTCAGACACAGACCCAGTTAAAGTAAGCCTCGATCCCCTCACCCCTCCCTCAGGAATTAAACAACCAGGCAACTGAGGCCAGAGGAGGCACCTTTTCTCTCAGTGGATGAAAATATCAGACATTTGAACCCCCTCCAATTCCCCTCTATCTCAATCTGCACCTCTATCTAGCTTCTCTTCTTCTCCCTTTTTTCCCTCTCTCTTTCTCTATCTCTCGTTCTCCCTCTTTAAGTAACACGCACGCACACACAATTCATGCATGCACATACACACACACACACACACACACAGTACATTTTCTGCAGTTCTACACATTTTGTCATGTGACGAGTATTCATTTTTAATTATAACAAATTTCATGCAATTTTACTTATTTTGCCATGGGGCAGAGATACATTTTTGTAGTTTTAAAGAAGGTTCTCTATAGTTCTACACATTTTGCCATGGGGAGAAGAGAAGGTGAAGAGAGAGTGAGAGATGGATGGTGTGAGGGAGGGTAGGAGCATGTGTCTGTGCTCAGCAAAACCAGGGCTAAAGAGTTGACCAGCAGATAGAGAGGTGCATGCTGCGATGCCGGCGGGGTGCATAATAATATTCGGGGAAGAGGTGAAGTGTCACGCCCTGATCCGTTTCACCTGTTTCTTGTGTTTGTCTCAACCCCCTCCAGTTGTCACTTATTTTTCCCAGTGTATTTATCTCTATGTTTCCTGTCTCTCTGTGCCAGTTCGTCTTGTATGTTTTCAAGTCAACCAGTGTGTTTTCCTGTGCTCCTGCTTTCTATTTCTCTTTTGCTAGTTCTCCGGGTTTTGACCCTTGCCTGTTTTCTGGACTCCACCGCTTGCCTGACCATTCTGCCTGCCCTGACCTCGAGCCTGCCTGCCACTCTGTACTTCCTGGACTCTGAACTGGTTTTGTTATATAAACATATCAATTCCCCAAAGTGAATTTCAGAAGAGGCATTGCACAAGGGTGAATATTGAACTGTTACAGTGTGGGGGTTTTTGTGGGGTCTCTAGACCACATTTTTACAGTTTCCAATGGTCAGACCTTATTGGCCTTTTCCGGTAAATTACCCACTCTAGTAGTGTTTCGTCGACAGCAACACAATTAGACCCAAACAAATCATGAGAAAACAAAAGATAATTACTTGACACATTGGAAAGAATTAACAAAAAAAAACTGAGCAAACTAGAATGCTACTTGGCCCTAAACAGAGAGTACAAACAGTAGTGTGGCAGAATACCTGACCACTGTGACTGACTTGCCACAATCCTTGTTTGTTGGCCCAGCATCGTCCGGGTTAGGGTTTGGCCGGGGTAGGCCATCATTGTAAATAAGAATTTGTTCTTAACTGACTTGCCTAGTTAAATAAAGATTACATTAAAATATAATACAACATGAGGTTAGGAAGTGCAGCTCAGTTTCCACCTCGATTTGTGGGCAGTGTGCCCATATCCTGTCTTCTCTTGAGAGCCAGGTCTGCCTATGGTGGACTTTCTCAATAGCAAGGCTCACTGAGTCTGTACATAGTCAAAGCGTTACTTAAGTTTGGGTCAGTCATAGTGGTCAGGCATTCTGCCGGTGTGTACTCTTTGTTTAGGGCCAAATAGCATTCTAGTTTGCTTAGTTTTTTTTTGTTAATTCTTTCCAATGTGTCAAATAATTATCTTTTGTTTTCTCATGATTAGTTTGGGTCTAATTGTGTTGCTGTCGATGAGCTTGGCACATCTAGCCACTGGGATTTTTGCCCATTCCTTCAAGTTGGATGGGTTGATGGGTTCCGCTGGTGTACAGCAATATTTAAGTCATACCACAGATTCTGAATTGGATTGATGTCTGGGATTTGACTATGTCATTCCAAGACATTTAAATGTTTCCCCGTAAACCACTCGAGTGTTGTTTTAGCAGTATGCTTAGGGTCATTGTCCTGCTGGAAGTTGAACCTCCGTCCCAGTCTCAATTCTCTGGAACACTGAAACAGGTTTCCCTCAAGAATTTCTCTGCATTTAGCGCCATCCATCATTCCTTCATTTCTGACAAGTTCCCAGTCCCTGCCGATGAAAAACATCCCCACAGCATGATGTTGCCACCACCATGCTTCATGGTGTTCATAGATGGTGTTCTCGGGGTGATGAGAGGTGTTGGTTTGCGCAAGACATAGCATTTTCCTTGATGGCCAAAAAGCAAAATCTGACCAGAGTACCTTCTTCCATATGTTTGCAGAGTCTCCTACATGCCTTTTGGCAAACACCAAATGTGTTTGCTTAATTTTTACTTTAAGCAATGGCTTTTTTCTGGACACTCTTCCGTAAAGCCCAGCTCTGTGGAGTGTACGGCTTAAAGTGGTCCTATGGACATATACTCCAATCTCCGCTGTGGAGCTTTACAGCTCCTTCAGGGTTATCTTTGGTCTCTTTGTTGCCTCTGAATAATTCCCTCCTTGCCTGGTCTGTGACTTTTGGTGGGCGGCCCTCTCTTGGCAGGTTTATTGTGGTGTTATATTCTTTCAATTTTTAAATAATGGATTTAATGGTGCTCCGTGGGATGTTCAAAGTTTCGGATAATTTTTAATAACCCAACACTGATCTGTACTTTTCCACAACTTTGTCCCTGACCTGTTTGGAGAGCTCCTTGGTCTTCATGGTGTCACTTTCTTGGTGGTGCCCATTGCTTAGTAGTGTTGCAGACTTTGGGGCCTTTCAGAACAGGTGTATAAGTACTGAGATCATGTGACAGATCATGTGACACTTAGATTGTACACAGGTGAACTAATTATGTGACTTCTGAAGGTAATTGGTTGCACCAGATCAGGGAGTGAATACATTTGCATTACATTTTTTTAAAATGTGAGTAATTTTTTTCATTTCACTGTACCGATTTGGACTACTTTGTGTTTGTCCGTCACATGAAATCCAAATAAAAATCTATTTAAATTACAGGTTGTAATGCAACAAATAAGGGAAAACGCCAAGGGGGATGAATACTTTTGCAAGGCACTGTACCATACCTGGTCTGCTAGATGGTTGCTGCTTAAAGTCCCCAGGACATTCACAGTATTCGACAAGGCTGTCTTCTCTTATTGTGCACCAGAGGCATCAAATAGTCTACAATCCACGCTTCATCTAGATATGTTAGTGCCACTGAATTAATTTAAAATATTGATGGGAGACTCTGTTACGGAGGAGTGTAATTGCTTTTTTTAGGCTGGATCATGTTGTCACGGTTGTCGTCGGTGAAGGAGGACCAAAACGCAGCAGGTACGTGTAGGCTCATCTTGACTTTTATTTATATTCAAAATGAACGTACAAAAAATAACAAAACACGACCGATCAACGAAAAAACAGTCTGTTAAGGCACAAGGCGAAACACAGAACAATCACCCACAAATAACAAACACAAACACACCCTAATATATGGGACTCTCAATCAAAGGCAGATAGACAACACCTGCCTTCAACTGAGAGTCCCAACCCCAATTAACCAAACATAGAACACACTCACCAGACTACACATAGAAATACATAAACATAGACCATCAACCAAAAACCCGGAAATACTAAATCAAACACCCTTTAAACAAACACACCACCCTGAACCACATAAAACAAATACCCTCTGCCACGTCCTGACCAAACTACAATACTAATTAACCCTTATACTGGCCAGGACGTGACACATGTTCCTGCATTGTATTGTTGTATGTTTTAAATCTGTAATGTATTGTTTGTTGTCTTTTTAGCCAGGACTCCCTTGAAAAAGATGTTAAATAAAGGTTAAATAAAGAATAGAAAAAATATTTCTTACTGAGATTACTATTCTAAAACATGTTCTGTGGTTTAAAATAATCAATACTGAAACTTTCAGATTAAGTTTGTGAGTGAATTAAACATGTTAAATTGCTTTCATGAGCTTTTTCTCTCACTGCCCTGAGTTTATGACAAGGGTTTAGCTATATTGTATTTCAGAACATTTCCAAAAACTTTATTTTCAAGAATCTAATTTCTTCTTAACTCTTTGCTTAAGGATAAACATAAGAAATAGCACAAGAACATTTCTAAAAAACTTTTTGAGGAATAGCAACTTTGCTTAAATTTATTCTTATGTATATACAGTTGAAGTCGGAAGTTTACATACACCTTAGCCAAATACATTTAAACTCAGTTGAGTTTCAGGGCTTTGTGATGGCCACTCCAATACCTTGATTTCGTTGTCCTTAAGCCATTTTGCCACAACTTTGGAAGTATGCTTGGGGTCATTGTCCATTTGGAAAACCCATTTGCGACCAAGCTTTAACTTCCTGACTGATGTCTTGAGATGTTGCTTCAATATATCTACATCATTTTTCTTCCTCACGATGTCATCTATTTTGTGATGTGCACCAGTCCCTCTTGTAGCAATGCACCCCCACAACATGATGCTGCCACCCCCGTGCTTCACAGTTGGGATGGTGTTCTTCGGCTAGCAAGCCTCCCCCTTTTTCCTCCAAACATAATGATGATCATTATGGCCAAACAATTCTATTTTTGTTTCATCAGACCAGAGGACATTTCTCCAAAAAGTACGATCTTTGTCCCATGTGCAGTTGCAAACCGTAGTGTGGCTTTTTTATGGAAGTTTTAGAGCAGTGGCTTCTTCCTTGATGAGTGGCCTTTCAGGTTATGTGGATATAGATACTTTTGTACCTGTTTCCTCCAGCATCTTCACAAGGTCCTTTGCTGTTGTTCTGGGATTGATTTGCACTTTTCGCACCAAAGTACGTTCATCTCAAAGAGACAGAACTCGTCTCCTTCCTGAGCTGTAAGACGGCTGCGTGGTCCCATGGTATTTATACTTGTCTACTATTGTTTGTACAGATGAACGTGGTACCTTCAGGATGAAACAGACTTGTGGAGGTCTACAAGTTTCCGATGCTGTCAAGCAAAGAGGCACTGAGTTTGAAGGTAGGCCTTGTAATAAATCCACAGGTACACCTCCAATTGACTCAAATGATGTCAATTAGCCTATCAGAAGCTTCTAAAGCCATATCATAATTTTCGGGAATTTTCCAAGCTGTTTAAAGGCACAGTCAACTTAGTGTATGTAAACTTCTGACCCACTGAAATTGTGATACAGTGAATTATAAGTGAAATAATCTGTCTGTAAACAATTGTTGGGAAAATTACTTGTGCCATGCACAAAGTATAGTTTGTTAACAAGACATTTGTGAAGTGGTTAAAAACAAGTTTTAATGACTCCAACCTAAGTGTATGTAAACTTCCGAATTCAACTGTAGTTCAGGAAAAATAGCAGTTAAGAAGAAATGTATTATTAAGGTTTTGTGAATCTGGGCAACACTTGTTTTGGGGACTCTTCTCTCTCTGTAGGTGATGGCTTTGTAATGGAAGGTTTGGGAATCGCTTCCTTTTAGGTGGTTGTAGAATTTTAACTCCTCTTTTCTGGATTTTGATAATTAGCGGGTATTGGCCTAATTCTGCTCTGCATGCATTGTTTGGTGTTTTACGTGGTACACACAGGATATTTTTGCAGAATTCTGCATGCAGTGTCTCAATTTGATGTTTGTACCATTTTGTGAATTCTTGACTGGTGAGCGGACCCCATACCTCCCAAACATAAAGGGCAATGGGTTATATAACTTATTAAAGTATTTTTAGCCAGATCCTAATTGGTATGTCCAATTGTATGTCCAATTGTATGTTCCTTTTGATGGCAAAGATGGCCCTTCTTGCCTTGTCTCTCAGATCGTTCACAGCTTTGTGGAAGTTACCTGTGGCGATAATGTTTAGGCCGGGGTACGTATCGTTTTTTTGTGTGCTCTAGGGCAATGGTGTCTAGATGGAATTTGCATTTGTGGTCCTGGCAACTGGACCTTTTTTGGAACACCATTATATTTGTCTTATTGAGATTTACTGTCAGGGCCCAGGTCTGACAGAATCTGTGCAGAAGATCTAGGTGCTGCTGTAGGCCCTCCTTAGTTGAGGACAGAAGCACCAAATCATCAGCAAACTCTAGTAGAAAATCTGCAGACTGTTCTAGTGACCTTGCCAATTCGGTGACATATATGTTGAAGAGGGTGGGGCTTAAACTGCATCCCTATCTCACCCCACGACCCTGTGGAAAGAAATGTGTGTGTTTTTTGCCAATTTAAACCGCACACTTGCTGTTTGTGTACCTGGATTTTATAATGTCGTATGTTTTTCCCCCAACACCACTTTCCATAAATTTGTTTAGCAGACACTCATCCCAAATTGAGTCAAAAGCTTTTTTGAACTCAAAGAGCATGAGAAGACTTTGTTTGTTTGTGGTCTGTTGAACTTTAATTTGGTAAAAAGCCAATTTGAAATTTGCTCAGTACATTGTTTTCACTGAGGAAATGTAGAAGTCGGTTGTTAATGATAATGCAGAGAATTTTCCCATGGTTGCTGTTGATGCATATCCCAAAGTAGTTATTGGGGTCAAATATGTCCCCACTTTTGTGGATTGGGGTGATCAGTTCTTGGTTCCAAATATTGGGGAAGATGCCAGAGCTAAGGATGACAAAGAGTTTAATATAGCCAATTGGAATTTGTGGTCTGTATATTTTATCATTTCACTGAGGATACCATCAACTCCACAGGCCTTTTTGGCTTGGAGGGTTTGTATTTTGTCATGTAGTTCATTCAATGTAATTGGAGGATCCAGTGGGTTCTGGTAGTCTGTAATAATTGATTCTAACATTTGTATTTGATCATGTATATGTTTTTGCTTTTTGTTCTTTGTTGTTGTGTCTTTGGCATCATTAAAGGTGAAGACTGTTATTTTATGAAGTCAAATCTCTGTAATTAATATTACGTGAGAAAACTAATCATGTCAATTTTAATTAACTAGGATGTCGGGACACCACGGAAAATCTTCAGATTACAAAGTTATAATTTTCAGAATATAACTCTTCAGATATTTTAAAATCTGATCAACTAGTCTTCCATTAACCTGTTAGGGTATAGGGGGCAGTATTTTCACGGCTGGATAAAAAAATGTACCCGATTTAATCTGGTTACTAATCCTACCCAGTAACTAGAATATGCATATACTTATTATATATGGATAGAAAACACCCTAAAGTTTCTAAAACTGTTTGAATGGTGTCTGTGAGTATAACAGAACTCATTTGGCAGGTAAAACCCTGAGACAGATTCTGACAGGAAGTGGATACCTGATGTGTTGAATTGACTTTAAGCCTATGCCATTGAAAAACAAAGGGGCTGAGGAATGTTTTGGCACTTCCTATGGCTTCCACTAGATGTCACCAGCCTTTACAAAGTGTTTTGAGTCTTATACTGTGAGATCTGACCGAATAAGAGACTTGGAACGGTGATGGCCGATTAGACCCCTGGCGCGCAAGTTGATGGTGGGTACTCTCGTTCCGAAACGTTTTAAAAGAGATCCCAATCGTCCGCCTTGAATTTTATTCATGTTCTGGTTAAAAAAGGCACTAATGATTTAAGCTATACAACGTTTGACATGTTTGAACGAACGTAAATATATTTTTTCCGTTCGTGAAGTGAAGTCCGGCTGGCTTAGATCATGTGCTAACAACACGGAGCTTTTTGGACATAAATGATGAGCTTTTTTGAACAAAACTACATTCGTTATGGACCTGGGATTCTTTGGAAGCGACATCTGATGAAGAGAATCAAAGGTAATGGATTATTTACATAGTATTTTCGATTTTAGATCTCTCCAACATGGCGGTTAGTCTGTATCGCAATGCGTATTTTTCTGGGTGCAGTGCTCAGATTATTGCAAAGTGTGATTTCCCAGTAAGGTTAATTTTAAATCTGGCAAGTCGATTGCGTTCAAGAGATGTAAATCTATAATTCTTTGAATGACAATATAATATTTTACCAATGTTTTCTAATATTAATTAATTATTTTGTTGTCATGACTTGACTGCCGGTATTGGAGGGAAACGATTTCCTGAACATCAACGCCATAGTAAAACGCTGTTTTTAGATATAAATATGAACTTGATAGAACTAAAAATGCATGCATTGTCTAACATAATGTCCTAGGAGTGTCATCTGATGGAGATTGTAAAAGGTTAGTGCATAATTTTAGCTGATTTTATGGTTTTGGTGACGCCTGTCTTTGAATCGACAATACATTACACACAGCTATTGTCAATGTACTCTCCTAACATAACCTAACTTTATGCTTTCCCCGTAAAACCTTTTTGAAATCGGACAACGTGGTTAGATTAAGGAGATGTTTATCTTTCAAAGGGTGTAAGTTAGTTGTATGTTTGAGAAATTTGAATTTTGACATTTATTTGGTTTCAAATTTGCCACTCTTGAAATGCACCTGCTGTTGATAGGGTGCGCCACGGGTGGCACGCTAACGTCCCACATAGCCCCAAGAAGTTAATGAATTATTCTTTACCTTACATCAGTCTCATTCCAAACGTCATAAATTGTTGGTTATCTGCACGAACCCAATCTCTCTCCACTTCCAGCTGTCCGGGTCTGGTTGAAGGGGTGTTGTTGAGCTGTACAATTTTTGTATTCACCTGCTGTTCCAGCTCCACCTGCCTTACCCCCAGCTGGGTGAATTGTTCCTTCATTTCAATTCAACTTCTTCTCTAGTATCCTGAGTTTCCACCCATCGCTAACACCCCACCCCTCTTAACAGAGGGGTAGTGTGCTAATATAGTACTGCGCAATGCTAGGGGATGGTCTGTGTGGAAGATTAAGTTGCATATTTTCCAATTTTTATAATAGTTAACAAAAAGTGTCTTGATTTTCTATAAGAACTTACTTTTGTATTATTTTCTTGCCTTCTAATTTTTTTTACATCCAGAGGGTACTGTATTGTAATGGCCTCTCTCTCTCGCTCTCTCTCTGTCCTCTATCTCATTTCCTTTCATCTCTGAGCCTTCAGCACTGGTGTCGGCTGCCTTGTCTTTGGAATGTACAGCGGTGTACATGTGTTTAATAAAAACCTGAGGGTCATTTTCTGTCATGACTCAAAGAGTATTCCTGTCATGCCAAATTTCAAATCAATGAAATATATTAATAAAGCCCTTTTTACATCAGCAGATGTCACACACTTCTTATACATAAACCCAGCTTAAAACTCCAAAGAGCAAGCAATGTAGATGTAGAAGCAAGGTGGCTAGGAAACTCCCTAGAAAGGCAGGTACCTAGGAAGAAATCTAGAGAGGAACCAGGCTCTGAGGAGTGGCCAGTCCTCTTCTGGCTATGCCGGTAGAGATTATAAGAGTACATGGCCATTAAGGCTATGTCCCCCTTCTTCTACCTTCCACTGCACTAACCAGCAACTTGAATAATTACACACACATCCATTTAGTCCTACCAGCCTAGTCCCTGAAAACAAGTTATGAATTCAGTTTACCTCAACCTTATGCCTGGCTTTACCTACACTACCATTCAAAAGTTTGGGTTCACTTAGAAAAGTCCTTGTTTTGAAAAAAATGGACATTTTTTGTCCATTAAAATAACATCAAATTGATCAGAAACACAGTGTAGACATTGTTAATGTTGTAAATGACTTTCGTAGCTGGAAATGGCAGATTTTTAATGGAATATCTACATAGACGTACAGATGCCCATTATCAGCAACCATCACTCCTGTGTTCCAATGGCACGTTGTGTTAGCTAATCGAAGTGTATCATTTTAAAAGGCTAATTGATCATTAGAAAACCTTTTTACAATTATGTTAGCACAGCTGAAACTGTTGTCCTGATTAAAGTAGCAATAAAACTGGCTTTCTTTAGTTGAGTATGTGGAGCATCAGCATTTGTGGGTTTGATTACAGGCTCAAAATGGCCAGAAACAAAAAACTTTCTTCTGAAACTCATCAGTCTATTCTGGTTCTGAGAAATGAAAACTATTCCATGCAATAAATTGCCAAGAAACTGAAGATCTCGTACAACGCTGTGTACTACTCCCTTCACAGAACAGTGCAAACTGGCTCTAACCAGAATAGAAAGAGGAGTGGGAGGCCTTGGTGCACAACTGAGCAAGAGGACAAGCACATTACAGTGTCTAGCTTGAGAAACAGACGCCTCACAACTCCTCAACTGGCAGCATCATTAACCTTTTCATTTGTGAGTTCCAAATATCTCTAACGGTTGCCCCAGCGTGAGTTTTTTTTACGCACGTGACGTTAGAATGTTCTCTCCATGATTGTTACGCAACAGTACATTTAATCCTTACTGCCCTCAAACCAAGGCACGCAGCCTGTTTTTGTTTATAGGCTGTTTTCAACTTGTCAATTTCAAATGATTTTCTAACTGTCACGCTGGTATATATGATTCGGGAGAAAGATGCAGGAATGCGAAATAGGGTGTTGTATTAAGCCCCAAATTACGGTGTGCCGTGTAAAGGCACGGGGACGAAGACCAAACAAACACGTAACAAAAACACAGGGTTGAAACCCAAACAAAAAGAGCGAGGAATACCTTGAATAAATAACACTAGCGCACAATGTTTATCAAACGGGACGAGACCCGTAATCGTCTGCGCAATCCACAAGATCACGGAAGCCCAAAACACACACTCAAAACACATACTCACACGCACCAATGGACATAGTAACAATAATCGACAGCACCATGGTGAACAACGGGCACATATACACAAATACAATCAGTGGGAATAGGGGCCAGGTGTGCGAAATGAAAGTTCCAGAGGGATCCGTGACACTAACAAGTTTTTATTTTCTAAGAACAGCTTGAATTGAGGTGTGTTCCACCTCCTCATTTATTCACATAAAGGTAGTCCTATTTTCTTTTGCAGACAAATATTTTTTTTAGACATTTCTGACATGGACAACATTCCCCAAGCACTTCCCATTTGTTTGTGCAGTTCAAGACTGGAAACATTTGCACATCTCCCGTCAGAACAGGATCTGCACACACGTATGGCACATTTTCCGTCTCGTGCCTGCATCTCAGTCATTGTTGTTTTAGTTACCAATAATAACTTCGGAAATGTGTGCGTTTCAATCAAAGTAAGTGCCTTATTATGTTATAATAGTTTCTGTACATTGTGTTATGCCGTTTCTACTGCAGCTCGCTGTATGTATGGAGCATAATATATTTGTGTATATTCCTTATAACCACAGACACGCGAGGTAACGTTACTCATTTCATAACCTTTATGGTGTTATATTCAATCGTGCTTAGGTAGCTAGCTACATTCTTAAATTAGCTCTGTAAAACAATGCTAATTGCGTCAGAGAAGATTTAGCTTGTTTTGTATTTTGAAGCTACCCTGGCCTTATGATTCCCAAGTGGCACAGCGATCTAAGGCACAGTATCTCAGTGCTAGAGGCGTCACTACAGACTCTCTGGTTCAAATCCAGGCTGCGTTTCTATCAATGTAAGTGCCTTATTACGTTATAATAGTTTCTGTATGTGAAATGTACGTCCAATTACAAAAAATACCTTGTTCTGTAATCATCTCACCGGTGGTTGGCGGTGAAATATGTGGCCATTGAGGGCAGCAGTGTTGATCAGATGGAAAAATATCTTCTTATACCACGTGGTTGCATTCCTAGTGCATTCACAAAGCTGTTTATCATGTCTGCCTTATCCACTGCCCCCATTTTGAGGTCATAGTCAGGCACACAGTCTAGTTTGATTTCTCTCTCTCCCATCAGGTGGTCTATCTTCCCAGTGGCCGACATGGTTGCTGTATGGACAGTGGAGAGGACATGGACGTCTCGTTTGTCATGCCACTTTACTGCCAACTGTTGACCGTTCTCCTTGAACTCCACCTCCCCTCTCTGCATCTTCCTGCATCCAAATGCCAGCATTACCTTTTTTATTTTACTAGGCAAATCAGTTAAGAACGAATTCTTATTTTCAATGATGGCCTAGGAACAGTAGGTTAACCTCTACGGGCTAGGGGCAGTATTGAGAATTTTGGAAAAAATATGTGCCCATTTTTAACTGCCTCCTACACCAACTCAGAAGCTAGGATATGCATATTATTGTTCAGGTTTGGATAGAAAACACCCTAAAGTTTCTAAAACTGTTTGAATGGTGTCTGTGAGTATAACAGAACTCCTATGGCAGGCAAAAACCTGAGAAGGTTTCATGCAGGAAGTACCCTGTCTGACAAGGTGTTGTTGTTCTTGCTTCTGTTTATTGAAGAGTCAGGATCTTAGCTGTAACGTGACAATTCCTAGGGCTCCAATAGGCTCTCAGAGCCCGGGAAAAACCTGAACGATGACGAGGCAGCCTCAGGCTGAAACACAGAATCCCCTTTTCCAAGTGTCCCATCAGAGGACAATAGAATTAGGCGTGTGCGCGATTCGTCCCTGTGCAGTATTTTCCTTCGGCTGTTTAGCTAATTGCAGATTCCTGGTCGGAATATTATCGCTTTTCTATGAGATAAATTGCATAAAAATTGATTTTAAACAGCGGTTGACATGCTTCGAAGTACGGTAATGGAATATTTAGAATTTTTTTGTCACGTTCTGCGCCATGCGGACGACCGTGATTTACCATTGGGATAGTGTCTAGAACGCACAAACAAAACGCCGCTGTTTGGATATAACCTCTTGAATGTCTCATCCCGTTAGCGGGATCATTTTCCAGCGAAAACTCCTAGCGACATTAGCATAACGAAATTCAATATTTTTTTTTTTTCAAATATAGGGCTGTCTCATATCGTTTTATAGATACACCTCTCTTGAATCGACCCTCGTTGTCCGATTTCAAAAAGGTTTTACAGGAAAAGCACAATATTAGATTATGTTAGAGGAGTACTTTGTAAAAATCGCATCATATGAATTTTCCAACCAAGCACACGCATCACATATAGGCAAAAAACAGCTAAATGCAGCACTAACCTTTTACAAACTTCATCAGATGACACACCTAGGACATCATGTTACACACAGCATGCAATCTTTTGTTCAATAAAGGTCATATTTCTATATAAAAACAGCATTTTACATCGGCACCTGAGGTTGACTAACTATTTTCCCATATAATGCGTCCCGGTAAACACTGCTACAATTTTATAAATTACTATTCGAAAACGATTTTTTTAATATATATTGTCAATCTAAGATTTATAGATGAATATCTCTTGAAAACACCAGTCAAAACAGATTTTAAATTAACTTTACAGGGTAATCACACTTTGAGATCAAATGGGATGCGATACCCAGAAATTGAGCTCGAAAACCTAGCTCGGCGCCATCTTTGAACATTTGAGCACGTAACATCTGATATTGTATAATATCGCCAATAATCCCTCACCTTTAGTTGTCTTCATCAGAAATCCCTTCCCGATGTCCCAGGTCCATGACAAATGTATTTTCGGTCGAAAAAGTCCATGCTTTATGTTCCATTAGCTTCCTCTTGTTAGCGCGTCCTAAGGCTGTAATCAAAAGTCGATCCGTGGGCGGCAGCTGTCTAACGCAAAATGACTGTTTACGGTAAGTTAGGGTCGTTCAAACATGTCAAACGTTGTATCAAGAAATCGTCAGGGCCTGTTTCAACAAGAAAGCCAATCAGATTCAAGTGGGACGATTTCATTGTGTTTCAAAAAACTTCCAAAGGTGGGGGCAGACACGGCCGCCAACGTCACAATGCTCATGGCCCTCCGACTGTGACCAATTGCCACATCGTCTCTTTCACTGAGTTTCTACCGTAGAACCCTCAAAACACTTTGTAAAGACTGGGGACATCTAGTGGAAGCACTGGAAAGTGCTCAATTTTCATTTTTTTACGTTGTGATTTATAGGGAAGGCTGTGAAGTCGAGTCCACAATTCAGATTTCCACTTCCTGGTTCAATCGGTCTCGGGGTTTTGACTGCCATACGAGTTCTGCTATACTCACAGACACCATTCAAACAGTTTTAGAAAATTTAGGGTGTTTTCTATCCATATAAAATAAGTATATGCATGTCTTAGCTTCTGACTTTGATTAGTAGGCCGTTGAAAATGGGAACGATTTTTTTCCAAAATGCGCTGTGGCGCCCCCTATCCTAGGGGAACGGCAAGAAGATAACGATGGATTATTTGGGACCAAACCTACATTTGTTATTGAAGTAGAAGTCCTGGGAGTGCATTCTGATGAAGAACAGGAAAGGTAAGACCATTTTTTCTTATAGGAAATGTGATTTTGGTGAAGGCTAAACTTGGTGGGTGTCTAAATAGCTAGCCCGTGATGGCTGGGCTATGTATTTAGAATATTGCAAAATGTGCTTCATCCGAAAAGCTATTTTAAAATCGGACATATTGAGTGCATAGAGGAGTAATGTATCTATAATTCTTAAAATAATTCTTATACTTTTTGTGAACGTTTATCGTGAGTAATTTAGCAAATTGTTAGTAAATTCCCCGGAAGTTTGCGGGGGGTATGCTTTTTCTGAACGTCACATGCTAATGTAAAAAGCTGGTTTTTGATATAAATATGAACTTGATTGAACAGACATGCATGTATTGTATAACATAATGTCCTAGGTGTGTCATCTGATGAAGATCATAAAAGGTTAGTGCTGCATTTAGCTGTGGTTTGGGTTTTTGTGACATTATATGCTAGCTTGAAAAATGGGTGTCTGATTATTTCTGGCTGGGCACTCTCCTGACATAATCTAATGTTTTGCTTTCGTTGTAAAGCCTTTTTGAAATCGGACAGTGTGGTTAGATTAACGAGAGTCTTGTCTTTAAATAGCTGTAAAATAGTCATATGTTTGAGAAATTGAAGTAATAGTATTTCAAACGTTTTAAAAATCGCGCCACAGGATTCAACTGGCTGTTACGTAGGTGGGACGAATTCGTCCAGCCGGTGCCATAGAGGTTAAATCGGGTACGTTTTTTATCCGGCCGTGCAAATACTGCCCCCTGTCCCCAACAGGTGAAGTACCTTGTTCAGGGGCAGAACAACAGATTTGTACTTTGTCAGCTCGGGGATTCAAACTTGCAACCTTTCGGTTACTAGCCTAATGCTCTAACCGCTAGACTACCCTGCCGCCCCTTCCTGTTCGACCTGACTGTGTGACAGGCCCCTCTGCTGTTGGACATGCTGGAAGAGTTTGTAACTACTGTAACAATTGTCCACATACAAAGTGTATCTCTTGCTGAGATGAGGAGCCAGCATGGTCATCCCCACGGACCTGGACACCCCAAGCCCCTCATAATGTTGGATGTCAGTGGAGGACCTAGTGTAAACTATAATGTACTGGACAAAATCCTGTCTTCACGTCAGACATGACAAAGAACTTGACCCCAAACCTGTGCCTTTTGATGAAATATATTGACGGAACACCAGCCTACCTTTCCATAACATCAGGGACTCATCAATGCATAGGTCCTTGTATGACACAAAGACCCGACCAAATGCTGATGTCAGGCTGGTAAGAACATTTCTTATTTTGTATAACGGGTCATTTAGGATGGCAGTAGCATTGTTGACGAAATGCAGGCATCGCAACAGAACTAGAAAGCGGTCTTGGGAAAAGAGGATGGCATTGAAGTGAGTTGCAAACATAGGATCTGTGCTCCAGTATTCTCTTAGGGAGTTCTTCTTTACTATCCCCATGAGAAGGACTGTCACCAGGAAGGTATACATTTCACTAATTATGGTTGTCACCCATTTAGCGAGTTTCCCCATCACTCCTGGCTCTCTCTTCTCCTGTAGCTCCAAGGCATAGCGATTGGTCTCCTCTAGTATGTATCCCACCAGCTCCTCTGTCAGAAACAACTTGAAGCACTCTGCCTCAGATGGAAATGGCAAGGGGCGTTGCACTCCAGACTGGAACTCATCAAAGCAAACAGCAGGGCCAGGAGGGGTGAAATGACTGGCGGCCTTCAAGGTACCACAGAACTCCTGTGCTTCATCCACTGTTGGTCTGCCTCCATCACCACCAGCATCTTCAATGGACCTGGGACTTTGTCAGTGGACAAGGAGTCCTCAGGTTCAGGGTTCTCTCCTTGTCCACTGGTTGGGGGGCAGTTCCACACTGTCAGAATCTGATTCCTGACTTTCATTCTCAGACTCACTCAATCTCCAGAATTTCTGCATTTGTCAGTTGTCTCCTTTTGAAAGACATTGCTAATGCTACAGCTTATCTCACTAGCTATACACTTAAACATACATAAAGAACAACACTGAATGGCTCAGAGTGGGAGTGAGAGGTTACGTAATTGACAGCCAGCACGCGCCACTTGTATCAATAAATCACTATCAGAAAATGTTTTGTGTGTCAATTATTTATATATTTACTGTTTTATTCACATGTTTTCAAGTTCTGTTGACAAATCATGCATTCCGATTCTTGCATAGATTGTAATGGGCACATATTACGTGTGTAAAATACATTTTTGAAGGTTATACTGATTTTGGTGAGCTAAGCTAATTCCAGCGATGTGTGGAGCAATGTTTGTTGACATACAATGCATTCTGGGTGTCACGTAATTGTCTGTCGGATGCACGATAACAAAATTAGGTGAGTGAGGGTTCACTCATTTTTGGAGAATTTCCGGAAGTGAATGGTGGGATGTGAATGATGGTAGACGACACAACCCATTCAACATGCATACTATAAACAGACCAAACTCATCTTGTATTCTCTTATTATCTTTGGTTTCTGTGAGAAAAAAAGCATGGCTGCGAGCAGAAACTAACCATCGTTGGATTACTTCGATTTCTAGAAAGTGTTTTACTCAATTATTTTGATAAATGGTGAACTCACCCATGATGTGATTAATTATAACAGTTATTTCTATTAGCTAATTCATATTGTAGTTTATGTCAGCCTTGCGTTATAAAAATATGACCGCTTGTCTTACGTCAATCTTTTCTCAATTAGCACTAGGACAAATGTAGTCTGCATTTTTTGGTTTGGATTATAGTGTTATGCAGTAGATATTTCTGTGAATGTCTGAACATTGCATCCAAAAATAAACTGCTCACATTCTGGACAACTTTGTAAGGGCTGTGTTTGTTCAAAATGTTTCTGAAGAAACAGAATTGCCAGCTCAAATGCTGATTGTATCGTCACAACTTGGGTCAAACATTTCAGGCAGCCTTCCACAAGCTTCCCACAATAAGTTGGGTGAATTTTGGCCCATTCCTCCTGACAGAGCAGGTGCAACTGAGTCAGGTTTGTAGGCCTCCTGCTCGCACATACTTTTTCAGTTCTGCCCACAAATTTTCTATAGGATTGAGGTCAGGGCTTTGTGATGACCACTCCAATACGTTGACTTCGTTGTCCTCAAGCCATTTTGTCACAACTTTGGAAGTATGCTTGGGGTCATTGTCCATTTGGAAGACCCATTTGAGACCAAGCTTTAACTTCGTGACTGATGTCTTGAGATGTTGGTTCAATATATCCACATAGTTTTTCCTCCCTCCTGTTGCCATCTATTTTGTGAAGTGCACCAGTCCATCCTGCAGCAAAACACCCCCACAACATGATGCTGCCACCCACGTGCTTCACGGTTGGGATGGTGTCTTCAGCTTGCAAGCCTCCCCCTTTTACCTCCTAACATAACGATGGTCATTATGTCCAAACAGTTATATTTTTGTTTCTTCAGACCAGAGGACATTTCTCCAAAAAGTATGATCTTTGTCCCCATGTGCAGTTGCAAACCGTAGTCTGGCTTTTTTATGGCGGTTTTGGAGCAGTGGCTTCTTCCTTGCCTTTCAGGTTATGTCGATATAGGAATCGATTTACTGTGGATATAGATACTTTTGTACCGGTTTCCTCCAGCATCTTCACAAGGTCCTTTGCTGTTGTTCTGGGATTGATTTGCGCTTTTCGCACCAAAGTACATTATTCTCTAGGAGACGGAACTTTTCTCCTTCCTGAGCGGTATGATGGCAGGGTGGTCACATGGTGTTTACACTTGCGTACTATTGTTTGTACAGATGAATGTGGTACCTTCAGGCATTTGGAAATTGCTCCCAAGGATGAACTAGACTTGTAGAGGTCTACAATTTTTTTCTGACGTCTTTGAAGGTAGGCCTTGAAATACATCCACAGGTACACCTCCAATTGACTCAAATTATATCAATTAGCCTATCAGAAGCTTCTAAAGCCATGACATTGTTTTCTGGAATTTTCCAAGCTGTTTAAAGGCACAGTCAACTTCTGACCCACTGGAATTGTGATACAGTGAATTATAAGTGAAATAACCTGCCTGTAAACAATTGATGGAAAAATGACTTGTGCCATGCACAAAGTAGATGTCCTTACCGACTTGCCAAAACTATAGTTTGTTAATAGGTTAAACATTTAACTTTTAATTCCAGTGCTTTTTTCAAGATACAACATTGTCATCTTTGGCGGTATAGATGGATTATCAAAGAATGTAAGTATATTATTTTGTATCCATATTTCATATTTCCCATCACCTAATAAACAACAACAACCACAATACCAGTCTGGTTTTAAGCTTTCTGTGCTGTATTGACGTATCCTGAAAATTACATCTGCTGCTTTAGATTTAACGGTCATATCTCAGTTAGTGTTTTCATGTCTACAAAAAATAAGCTATTTTCTTTACATTCAGAGTGCGAGCTGTCTGCCTGTCAAATTCTATCCACCCCTTCTGTGTTGGATATGTGTTCCTACCTTGTCTGCGGGCAGATCTACAGCATTTCACAGAGAGTTGGAATAATCACCCTTTAACCTCTCTGGGCTAGGTGGGACGCCCACCTACTCAACAGCCAGTTGAATCCCGTGGCGCGTTATTCAAATACCTTAGAAATGCTATTACTTTAATTTCTCAAACATATGACTATTTTACAGCATTTTAAAGACAAGACTCTCGTTAATCTAACCACACTGTCCGATTTCAAAAAGGCTTTACAACGAAAGCAAAACATTAGATTATGTCAGCAGAGTACCCAGCCAGAAATAATCAGACACCCATTTTTCAAGCTAGCATATAATGTCACATAAACCCAAACCACAGCTAAATGCAGCACTAACCTTTGATGATCTTCATCAGATGACAATCTTAGGACATTATGTTATACAATACATGCATGTCTGTTCAATCAAGTTCATATTTATATCAAAAACCAGCTTTTTACATTAGCAGGTGACTAGCATGTGACTAGCATTCCCACCCAACACTTCCGGAGAATTTACTAAATTACTCACGATAAACGTTCACAAAAAACATAATTATTTTAAGAATTATAGATACAGAACTCCTCTATGCACTCGATATGTCCGATTTTAAAATAGCTTTTTGGTGAAAGCACATTTTGCAATATTCTAAGTAGATAGCCCGGCATCACAGGGCTAGCTATTTAGACACCCAGCAAGTTTAGCATTCACCAAAGTCAGATTTACTATAAGAAAAATGTTATTACCTTTCCTGTTCTTCGTCAGAATGCACTCCCAGGACTTCTACTTCAATAACAAATGTAGGTTTGGTCCCAAATAATCCATCGTTATGTTCCATCAACGACGTTTTGTTCGTGCGTTCTAGACACTATCCCAATGGTAAATCACGGTCACGAGCATGGCGCAGAACGTGACAAAAAATGTCTAAATATCCCATTACCGTACTTCGAAGCATGTCAACCGCTGTTTAAAACCAATTTTTATGCAATTTCTCTCGTAGAAAAGCGATAATATTCCGACCGGGAATCTGCATGTCTGTAAACTGAGGGAAAAACCGAAAGCTGGGGGCGGGGCAGGTCGCGAGTATAAGCATTTCCCCACTGAGAGACGTGGAAGTTTTCGGATTTTAGAGGAGTTTGTATTTCGCGCCCCGCCCATCATTGGATATTGGAGCAGACGTTCCGCTAGCGGAACATCTAGATGTAAGAGGTTAACGAGAGTCTTGTCTTTAAATAGCTGTAAAATAGTCATATGTTTGAGAAATTGAAGTAATAGTATTTCAAACGTTTCAAAAATCGCGCCACTGGATTCAAGTGGCTGTTACGTAGCAGAGAGGTTAGAATCAATTTTTATGCCATTTTTCTCGTAAAAAAGCGATAATATTCCGACCGGCAAATCGTTTTTTATTACAAAGAGAGTGAAAGTAAAAGCATGCTATCCCCTCATGCACGAGCCTCATTCTAATGGCCCTCTGATAGAGCACTTGCCAAACGCGCTAGTGTGTTTCAGCCTGGGCCTGCCTCGATATCATTCAGCTTTTTCCCGGGTTCTGAGAGCCTATGGGAGCCGTAGGAAGTGTCACGTTACAGCAAAGATCCTCAGTCTTCAATAAAAAGAGCCAAGATGAACAAGAATTTGTCAGACAGGTCACTTCCTGTATGGAATCTTCTCAGGTTTTTGCCTGCCATATGAGTTCTGTTATACTCACAGACACCATTCAAACAGTTTTAGAAACTTTAGGGTGTTTTCTATCCAAAGCCAATAATTATATGCATGTTCTAGTTACTGGGCAGGAGTAGTAACCAGATTAAATCGGGTACGTTTTTTATCCGGCCGTGTAAATACTGCCCCCTAGCCCTAACAGGTTAACAAACCAAATAGCACTGTAACAGTAATCCAAATGCAATCTATACGTATATAAACTGGATACATTTACACAAGCTATCTAAGAATGACATGTACAGCAGTAGATAGTAGAGTGAGCTACTGTATGTTGTGGTGGCTAATTTCCGCATTGCCAAATGAGGATTTACAAACACACCAGTCCGAGTTAAAACTACATCTTTAATACTTAAGATACTTTTGCATAAGTTCTTGACCCCACCAATGCATTCTCTCGAATGAATCATTTAATGAGGTGCTTACAGAATGGCTCAGGGATCTTTTATAGCAACGATACAGCCCCTTCAACGTACATTGACAAACCACAGATACTTAGTAACAGTTCACAAAGGTTACGTTTTGTATGACAGATATCCATAAAACACATCAGACAGTAACTGCTATGTCAACAGGGTTCATTGAATAGCCCAGTATCTGGTCCCCTTAGAACTGTCCCTCACTGGTACGGTATTGAACAGAACTATTTCATCCAATGGCATATATCAATTGTCAACTCTAGATACTCCCATCTCAAGCAAACCCCCTCTTGACCCCACTCCTGGACAGGCTCACTGGGGGGAGTGAGCCTCTAGGCCATATATTATCACAGGATAAGTGTGAGATCTAAGAGAGGACATACAAGGGTCCATTTACTGCCATAATCCTCCCCACAATAAAGAAAATGAGGGTGTGACTTGCTCACAGACATTATGGAGACAAGTCATTGGTTCCCCAGTAATCACACCATCCCTTCACATATGAAGACAATATTTCATTCTGTCCTCCTCTCTTGCTGATATTCTGCAGAGCAACAGAGACAAGTAAAAGACAAGTCTGACCTCTTCCCCTCTCTGGGCCCACAGTGTCTGAGCCCCAGCTAAGGGAAATGTGTAACTGAAAAGACACCAGAGTCCAATGGACACTTTCTAATGACAAGTACCTCAAATAAGCATATTATACTAATAAAACATCTTAATTATCTATGTTACCCAACTAATTCTGATTCGTCCACGACAATGTCAAGAATCCAGTATATAAATAAATATGGGGTGTGTATAAACAGTGTAACTAAAATGCAATGTAATATAAATATTAGAATGAGATATATCGAGAATGCAGTATTTAAAGACACGATACAAAACCCCATGGCAAAATGGATAGAATTGCAGGAAATTATCTTCAGGACCAAAGTCTGGAATTTAAATATATACTGTATGTATGTGAATGGTGTGTATAGACAGTATGGACAGTAAGTGAATAGAAAAGGTGTGTATAGCAGTAGTTATATAGAATGAGCCATGACTAGAATATAGTATATACTGTACATATAAATAGGAAAAAACGGAATGTAAACATTATTAAAGTGACCAGTGTTCTTCACTTCACCTGGGGAGATTTGTGACCTCCTGTTAGCAACCTCTTCACTGAGCACACTCTGACAGGAAGTAAGTGATTGATGGAGAAACTGTGCCAGTAGCAATTCAAGTTGGTAAGGGCAAAAGGACAGAACTCTCTATTTCTCTTTTCCGTGCTCTTTCATGCCTTCTCACGCTTCTCTCTCATTTTCTGTTTCTTTAACGTACTCTTTCTGACACTTGTCTCTCTCTCTCTCTCTCTCGCTCTCTGTGTTCTCCTCTCAACCGCCTCATGCTTCTCCTACACTTTACTACCTCTATCTCTTCATATAACCAAATAGTCTATCTTGGGCTTGGGTGGATCGTATGATCACTGCCTCCGTTCACCCACTCTACATTTGTCCTCTATCCCACTCCCCCACCCTTCCTCCTGTCTCTTTTGTTATCGTCTCTGTCTCTCTCGCTATCTTTCTCTCGTTCGCTATCTCTCCCCTCGTCAGTCATCTTCTGGAGACCCCGGGACATTTACCCACATAGGCCATTATTTTACTTCACTCGTTTAGAAAGAAAGAGCAAGATGGAGAGAGATTGGTCATCTCAAATTCAAGTGTAATTTGCCTCTCGGTTTGTGAAGGTGAACGAGTAATCTCTCGCCTATCTCCTCCAGCGCAGACATGTTAAACGTACAATGTCACACGTTTCACAGATTCACCGCTTTGAATGTCACCGCATGTCACACGGAGAAGAGTCAGTTAAATCTGCCACTAACTGCCCCAGATACAGTGTGTATCTGTATGCGTGTGTGTGCTTGTGTGTGTATGTGTCTGAGATACATTGGTACTGTACTACCATTGCCATTCACATCATGGTCTGTAGTGGGTACACGCCCACACACACCATTCACACAAATTAATCAGACTCCACAGCAGGCAGTGGAAAGGGTGAATATTTAGGAGAGAAGTATCATACTGTGTTATACACATCTTCACACAGTTTTGAAATGAGAAATTAGTTATTCAGAATGGCTTTAAAGGGGCAATCTGGGATTGATACATTCATTTGATGATTTTTAAATTAGTGATGATTCGGTATGATTCCAAAAATGGATTACCCCATTGAAAGAGACTCATTTGCAATGGGACACTTAAAGAAGATTACCCCATTGAAAGAGACTCATTTGCAATGGGACACTTAGAGAATTGTACATATTTGTACCAGTTACTTAGCCTCATAATTACCAGACGGATTACTGGAATGTAAGCTTGTGAGAATTCTTGATGGTTGTACAAGGTGACTAGTTGTTAAGTACGGAATTGTTATTTGTTTTCCAGTAAGGGAAGGAATGTCTTACAAAATGAATTAGATCAGTATTGTTACAGCCTTAACACTGTGCTCCTTTTTCGTATAATATTAATTGTATTCTTCTCGTTTAGACATTTTTACATTGACCTTTTAATCAAGTCTGAAATTTCAAAGAGGAAATTAGAAACTTCAGAAGCCTTTTAAACCTCAAACACACCACACGTTTAAAAGGTATCCTGCAACCGGGTGATCAAACTGGCTCAATTCCTGCAACCGGGTGATCAAACTGGTTCAAATTAAGATCCTACACCTGTATTGTAAAAGTTCCTTTCAAATAGTCACAATCAGCAATATTACTGCCAGTGAGAATAAACATTATATTTGGTAACATTGTAAAGTTTTTACATTTCATCTGTGCTGATTTAGGATTACTATTGTGCCTGGGGGACAGTATGGTTTCAAATACTCTGTTTTGACTCACCTTGAAAATGTGGTTGTATATTCCTATGTATTCCTATTTTATTTATTTTGTATTGTCTTTGTCTCATTCTCAGTCATTTTAATCAACAAATGTCAAGCATAATAGAGGCAAATATTATATTTGAAGTGTCTTTCATGTGTATTTGTAAATTGTCTATCTTCTCACTCTCATGGACAAATATCATAATATATTAGCTACAAAACACACATAACAATGTACAGTACCAGTCAAAGGTTTGGACACACCTACTCATTCAAGAGTTTCTTAATTTTTTACTATTTTCTACAGTGTAGAATAATAGTGAAGACATCAAAACTATTAAGTAACACATATGGAATCATCTAGTAACCAAAAAAGTGTTAAACAAATCAAAATATATTTTAAATTTGAGATTCTTCAAAGTAGCCAACCTTTGCCTTGATGATAGCTTTGCACACTCTTGGCAATCTCTCAACCAACTTCATGAGGAATGCTTTTCCAACAGTCTTGAAGGAGTCTCCACATATCTGAGCACTTGTTGGCTGCTTATCCTGTGGTAGCAATGCTGGTTAAGTGTGCATTGAATTCTAAATAAATCACAGACAGTGTCACAAGCAAAGCACCACCACACCACCTCCTCCATGCTTCATGGTGGGAATCACACATGCGGAGATCATCTGTTCACCTACTCTGCGTCTCACAAAGATATGGCGGTTGGAACCAAAACAAAAATCTGAAATTTGTACTCATCAGACCAAGGACAGATTTCCACCAGTCTAATTTCCTTTGCTCGTGTTTCTTGGTCCAAGCAAGTCTCTTCTTATTATTGGTGTCCTTTAGTAGTGGTTTCTTTGCAGCAATTCGACCATGAAGACCTGATTCACGCAGTCTCCTCTGAACAGTTGATGTTGCAATCTAAGGTGTAGTTAAATCTAATGATCTTATCCTCTGCAGAAGAGGTAACTCTGGGTTTCCCTTTCCTATGGCAGTCCTCATTAGAGCCAGTTTCATTATAACGCTTGATGGTTTTTTGAGACTGCATTTAACTTCTTTGGGTAGGTGGCAGTATATTCACGGCCGGATAAAAAACGTACCCGATTTAATCTGGGTACTACTCCTGCACAGAAACTAGAATATGCATATAATTAGTGGATTTGGTTAGAAAACACTCTAAAGTTTCTAAAACTGTTTGAATGGTGTCTGTGAGTATAACAGAACTCATGGCAGGCCAAAACCTGAGAAGATTCCATACAGGAAGTGCCCTGTCTGACAATTTGTTGACCTTCTGTTGCATCTATCAAAAATACAGCATCTCTGCTGTAACGTGACATTTTCTAAGGCTATTTTACAGCATTTTAAAGACAAGACTCTCGTTAATCTAAACACACTGTCCGATTTCAAAAAGGCTTTACAACGAAAGCAAAACATTAGATTATGTCAGCAGAGTACCCAGCCAGAAATAATCAGACACCCATTTTTCAAGCTAGCATATAATGTCACATAAACCCAAACCACAGCTAAATGCAGCACTAACCTTTGATGATCTTCATCAGATGAAAATCTTAGGACATTATGTTATACAATACATGCATGTTTTCAAGTTCATATTTATATCAAAAACCAGCTTTTTACATTAGCATGTGACTAGCATATGACTAGCATTCCCACCGAACACTTCCGGTGAATTTACTAAATTATTCACGATAAACGTTCACATTTTGCAATATTCTAAGTAGATAGCCCAGCCATCACAGGCTAGCTATTTTGGCACCAACCAAGTGTGGTACTCAACAAACTCAGATTTACTATTAGAAAAGTTTGATTACCTTTGGTGTTCTTCTTCAGAATGCACTCCCAGGGCTTCTACTTCAATAACAAATGTTGGTTTGGTCCCAAATAATCCATAGTTATATCCAAATAGCGACGTTTTGTTCGTGCATTCAAGACACTATCCGAAGGGTAAATAAGGGTCACACGCCCGACGCCTTTCGTGACAAAAAAATTCTAAATATTCCATTACCGTACTTCGAAGCATGTCAACCGCTGTTTAAAATCAATTTTTATGCCATTTTTCTCGTAAAAAAGCGATAATATTCCGACCGGGAGTGGTGGTTTTTGTTCAAAGAGAGAGAAAGTAAACATGGAGTCGACTCGGGCACGCGCGCCCCGTCCCATTTTCCAAAGCCACGATTCAGCTTTCTGGCGCCTTCTGAGAGCCTAGGGGAGCGTTAGAAAATGTCACGTCATGCCAGAGATCCCCTGTTTTTGTTAGAGATGATCAAGAAGGCCATGAAATGGTCAGAGAAAGCGCTTCCTGTTTGGAATCTTCTCAGGTTTTGGCCTGCCAAATGAGTTCTGTTATACTCACAGACACCATTCAAACAGTTTTAGAAACTTTAGGGTGTTTTCTATCCAAATCAAACAATTATATATGCATATTCTAGTTACTGGGCAGGAGTAGTAACCAGATTAAATCGGGTACGTTTTTTATCCGGCCGTGCAAATACTGCCCCCTAGCCCCAACAGGTTTTTGATTGATTTACCTAAAGATATTGTCTGATTGCTGATTTCACCAATAAGCAAATGATTGACAAGGAACAAGGAACCTACCCCAACACATGTAATATGTTTTGTTGACTCCGCAGGACGGATGTTGCTCTCCAATTTTGTTATGGATCAAAGGTTATTGTCTCGGCCTTAGGCCTATATATCACGGTCGCAAGGCATATGAACTAACAGGTTATAGAGCAAGAAATGCAATTGTCACAACACATATGTTGTGTCGTGATTTTACCTTCATTAATCTGATGACAGTTATTTATCTAATCAACTAACTATGTTTAATTGTTACCCGATTAAATTAATCATGTAACCATTAACTCATTAGGATTTCGGGCATCGCGAGAGAGGTTTTTAAAGAGTTACCATCTACCGAATTAAACTCTATACGTCTTTACCCATCACATCCATAAAACAGTCAATGTATTGATTAATACATAACCTCATATCATCATTCTGAACAGCTAGCCACCCGAAGTGGCTAGCCTAGCCACTTCAGCCATTGGACATTATACTATAGTTAGCTAGCTAGCAACTACACTCATAACCTGTTGGCCTACATAGTCACCTTTGGTTATGTAAAATAAAATAATGCCTTAGAGGCTTAGCTAGTTAGTTACCACTTGATGTTCAGCCGCTAGCTAGCTAATGTTAGCGAGGTATGTCTGGAGTGGGCTGGCTAGCTAGATAGCTCAGTGACGAACTGTGGAATGCTAGTTTTGTATCTAACCTTTGCATCTTTCACATAGAAGGAGAAATGTGGAAAGATGCAAATGCCATGATGCATAGCTAGTTAGCTAGTTAGTGCTTCCACAATTCGGAACAGGCTAGCTAGCGCTAGCTATTACTTCCCAGCCCACTCCAGACACACAAGCTAATGTTATCATTTGAATAATATAAGCAAAACCACGTTGTTCTGAATGAAATGTGCAAGTTAGTAAAGGGAAGCCCCTGGACAAATGATCAGGAAACCCAGTTTTAGAGCAGGGCAACAACCACAACACGTGCATACAAAGATTATCAATGAGCAAAGAGTTGAAAAGCCTCCCTCTGTAGTGAAACTTGGGTGTGCACATTTAGCCAACACATAAAAAACAATAATTATCCAAAATACTAGGGAAAAGGGTTGGGCAAATTAGTTTTAACAGTTTAACTCAACTTTATCACATTTCTTTATCCAGTTTACCTACCAATTATTGTTGTTCCAACGTTTTGCAAGTTGGCTTTATTACAGTGTTTAAACACACACACACACACACACACACACACACACACACACACACACACACACACACACACACACACACACACACACACACACACACACACACACACACACACACACACACACACACACACTCTCTCTCTTGAGTGTGAGTCACTGCTCCCAGAGTCATCACACAGGCAGCTTTTATTCTCCAACAATGCAACATGACTTCCTGTCTGTGCCCTACTGTCGGAGCACTGGGGGAAGAAAGGCGGTCAGCTATTGTCACTTAGACAGGTTTGGTAATTACTTGCTTGTCCATTCAGGCCGTGTCTGACAGAGGCACACACTCTTAACCCACCAAACCCATTGTGGGATTGCCAAAATAGAACAAAGACACAACATTCAAAGTTTGTGATTCATTGTTGAGGACTAAGGAGACAGGTTTCTGAACCCTCCACAGAATGGCTTGTAATATCATCTAAATGTAGCGTCGTGAATTGGGGGAAGCACTAAGAGGATACAGATTTACTTCTTTCTGTATTATTTGTGCCATGATTAGCGTCTTGAGCCATTGAGACCACTTGACAGATAGTTGGACGCATTCAAGTAATATACAGTGAGTGTACAAAACATTAGGAACACCTTCCTAATATTGCTTTACACCCCCTTCTGCCATCAGAACAGCCTCAATTCGTTGAGGTATGAACTCCACAAGGTGTTGAAAGTGTTCCACAGAGATCCTGGCCCATGCTTCCCATAGTTGTGTCAAGTTGGCTGGATGTCCTTTGGGTGGTGGACCATTCTTGATACATTGGAAACTGTTGAGCATGAAAAACCCACCAGCGTTGCAGTTCTTGACACCCTCAAACCGGTGCGCCCAGCACTTACTACCATACCCTGTTCAATGGCACTTAAAAACGTTTTACTGCAGTGGGCAGGGTCACATAAAGTGATTCTTGGTAGTCAAACAAATCTACATTGAAACAAATCTACACAGTTCAAACACATGGTCATGGGCTTAAAAAAAGAAGACAGCAGTTGAAATGTATTCAATTTCATGTTTGCATCCCAATATTACACTTAACCTCTACGGGCTAGGGGGCAGCATTGAGAATTTTGGAAAAAATATGTGCCCATTTTTAACTGCCTCCTACACCAACTCAGAAGCTAGAATATGCATATTATTGTTCAGGTTTGGATAGAAAACACCCTAAAGTTTCTAAAACTGTTTGAATGGTGTCTGTGAGTATAACAGAACTCCTATGGCAGGCAAAAACCTGAGAAGGTTTCATGCAGGAAGTACCCTGTCTGACAATGTGTTGTTGTTCTTGCTTCTGTTTATTGAAGAGTCAGGATCTTAGCTGTAACGTGACAATTCCTAGGGCTCCAATAGGCTCTCAGAACCCGGGAAAAACCTGAACGATGACGAGGCAGCCTCATGCTGAAACACATTATCTCCTTTTCCAAGTGTCCCATCAGAGGACAATAGAATTAGGCGCGTGCGCGATTCGACCCCGTGGAGTATTTTCGTTCGGCTGTTTAGCTAATTGCAGATTCCCGGTCGGAATATTATCGCTTTTCTACGAGATAAATTGCATAAAAATTGATTTTAAACAGCGGTTGACATGCTTCGAAGTACGGTAATGGAATATTTAGAATTTTTTTGTCACATTCTGCGCCATGCGCACGACCGTGATTTAGCATTCTGATAGTGTCTTGAACGCACAAACAAAACGCCGCTGTTTGGATATAACGATGGATTATTTGGGACCAAACCAACATTTGTTATTGAAGTAGAAGTCCTGGGAGTGCATTCTGACGAAGAACAGGAAAGGTAAGACCATTTTTCTTATAGGAAATGTGATTTTGGTGAAGGCTAAACTTGCCGGGTGTCTAAATAGCTAGCCCGTGATGGCTGGGCTATGTACTTAGAATATTGCAAAATGTGCTTCATCCGAAAAGCTATTTTAAATTCGGACATATCGAGTGCATAGAGGAGTAATGTATCTATTATTCTTAAAATTATTGTTATGCTTTTTGTGAACGTTTATCGTGAGTAATTTAGCAAATTGTTAGTAAATTCCCCGGAAGTTTGCGGGGGGTATGCTTTTTCTGAACGTCACATGCTAATGTAAAAAGGCCTTCCCTGTAGCTCAGTTGGTAGAGCATGGTGTTTACAACACCAGGGTTGTGGGTTCGATTCCCACGGGGGGCCAGCACAGAAAAAAGAATAATAATAAGTATGAAATGTATGCATTCACTACTGTAAGTCGCTCTGGATAAGAGCGTCTGCTAAATGACTAAAATGTAAAAAGCTGGTTTTTGATATAAATATGAACTTGATTGAACAGACATGCATGTATTGTATAACATAATGTCCTAGGTGTGTCATCTGATGAAGATCATAAAAGGTTAGTGCTGCATTTAGCTGTGGTTTGGGTTTTTGTGACATTATATGCTAGCTTGAAAAATGGGTGTCTGATTATTTCTGGCTGGGCACTCTCCTGACATAATCTAATGTTTTGCTTTCGTTGTAAAGCCTTTTTGAAATCGGACAGTGTGGTTAGATTAACGAGAGTCTTGTCTTTAAATAGCTGTAAAAATAGTCATATGTTTGAGAAATTGAAGTAATAGTATTTCAAACGTTTTAAAAATCGTGCCACAGGATTCAACTGGCTGTTACGTAGGTGGGACGAATTCGTCCCGCCGGTCCTATAGAGGTTAATATAAATCACAGAAGATTAAAAAATAAAACCGTTTGACATAGAAACACCGGATTTTCGGCAGTTTATTTAAAATATTGTTTATTTATTATGAAATTATGATTTTTTTAAAAACATTCCACCCATGAGGCCATTAGAGGGCACTTCGGTAATTTGTCTTGCCCATTCACCTTCTGAATTGCACAGATACACAATCCATGTCTCAATTATCTCAAGGCTTAAAAATCCTTCTTTAAAGGATACACCCCTTTTTTTCCATTTTCGCCTAAAATGACATACCCAAATCCAACTGCCAGAAGCTCAGGCCCTGAAGCAAGGATATGCATATTCTTGGTACCATTTGAAAGGAAACACTTTGAAGTTTGTGGAAATGTGAAAGGAATGTAGGAGAATATAACAGAATAGCTCTGGTAAGAGATAATACAAAGAATAAAATCCATCGTTCTTTTCTATTTTTTTGTACCATCGTCTTTGAAATACAAGAGAAAGGCCATAACGTATTATTCCAGCCCAGGTGAAAATTAGATTTTGTCCACTAGATGCCAGCAGTGTATGTGCAAAGTTTTAGACTGATCAAATGAACAATTTGTTACTGATCCAAAACCGCCATAAAAAATCCAGACTACGGTTTGCAACTGCACATGGGGACAAAGATTGTACTTTTTGGAGAAATGTCCTCTGGTCTGATGAAAGAAAAATATAACTGTTCGGCCATAATGACCATCGTTATGTTTGGAGGAAAAAGGGGGAGGCTTGCAAGCCGAAGAACACCATCCCAACAGTGAAGCACGTGGGTGGCAGCATCATGTTGTGGGGGTGCTTTGCTGCAGGAGGGTCTGGTGCACTTCACAAAATAGATGGCATCGTGAGGGAGGAAAATTATGTGGATATATTGAAGCAACATCTCAAGACATCAGTCAGGAAGTTCAATCTTGGTCGCAAATGGGTCTTCCAAATGGGTAATGACCCCAAGCATACTTCCAAAGTTGTGGGAAAATGGCTTAAGGACAACAAAGTCAAGGTATTGGAGTGGCCATCATAAAGCCCTGACCTCAATCCTATAGAAAATGTGTGGGCAGAACTGAAAAGGCATGTGCGAGCAAGGAGGCCTACAAACCTGACTGTTACACCAGCTCTGTCAGGAGGAATGGGCCATAACCCAACTTATTGTGGGAAGCTTGTGGGAGGCTACCTGAAACGTTTGACCCAAGTTAAACAATTTAAAGGCAATGCGACCAAATACTAATTGAGTGTATGTAAACCTCTGACCCACTGGGAATGTGATGAAAGAAATAAAAGCTGAAATAAATCATTCTCTCTACTATTATTCTGACATTTCACATTCTTAAAACTTCATAGGGATAAGGTGTAGTTTCCTGAATTTCCGCCTGACTGACGAGCCCAAAGTCGACTGCCTGTTACTCAGGCCCAGGTGTAAGGATTTTCAAATAATTGGTAGCATTGGATAGAAAACACTTTGACGTTTCTAAAACTGTTAAAATGTCTGAGACTATAAGAAAATTGATATGACAGGTGAAAATCCAATGAAAATCCAATCGGAATATTTTTGGGGGAGCTCCCAGGCTCTTATAATGGGAACCTATTATTTCTTTGTAAATACGTCTCCCAGATTGCAATTCCTATGGCTTCCACTAGATGTCAACAGTTTATTCAAGGTTTCAGGCTTGTTTTTTGAAAAATTAACAAGTATTTGGAGTTTTTGTGAGACGAGCACCGGAACAATATCAGTCTTTCGGCGCGCGAGGGAGAAGGTGCGCGCTTACTCATTTTCCTTTCCTATTGAACATACTACTTTCCATATGAAATATTACCGTTTATTTACATTTTAGAGTACCTGAGGATTAAATAGAAACATCGTTTGACTTGTTTGGATGAAGTTTAGTGGTAGGTTTTTGGACTCATTTGTCTGCGTGTTGAACAAGTGCATTACTGAAATCGATGGCGCCAACTAAACTGACTTTTTGGGATATAAAGAAGGATTTTATCTAACAAAACGACCATTCTTGTTGTAGCTGGGACCCTTGGGATTGCAAACAGAGGAAGATCTTCAAAAGTAAGTTATTTATTTAAGCGCTACTTGTGATTTTATGAAGCCTGTGCTGGTTGAAGAATATGTTGATGTGGGGTGCCGTCCTCAGCCAATCACATGGTATGCTTTCGCTGTAAAGCCTTTTTGAAATCAGACAACGCAGTTAGATTAACAAGAATATAAGCTTTTAAATGATATAAGTCACTTGTATGTTCATTAATGTTTAATATTATGACTATTTATTTGAATTGCGCGCCATCCAATTTCACAGGATGTTGTCAGCTTGTGTCCCGCTAGCGGGACGCCTATCCCTAAATTAAAATAAAGTGGTGATCCTAACTGACCTAAGACAGGGAATTTTTACTAGGATTAAATGTCAGGAATTGTCAAAAACTGAGTTTAAATGTATTTGGCTAAGGTGTATGTAAACTTCTGACTTCAACTGTATCTCTGGCCCTCTGTGTGGCCTTATCACATGTCAAATATATAACATAATCAAATAATACCAAAAATGTGAATGCAAATCTGTAAAACGTTATCCTAAATATAAACAATCATCTTGGTGAATACCATTGGTGTTTAATTTGAGGGTTTCAACATGAAATATGCTATTTCTTTACACACTTTTATTTATTTGACTATGTCAATATGTATTCGTTGTAAATCTTTTGGCAATTGTAAAAAAAAGTGAATCGTTGGAAGAGTTGCGGAGTTAATTGAAATTTATTCCATTGTCGATAAGGTTCCTTTTTCATTAATTAGGATATTTTCTCTTTGAACCGTATGGTCTATCCACTACAAACTCAAGAACAATATGGACAAATTATACAGTGCTTTGAAAAGTATTTGCCCCCTTTCTAATTTTCTCTAATTCTCTAAGGGGGCAATTAGGAAGCATTTGGTTGGAGTTATTGCAGCGTAAGGTGGCACAACCAGTTATTGAGTGTAAGGGGGCAATGACTTTTTCACACAGGGGAATTGGGTGTTGCATAATTTAGTTCATTAAATAAATTAAATAAGTATATTATTTTTTTGTTATTTGTTCACTCAGGTTCCCTTTATCTCATATTCCGTTTTGGTTGAAGATACATCCAGTATCAAAAAGACGCAAACATAGTAACAAATCAGAAAGAGGGCAAATACTTTTCCACCACACTGTATGAATATTACTATTTATTTTAAAGTTATTCAAGTAGAATTGACAAAAATTACCATAGATTACCTGTAACTTTACCGAAGATTCATGTAACTTTGATAAATTACCGGTAAATTACCCTAGTCATTACACAGACTTCAAACAATGCCTACTTTATCCTTTACCAATACTACCCATAATCTGATACTCTCATATCTTACACTATCCTACAGCTGGAATTCAATTCTATTGCCAGAAAATGTATTCCGACCTGAGTATTTTTTTTTTAGGCATAGTATGAATATATAAGTCATCAAGTTCTACGCTATTTCCTCCAGGGGATTGGACTTCATGTGAGTGCACTCCCGAGAGGGGCTATAGATGAAGGCCTGTATCCCAAATGGCATCCTATTCCCTATATGGTGCGCTGCTTTTGACCAGGGCCCATAGGGCCTTTTGGGACACCATCTGTTTCTGCTACTGTTCTACCCAGCATACATCAGAGACCCTTCTAGTCGCCTGCCTCCATGCAGATATTAGTATGTAGCCTAGTAAGCAATGTTCAACTGGCCGTAAGACTATCACACCAGGGTTCCGGAATATGAAAAAGAAGAAAGAGAGATAAAAAAGAAAGGGACTAGATCAGAAAAAACAGAGGGGGAGAGAAAGAAAACATAGCATATGGGTAAAATATGATATAAAAGATAAGGGGAATGATGATTAAAGATGATACATACTTTTAAAGCTTTTAAAGCATGGCAGAATTCAACTCGATTTTAGATAATTTAATTAAATTGCAAGCCAGTCCTTAGAAATTAATATGGGGGCCACACACAAACATGAACACAAACACAAACACACACACGCACACACCACACACACACTGTACGCTCAACTGGTTTTGGAGTGCACAGACAGATGGTGCGGCGGAGCCTGAAGTAAGTAACACACAAAGCGATGTACTTGTCTCGCCCAATGAGAGAGCTCGTTTGGAACTGCCATCAGTAGACATGTGATTTATTGCTCTGTCTGCTGCCTCTCTGAAATTGGAGCCAGTGACTCCACTGCAACAACACAACACCGGATTAAAAGACAAAATTAAACAACCTCCCTGCAATCTCTCTCTTTTTTTCTCTTTCATTCTCTTTTTCTTTCCTTCTCATTATTTTTCTGCCCTTCTCTCTGAAGTGTGAGTGAGTGAAAGGATTGGTATAAGCCTGGATGTGTTTAAGTGTAGATGTTCTTTCAACTGACCAGCCAACTCCATAACGGACCCATGCTACTGAAAATGATTTATTTTTGCTTTAAATCTAAAGAATCCTGATAGGAATAAAATGTTAATTTAAAAGTTTCTGCACTGAATGTGCTCCATGCTTTCTCAACATTCTGGACTCCAAATCTGCAGGAGGGAAAGAATTGCCAGATACATCAATTATAAAAGTTTGGCATTCTTTGAAAGATCTGTTATTTAAGCAAGTTGCATGTTTGAGAAGTCAATGGGGACCCCTCAACAGAACTGATACATTTATTTTAAAGAAACCTTTTGGACAATAGACTATTTCGGTTTTGATACCCTATCTGATTCAAGTTTACACCTTAAAAGGTAGACTCAGTAGTATGGCATTTTCATACACGGTGGGGATACTTCCTGCTTACAGACATAAACAACACTAAAATCTGTAAAGACTGCTACTATTGGCTCTTGTCATTTGCACACTTGATTGTTATTGTTAATGAGAGAGAGAGAGAGAGAGAGAAAAAGAGAGAGAGAGAGAGAGAGCGAGAGAGAGAGAGAGAGTGAGGTGAAGGAGGAAAGAGCATAACAAATCGATGGCCAAGGTATAATGAGTCGGCGGATGGTGGTACAGTAGATGCAGACAAGCACATCAAATATCAAATACCACAGCTATGCCACAGGAAGTGAGTGGTAAGAGGATCTGAATGTGAATGTAATTGATGTGATCAAGCTCAAGAAGCCTTAATATGTGTTGATCAATGCCGATTGTGCCTCATCCGTACACAAGATGGAATCCGCCACTGGTTCTCTCTTACTGTCAACACACCAGCATCACTATAATCGTTGAGCTGGGTTATAGGGAGCCTGTAAGTGTGGTCAAAATGCAGGGCAGGGAATTTCTACCTTGACATTTAACCAAGGTTTTGCTGGTTGGAGTGTGAATAGGTTATAGATCAGGCCAGAGTTCGAATTATACCGTGATGTCCGAGGGGTCTCTATTGGGTGCACTTATGGACCTACAAAGAAGACGTAATTTAACAGTAAACGTTAATTACCATTTAATGTGGCATGAACAGAACCAGTAATGATCCTTTTATCTGATTGTCAAAAAATCACTTCGAAAAGTAGGCTACTTGTGCATGTTCATCCACTCCAAAATAATCCAAACAGTACAATGCATACACTCGCGCCATTTCATGAATGGAAATAAACTGTTTACAAAACACCAAAAAGTGTGCATTCTGCAATTGCCATTGATTAGGCATACAGTACATGAATTGATGCACAAGTAGCCTACTTTTTGAAGTGACACCAGAAATGGGGCTGAAACTATCCCGTGAAAAACAGGATGGTCATCCTAACACACAGGTCAATTTAGTAGACTAAGCTACAATGTGTAGGCCTATTACCATGAACTTGAAATAGGTCTACCGGTAGCCAGTGATGTAGCGGTAAAAAAAAAAACATCTGAACAAATTCTGATTGCCGGCCTGAAACTTAAACTTATGCTTCCCCACTACCTCTTGTGATTTCCATTCAAGATATATTCATCTTGCTGTTCTTTGCTTTGACTGACATGTACATTGTACAATGGCAGAAGTTGTTTGACTGGAACAAATTGATGTGTGTCTAAGCGCTGTTAGACTCTTTTGACCCATTTCTCACAATGCCTACATCTTTGACATGTAATATAATGGCATGCTGTAGAAGTGCATTAAACCAGCTTAACAATGGAGATAAGATCCAACATTGATAAATGCAGCAGGCAGGCAAACTTTTATGTGCAGACAGAGAAAAGAGAGAGAGGAGATGGCTTCTTTCCCTATTACGCCCTTATCCATTTGATGCCACTCTGTGTGAGGGCCTTCCAAAGTAGGGAGCAGTTGGAACTTTCGACAACAGACAGACACACTGTGAAAGCTAATTTCTGTGTGTGTGTGTGTGTGTGTGTGTGTGTGTGTGTGTGTGTGTGTGTGTGTGTCTGTGTACACGTCTGCGTGCATACGTGCGTGAGTGTGTGAGTTTGTGTGTGTGCATATCGTGCTGCACATCAAACACAGTCCTGGTAATCAGGCAGAAGGTGCATCAAACACAACCCCAATCAGCCTGTTAGACCTTGCTGATGACATTTAAACTGCTGTTTTGTCCAAACTAGAAAGGGACCCTTTTATCTGACAATGTCATTCGTCTCTTCCCGAGGCTGCATGCGGCACGTTCATTCATCTCGCTAAAACATGCCACAGCAGCTGTCAGAAGCCCCCATCGGAAGGGATGGGTGGTACATCAACCACAATCAGTAAGGTCATTATTAAAGGACTATTAGCGCATCACATTTTCGGTTTTATGGAAATTACCCTGGCCGACTCCACCGTATCTCTACTCAATGTATCGATGGCAATTGGGCTAAACGGGACAGCAAGCTGGTGTGATCATAATGCATTAATGTTTCGCTTACAAAGCTGCAGATATAACTGAGTGTTCAGTCTGACTGCGAGAGCGACGCCTGAAAGTATACCAATCTTATTAAGATAATGGACACTACTAATGACACTTCTAAGACAATGTTTGGGTTGAGCACACCAGAGGTTTTATAGATACCTAGACGTGTGTGTGTGTGTATGTACAGTATGTGTGTGTAATGTGATGACTGCTTCCAGACTAATAGTTTGTCTGCACCTCCATCGTTTCAGGGGAGGATTCTTAAATAATGGCTCTCCGTCATCAAGAGCAAGAGAATAACATCACTGTTTTGCGTACTCATGGTGCAAGTCTTAACTTCCACTTACTATAAGTCAAATTTTCACTGAGTAATGCATTGATGCCAATAGAGACAATGACAAAATGTGACTTAGGTTTCACCCCTACTGACAGTGTATTCGGAAAGTATTCAGACCCTTTGACTTTTTCCACATTTTGCTACGTTACAGCCTTATTCTAAAATGGATTAAATAGTTTTTTTTACCCTCATCAATCTACACACAATACCCATAATGACAAAACAGTTTTTTATTTTTTTAAATAGACATTTACATAAGTATTCAGACCCTTTACTCAGTACTTTGTTGAAGCACCAAGAAGACTCAACGATTACAGCTTTGAGTCTTGTTGGGTATGAAGCAACAAGCTTGGAACACCTGTATTTGGGAAGTTTCTCCCATTCTTCTCTGCAGATCCTCTCAAGCTCTGTCAGGTTGGATGGGGAGTGTCGCTGCACAGCTATTTTCAGGCCTCTCCAGAGCTGTTCGATCGGGGTTCAAGTTCGGGCTCTGACTGGGACACTCAAGGACATTCAGAGACTTGTCCCAAAGCCACTCCTGTGTTGTCTTGGCTGTGTGCTTAGGGTCATTGTCCTGCTGGAAGGTGAACCTTTGCCCCAGTCTGAGGTCCAAGTAACTCTGGAGAAGGTTTTCATCAAGGATCTCTCAGTACTTTACTCCATTCATCTTTCCCTCAATCCTGACTAGTCTCCCAGTCCCTGCCACTGTTTTCTCCAGACACGACGCTTGGCATTCAGGCCAAAGAGTTCAATCTTGGTTTCATCAGACCAGAGAATCTTGTTTCTCATGGCCTGAGAGTCCTTTAGGTGCCTTTTGGCAAACTCCAAGTAGGCTATGATGTGCCTTTTACTGAGGAGTGGCTTCCATCTGGCCAATTTGATGTGCTGTCATTTAACCTGTTGGGGATAGGGGGCAGTATTTGCACGGCTGGATAAAAAACGTACCCGATTTAATCTGGTTACTACTCCTGCCCAGTAACTAGAATATGCATATAATTGTTTGATTTGGATAGAAAACACCCTAAAGTTTCTAAAACTGTTTGAATGGTGTCTGTGAGTATAACAGAACTCATTTGGCAGGCCAAAACCTGAGAAGATTCCCTAACAGGAAGCGCTCTCTCTGACCATTTCATGGCCTTCTTGATCATCTCTAACCAAAACAGGGGATCTCTGGCATAACGTGACATTTTCTAACACTCCCATAGGCTCTCAGAAGGCGCCAGAACGATGAATGGTGGCTTTGCAGGCCATGGCTGAAAAACATTAGCGCATTTGGTAAATGGTCGATCTGAGGACAATGAGACTGGAGGCGCATGCACGAGCCGACACCATGTTTACTTTCTCTCTCTTTGAACGAAAACAACGACTCCCGGTCGGAATATTATCGCTTTTTTACGAGAAAAATAGCATAAAAATTGATTTTATTAAACAGCGGTTGACATGCTTCGAAGTACGGTAATGGAATATTTTGAAATTTTTTGTCACGAAACGTGTCGGGCGCGTCACCCTTCTTTACCCTTCGGATAGTGTCTTGAACGCACGAACAAAACGCCATTATTTGGATATAACTATGGATTATTTGGAACCAAACCAACATTTGTTATTGAAGTAGAAGTCCTGGGAGTGCATTCTGACGAAGAACAGCAAAGGTAATCAAACTTTTCTAATAGTACATCGGAGTTTGGTGATTACCACACTTGGTGGGTGTCAAAATAGCTAGCCTGTGATGGCTGGGCTATCTACTCAGAATATTGCAAAATGTGCTTTCACCGAAAAGCTATTTTCAAATCGGACATAGCGAGTGCATAAAGGAGTTCTGTATCTATAATTCTTAAAATAATTGTTATGTTTTTTGTGAACGTTTATCGTAATTCAGTAAATTCACCGGAAGTGTTCGGTGGGAATGCTAGTCACATGCTAGTCACATGCTAATGTAAAAAGCTGGGTTTTGATATAAATATGAACTTGATTGAACAAAACATGCATGAATTGTATAACATAATGTCCTTGGAGTGTCATCTGATGAAGATCATCAAAGGTTAGTGCTGCATTTAGCTCTGGTTTGGGTTTATGTGACATTATATGCTAGCTTGAAAAATGGGTGTCTGATTATTTCTGGCTGGGTACTCTGCTGACATAATCTAATGTTTTGCTTTCGTTGTAAAGCCTTTTTGAAATCGGACAGTGTGGTTAGATTAACGAGAGTCTTGTCTTTAAAATGGTGTAAAATAGTGATATGTTTGAGAAATTGAAGTAATAGCATTTCTAAGGTATTTGAATATCGCGCCACAGGATTACACTGGCTGTTGAGTAGGTGGGACGATTTGGTGCCACCAACCCTAGAGAGGTTAATCGGATTTATATTTTAATTTGTATTGATTTTCAAAAAATTATCAAAGCAGCGGTGACAGTAGATGTCATCAACAAACACACACAATATAAACAGTCGATTATAGAGCAAAAATGCCAGGGAGCAAGCTTCGCGTGGAGAGACGAGATGAAGGATTTAGTTGTTAAAGGTTGTTTAGTGTTTTGTCTTAACTCCCTCAAAGACTTGATATGTGCAACCTAATTTCTTTCCACCCTAGCATAAAGGCCTAATTGGTGGAGTGCGGCAGAGATGGTTGTCCTTCTCGAAGGTTCTCCCATCTCCACAGAGGAACTCTGGATGTCTTTCACCTCCCTGACCAAGGCCCTTCTCCCCCGATTGCTCAGTTTGGCCAGGCGCCCAGCTCTAGGAAGAGTCTTGGTGGTTCCAAACTCCATTTAAGAATGGTGGAGGCCACTGTGTTCTTGCGGACCTTCAATGCTGCAGAAATGTTTTGGTACCCTTCCCCAGATCTGTGCCTTGACACAATCCTGTCTCGGAGCTCTGCAGACAATTCTTTCGACCTCATGGCTTGGCTTTTGCTCTGACATGCACTGTTGACTTTTGGGACCTATAGACAGGTGTGTTCCTTTTTCAAATCATGTCCAATCAATTGAATTTACCACAGATGGACTCAATAGAAACAGGATGCACCTGAGCTGAATTTTGAGTCTCATAGCAAAGGGTCTGAACATTTATGTAAATAAGGTATTTCTGTTTCTACTTTGTCATTATGGGGTATTATGTGTAGATTGATTAACAAAATATATATTTAATCCATTTTAGAATAAGGCTGTAACATAATAAAATGTGGAAAAAGTCAAGGGGTCTGAATACTTTCCGAATGCACTGTACAGTCATGGCCAAAAGATTTGAGAATGACACAAATATTAATTTCCACAAAGTTTGCTGCTTCAGTGTCTTTAGATATTTTTGTCAGATGTTACTACAGAGTATTGAAGTATAATTACAAGCATTTCATAAGTCTCAAAGGCTTTAATTGGCAATTACATGAAGTTGATGCAAAGAGTCAATATTTGCAGTGTTGAACCTTCTCTTTCAAGACCTCTGCAATCCGCCCTGGCATGCTGTCAATTAACTTCTGGGCCACATCCTGACTGATGGCAGCCCATTCTTGCATAATCAATGCTTGGAGTTTGTCAGAATTTGTGGATTTTGTTTGTCCACCCGCCTCGTGAGGATTGACCACAAGTTCTCAATGGGATTAAGGTCTGGGGAGTTTCCTGCCCATGGACCCAGAATATCAATGTTTTTTTCCCCCAAGTCACTTAGTTATCACTTTTGTCATATGGCATGGTGCTCCATTATGCTGGAAAAGGCATTGTTTGTCACCAAACTGTTCCTGGATGGATGGGAGAAGTTGCTCTCGGAGGACGTGTTGGTACCATTCTTTATTCATGGCTGTGTTCTTAGGCAAAATTGTGAGTGAGCCCACTCCCTTGGCTGAGAAGCAACCCCACACATGAATGGTCTCAGGATGCTTTACTGTTGGCATGACACAGGACTGATGGTAGCGCTCACCTTGTCTTCTCCGGACAAGCTTTTTTCCAGATGCCCCAAACAATGGGAAAGGGGATTCATAAAAGAAAATGACTTTACCCCAGTCCTCAGCAGTCCAATCCCTGTACCTTTTGCAGAATATCAGTCTGTCCCTGATGTTTTTCCTGGAGAGAAGTGGCTTCTTTGACACCAGGCCATCCTCCAAAAGTCTTCGCCTCCCTGTGCTTGCAGATGCACTCACACCTGCCTGCTGCCATTCCTGAGCAAGCTTTGTACTGGTGGTGCCCCGATCCCACAGCTCAATCAACTTTAGGAGACGGTCCTGGCGCATGCTGTACTTTCTTGGGCGCCCTGAAGCCTTCTTCACAAATATTGAACCGCTCTCCTTGAAGTTCTTGATGATCCGATAAATGGTTGATTTAGGTGCATCTTACTGGCAGCAATATCCTTGCCTGTGATGTACTTTTTGTGCAAAGCAATGATGACGGCACGGGTTTCCTTGCAGTTAACCATGATTGACATAGGAAGAACAATGATTCCAAGCACCACCCTTCTTTTGAAGCTTCCAGTCTGTTATTCAAACTTAATCAGCATGACAGAGTGATCTCTAGCCTTGTCCTCGTCAACACACAGACCTGTGTTAATGAGATAATCACTAACATGATGTCAGCTGGTCCTTTTGTGGCAGAGCTGAAATGCAGTGGAAATGTTTTTTGAGTGATTCAGTTCATTTGCATGGCAAAGAAGGACTTTGCAATTAATTGCAATTCATCTGATCACTCTTCATAACATTCTGGAGTATATGCAAGTTGCCATCATACAAACTGAGGCAGCAGACTTTGTGAAAATGTATATTTGTGTCATTCTCAAAACTTTTGGCCACGACTGTACACCTATGCACATCGTCACATATTATTTAATCTCTTCTACCAGCTGTCGAGACGTAGGGTTTCAGAGCGCCTTGAATGGCAGACTTGAATGGCAGTCTGTGGGCAGGAGTGCCAAAAACATCTGACAGGTTTTAATTGGCTGATCTCAAGTAATGAGCTAAATAAGGAAGTGAGTTTGGGAATTCGGAAAGTATGCATCTAACAAATTGTTTTCACATATACATTTTATATGCCTGAACTCAGAATCAATTGAGCTCTCCAAAAATAATAATGGTCACCATGATATTAGTTTGATTAGTTTCGTCATTTTTCAAAATGCTCATCTAATACAGCTTGCTCCCTCTCCTGCCTCAATTTTAACCACACTCTTTACAAGTCCCACTTTGAGGCAGAGTGTTACCAGGCACTATGTGCCAGAAATTCGAGCCTGGGGACAAGGTAACATATGATTGTTTTGGCGGCATTGTTTGTTTTTACAGTCAGGAGGAAATATGCTCCATGTTCTGATATTTTTTTATAAAAAATTAAATGTGAGCCACTAAAGAGGGATATCCCTGTGAGAGAAGGAAGGATAAAAACAGATGGAGAGGGCATTGCTCATTCTGGATGCAGTTTTCCTCCTGCAGTGTCTGAGGCATTTAAACTGGTACATCCATTCCACTCAGTAAGCACACAAACACTCAGCAGCATCCTGGACTACACTGAACTGGAGACTGACTATTTACCAGAGCAAATAGAAAAACTAAACACATTTTCCATTATCAAGATAGTCCAGTAGATAAGCACTGCATTTATATCCAATCATGTTTATCCCATGAACAACGTGTTCACTGTCCTAGCATGGGAAGAATGACACTGTCATAGAACAAGTCAGTAGCTCTCTGAGTGACAGCTGTGATGTGTAGGGAGAGATGTGGGATGACAGGGAGGAAGGGAGATAGGGAGAGAGGGGAGACAGAGACAGAATATGAATGAGAGAGGATATTTGACAATGTCCGGAGATTCCACAGCTTTGATTTCCTAGGGTCACATATTTTCTCCAATTCCAGTTTCTCCAAGGCACCACGAGGAAAAGTAGAACATTTCAGTAACCCCAAAGGTTTTGGTTTGGAATCGCATAAGGCACCAATTTACTGTCAGGTAGATTTTCTGAATCACGCTTGGAATGTAAAGGACCCACACCAAAGCGCAGCTGGCTCTGGTAGAAGTGTGCTGTTTCCTGCTCCTCCACAGTACAGACAGCAGTTATTATTCATCATCCGTGAGCGCTCCCAAACTGATAGCCAAGTTCTTCTTAAAACCTGTTGGGGCTAGGGGGCAGTATTTTCACGGCCGGATGAAAAACGTACCCAATTTGAACAGGTTACTACTCTGGCCCAAAAACTACAATATGCATATTATTAGTAGATTTGGATAGAAAACACTCTGAAGTTTCTAAAACTGTTTGAATGGTGTCTGTAAGTATAACAGAACTAATATGGCAGGCAAAAACCTGAGAAAAATACAAGCAGGAAATTTAAATCTGGTCCCTGTAGTTTTTTCAAGTCATTGCCAATCAAACACACAGTGACTAAGGATTCATTTTGCACTTCCTAAGGCTTCCACTAGATGTCAACAGTCTTTAGAAAGTTGTTTGCGGTGTCTATGATGAACAGAGACCGAATGAGAAGGCTGGGAAGTTGGTGTCCCAGGGAATGATATCACTTCATTGGTGCTCATTCACGAGAGAGGAAGCTCTGTTCCAAAACGTTTTTCAAGACACAAGAACGGTCCGGTTGAAATATTACTGAAGTTTCACGTTAAAATGGCCCTAAAGATTGATGCTATACAACGTTTGACATGTTTGAACGAACGTAAATATATATATTGTTTTACTTTTCATTGTGACATTTTCCTCACGCGTCCTACATTTTGAGTAGCTTACTGAACGCGCTAAGAACATGGAGTTATTTGGACATAAATTATGAACTTTATCGAACAAAACAACATTTATTGTAGACCTGGGATTCCTGGAAGTGCCTTCTGATGAAGATTATTAAAGGTAAGTGAATATTTCTAATGTTATTTATGCATTTAGATGACTCCAAAATGGCGGCTATCTGTATTGCCTAGTGTATTTTTCTGAGCGCAGTACTCAGATTATTGCAAAGTATGCTTTCCCAGTAAAGTTATTTTGAAATCTGTCAATTGGTTGCATTCAGGAGATGTTAATCTATAATTCTTTGAATAACAGTTTAATATTTTATCAACGTTTATAATGAGTATTTTTGTAAATTCACCGGCAGTTTTGGGGGAGATACATTTTCTGAACATCACGCGCCGATGTATAATTCTGTTTTTGGATATAAATATGAACTCGATAGAACAAAAAATGCATGTATTGTCTAACATAATGTCCTAGGAGTGTCATCTGATGAAGATTGTTAAAAGGTTAGTGCATAATTTTAGCTGGTTTTCTGCTTTTGGTGACACCTGTCCTTGCATTGAAAATGGCTGTGTGTAATTTTTTGTCTATGTACTCTCCTAACATAATCTAACTTTATGCTTTCGCCGTAAAGCCTCTTTGAAATTGGACAATGTGGTTGGATTAACCTGTTGGGGATAGGGGGCAGTATTTGCACGGCTGGATAAAAAACACCCTAAAGTTTCTAAAACTGTTTGAATGGTGTCTGTGAGTATAACAGAATTCATATGGCAGGCAAAAACCTGAGAAGATTCCAAACAGGAAGTACCCTCTCTGACCATTCCTTGGGCTTCTTGCCTCTGTTTATTGAACATTTAGGATCTTTGCTGTAACGTGACACTTCCTACGGCTCCCATAGGCTCTCAGAACCCGGGAAAAAGCTGAATGACGTAATTCAAGGCCCAGGCTGAAACACACTAGCGCGTTTGGCAAGTGCTCTATCAGAGGGCCATCAGACTGAGGCTCGTGCATGAGGGGATAGCATGCTTTTACTTTCACTCTCTTTGTAATAAAAAACGATTTCCCGGTCGGAATATTATCGTTTTTTATGAGAAAAATGGCATAAAAATTGATTTTAAACAGCGGTTGACATGCTTCGAAGTACGGTAATGGAATATTTAGAATTTTTTTGTCACGAAATGCGTCGTGCTCGTAACCCTTATTTACCCTTTCGGATAGTGTCTTGAACGCACGTACAAAACGCCGCTATTTGGAAATAACAATGGATTATTTGGGACCAAACCAACATTTGTTATTGAAGTAGAAGTCCTGGGAGTGCATTCTGACGAAGACAGCAAAGGTAATAACATTTTTCTTATAGTAAATCTGACTTTGGTGAATGCTAAACTTGCTGGGTGTCTAAATAGCTAGCCCTGTGATGCCGGGCTATCTACTTAGAATATTGCAAAATGTGCTTAATCCGAAAAGCTATTTTAAAATCGGACATATCGAGTGCATAGAGGAGTAATGTATCTATAATTCTTTAACCTCTTACATCTACACGTTCCGCTAGCGGAACGTCTGCTCCAATATCCAATGATGGGCGGGGCGCGAAATTCAAACTCCTCTAAATCCGAAAACTTACACTTTTCAAACATATGACTATTTTACAGCTATTTAAAGACAAGACTCTCCTTTATCTAACCAAACTGTCCGATTTCAAAAAGGCTTTACAGCGAAAGCAAAACATTAGATTATGTCAGCAGAGTACCCAGCCAGGAATAATCACACAGCCATTTTTCAAGCTAGCATATCATGTCACATAAACCCAAACCATATCTAAATGCAGCACTAACCTTTGATGATCTTCATCAGATGACACACCTAGGACATTGTGTTATACAATACATGCATGTCTGTTCAATCAAGTTCATATTTATATCAAAAACCAGCTTTTTACATTAGCATGTGACGTTCAGAACTAGCATTCCCACCGAACACTTCCGGTGATTTTACTAAATTACTCACGATAAACGTTCACAAAAAGCATAACAATTATTTTAAGAATTATAGATACAGAACTCCTCTATGCACTCGATATGTCCGATTTTAAAATAGCTTTTCGGATGAAGCACATTTTGCAATAATGTAAGTACATAGCCCGGCGTTACAGGGCTAGCTATTTAGACACCCTGCAAGTTTAGCCTTCACCAAAATCACATTTCCTATATGAAAAATGTTCTTACCTTGCTTGTTCTTCATCAGAATACACTGCCAGGACTTCTACTTCAATAACAAATGTAGGTTTGGTCCCAAATAATCCATCGTTATATCCAAACAGCGACGTTTTGTTCGTGCGTTCTAGACACTATCCCAACGCTAAATCTCGGCCACGAGCATGACGCAAAATATGACAAAAAATTTCGAAATATTCCATTACCGTACTTCGAAGCATGTCAACCGCTGTTTAAAACCAATATTTATGCAATTTATCTCGTAGAGAAGCGATAATATTCCGACCGGGAATCTGCCTGTCTGTAAACTGAGGAAAAAACCGAAAGCCGGGGGCGGGGCGTGTCACGCGCCTAAGGCTTAGTCCATTGACTGACCACTCAGCTTTTGCTCTCGTGTGCTTCAGCCAGGGCTTTGAATTACGTCATTCCTGTTTTTCCCGGGCTATGAGAGGCCATTGTTGACGTGTGAATTGTCACGTAAGAGCAGAGATCCTTTGTAAACGATAGAGATAATCAAGAAGGGCAAGAAATGTTCAGACAGGGTACTTCCTGAACAGAAGCATCTCAGGTTTTTGCCTGCCATAGGAGTTCTGTTATACTCACAGACACCATTCAAACAGTTTCAGAAACTTTGGAGTGTTTTCTCTCCAAAGCTAATAATTATATGCATATTCCAGTTTCTGGGCAGGACTAATAATCAGATTAAATCGGGTACGTTTTTTATCCAGCCGTGAAATTACTGCCCCCTAGATGTAAGAGGTTAAATAATTGTTATGCTTTTTGTGAACGTTTATCGTGAGTAATTTAGTAAATTGTTAGTAAATTCGGGGGGTATGCTTTTTCTGAACGTCACATGCTAATGTAAAAAGCTGGTTTTTGATATAAATATGAACTTGATTGAACAGACATGCATGTATTGTATAACATAATGTCCTAGGTGTGTCATCTGATGAAGATCATAAAAGGTTAGTGCTGCATTTAGCTGTGGTTTGGGTTTATGTGACATTATATGCTAGCTTGAAAAATGGGTGTCTGATTATTTCTGGCTGGGCACTCTCCTGACATAATCTAATGTTTTGCTTTCGTTGTAAAGTCTTTTTGAAATCGGACAGTGTGGTTAGATTAACGAGAGTCTTGTCTTTAAATAGCTGTAAAATAGTCATATGTTTGAGAAATTGAAGTAATAGTATTTCAAACGTTTTAAAAATCGCGCCACAGGATTCAACTGGCTGTTACGTAGGTGGGACGAATTCCGGTCCCATAGAGGTTAAGGATATGTTTATCTTTCAAATGGTGTAAAATAGTTGATTGTTTGAGAAATTGAAATTATTAGATTTTTGCTATTTTGAATTTCGCGCCATGTATGTTGTCAAGCAATCCCGTTACCGGGATAAGATCGGGAAGGGGTGGCCCCAAGAGGTTATTATCTGCATCGGCTCAGGAGTATCCAACTCACCTGTCGTAGCTTCACGAGAGCGCTCGGGTGGCTTCGACTCCTCTCGTAAGAGCTGCCTTCGGAGGTGAACGCGCCATATCGGGTGCACGAGTGTGCCCGAGACCAGACCTCCTCTCACTCTTGCGTCCATACATTTTAATGGTTAAGGCGATTAGGGAGTTGAGGTTCCCTGGCAGTTAGCAGCTAGCTCATCCTTTACCTCCTCAGATAATCCGTGCAGAAAAGAAACTCCGGATTCCAGGCACTCTCAGCAGTCAACGTGCGAAAGTCCATCGCGTAGTCTGCCACACTACGGGAGTTTCGACGTATGTCAAGCAGTTTGCTGGCCGCCTTTCTCCCGGATATCGGAGACTCAAAAACTCTTCTCACCTCTGTCATGAATTCCTCTAAATGACCGCAAATGGCAGATTGTTGTTCCCAAACTGCCATAGCCCAGGAGAGTGCCCTTCACGACATTAGCGTAATTATATAGACTATCTTCGATCGGTCTGAAGAAAACGAAGATGGCTCTAGCTCAAAAATATGCGAGCACTAAGAAAGAAAACCACGGCAGGTACCAGGATTCCCCGAATATCGCTCAGGAGTAGCGAAGCGGGGTTCACGGGGAGTCAGGATAGGCTGTACAAACTCACCACAGACAAGGAAAAAATTACTGGGTGATTGGGGTTTTTCAGAGGTGGCAGACAGTCTCTGAGCTAACTCCCTGATTTGCTCCGTAATAGCCTTTAACCCATGACCGTGGCGTTCCGTCAAGGCCCTGTAGCAACTCCTGATGTCTCCCAATGGTGGCTCCCTGCAGGGACAGCTTGGCAGAGCGGGTCCAAGTCTGCTTGGTCTGTCATGGCCAGTTCGTACTATCATGACACAAGGCAAGACCCAGATGCAGACACAGGAGGCAGATGGTTGGAGTCTTACAATATGTATTAATCCAATAGGATAAGGCAAGAGATTGGTCGTGGACAGGCAAAAGGGTCAAAACCAGTTCAGAGTCCAAAAGGTACCAAAGGACAGGCAGAATCAAGGTCAGGGTAGGCAGGACGATCAGGCAGGTGGGAAAGTAGTCCTGAGTCAGGCAGGGGTCAAAACCGGGAAGACTATGAAAAAGAAAATAGCAAAAGGAGTATCGGAAAAACACACTGGTTGACTTGACTAACATACAAGACGAACTGGCACAGAGACAGGGATAAACACACTTGGGAAAATAAGCGACACCTGGAGGGGGTGGAGACAATCACAGGAACAGGGGAAACAGATCAGGGCGTGACACGATCTTTGTCCCCATGTGCAGTTGCAAAGCGTGGTCTGGCTTTTTTATGTCGGTTTTGGAGCAGTGGCTTCTTCCTTGCTTAGCAGCCTTTCAGGTTATGTCGATAAGGACTCGTTTTATGGTGAATATATATACTTTTGTACCTGTTTCCTACAGCATCTTCACAAGGTCCTTTGCTGTTGTTCTGGGATTGATTTGCACTTTTCGCACCAAAGTACGTTCATCTCAAAGAGACCGAACGCGTCTCCTTCCTGCGCGGTATGACGGCTGCTTGGTCCCATGGTGTTTATACTTGTGTACTATTGTTTGTACAGATGAACGTGGTACCTTCAGGCGTTTGGAAATCGCTCCCAAGAACGAACCAGACTTGTGGAGGTCAACAATTGTTTTTCTGAGGTCTTGGCTGATTTCTTTTGATTTTCCTATGATGTCAAGCAAAGAGGCACTTATTTTGAAGGTAGGCCTTGAAATACATCCACAGGTACACCTCAACTGACTCAAATGATGTCAATTAGCCTATCAGAAGCTTCTAAAGACATGACATCATTTTCTGGAATTTTCCAAGCTGTTTAAAGGCACAGTCAACTTAGTATATGTAAACATCTGACCCACTGGAATTGTGATGACTCCAACCTAAGTGTAAACTTCTGACTTCAACTGTAGGTGCAGAAAGGCAATGTGCTTTTTTTGTCACAGTGAATTTTAGGGTGCCCCCCCAAAATACTTTATACCCAGAGTATGGGTAGTATAGGACTTGGTCTTCAATAAGCCAATAAGGTTGTTAACCTTTTGAAGATTGAAATCTTTTGGGGATTGGTCACTTTATTCACCAACAATTTCCTCAGTTCTACTTCCTTTTTTCTCAATAAGGAAAAGACATGTAGTGCACAGTTCTAAATGTATTTTGTAAATGGACTATTCTGTGAGAGGCAGAAAGAGTAGAGAGAGGGGAAAACACAATACGAACACAAACAGATGGGGAGTTTTGGATGGTAGCATGCTGTGTGTTTGAATAAAGGTTGACAGCTTGAATATTTTTATCAGAGAGAAGAGAGAAAGACATAGAAGACCTGTAGATTGTTGTAATTGTAATTATGAAGTGTGTGTGTGTGTGTGTGTGTGTGTGTGTGTGTGTGTAATCAGAAAAGAGAGTGGGGGTTGTTTGTCATTCTCGATGCAGTTTTCCAACTACAGTTTCTCAGAGGTATTCAGATTGGTACATCTCTCCCACTCTTGTCAGCACACAAAAGAGAGAATAAAGGAGACGGCATCGGTCAAAATCGTGATTTATGACCCTATGCGTCTGATTTATGACCCTATGTCCGGCTGGTTCGTACATGCCCAAATAAGGGCATCCGGTCTGGACATCCTGGCGGGAAGGTGTCACGTGGTTAGGGTTCTGTCACGTGTTAGAGTGTGTGTTATATCTATATTGCATCTCTTTGAAGTTGTCATGATGATTGATGTGTAGGGCCCTCATTGAACTGGGGGGGGTTGTGTTTGAACATTTCAAAGAGGATGACCCCACACCCCCTATTTTATTGCTCTTAGGGTTGTTGTCTATGAATTAGGAATGTCCGGGGGGTTATGTGTTGGAGGCAGACGTCTTATAAATACGCCCCAGACACACATGCGGCCCCAGAACACTAAACAAGATTTTAAAAATAAACATGGATTTTGGTAAAGCAGTGATGACAGTAACAACGGAAGCAGGACCTCGGTTGAAACATAGAGAAAAGACCCAGTATAAAGCAACAATATACGACGCGCCAAAAAAGCGGTTTATATGTGTGTGTAGAACCCAAATACCGCCCGCAACTGCACTGAAAGATCAAGTGATGATGTCTAATGGACAGCACTGGGGGTATCAGTTTGATTACCCGGCCCGTAGAGTGAAACTCTATACTGTAGCCGAAGGTGTTGAATATACAGACCAGACTTTAGGAGTGGACTATGGGGTTGAAGACTGGGCGGTTTTTCGCAAGGTTTTGTGTCCCGAACTGAGAGTTATCACCAAGGGGTATAGCTTGTTCACGGGCTACGAGACCCGTTGGGAAGGTACCCCAGACTCCTCAGGAAGAGTATTTCACAGGGTGAAAATACAGAGAACGAATGGACTTCCATGTGGCTGCGTGGAGTTCTATATCAGCACCGAGGAAACCCGCAACCAAAACATTCGTGATGGTGGCCTGACTGGGGATTTCAGGTTGCGCATGCTTATTCCTTTTAAAAGTTGGGAGCTAATGGAATTGAGCATGTTAGAGTTGTTGGACGTTATTTTTGTACAGAGCCAACAGTGGCAGAGCATTGTTCGGCTAAGGAAGTGCATAATATATACGAATCCTGAGGATTATCATTCAAAGCAATCCCAAGAAGGCTCATCCTCAGAAGGGTCAGCCCCCAAAGAAAACTAAGTACGCGGCTGCGTTAACCACGCCCTGACCCCACCCAAAGGCCTGGTTCTACAATAAAAGGAGGTCCCTTAAAGCCTCCACTTCTTCATTTCATCATATACCATGGATATTCCTACAACATACCTGGACTCTGATGTGTCATGGGGGCCAGACCCTAAGGACTGTATGCCTCGCAGCCAACCATTCTACTCCCCCCAGCCAAGACCCTCGACACCCCCTACATGTCCACAGCCTGAGGATGTGTTTGATGGGGTGGTCAGTACTATTTTTGTGGACACCATCAAGGCCTCTGTAGCCACACTTTTAAACGTGGTGATTGGAGAGTATATACGTGAAAAATGCATCGGTTGTGAGATCAATCACCCCAGCCAGCGCCGGCATCCGTGTTTATACGAGCCCCCAAAATACTACTTCTTCAACCATTTTGAGGAGCTGGTGAAAAGACTGTGGTCCTGCAGGTTTATACCTGCGCTGGTCAGAGCCCTGGAGTCTATGGGTCTTGTGCCTTCTATTCCCAGAGTTTACGGGGTAACCGAGGCTTTCCTACATGAACTGAAGGAGGCGATCTACATCCACGAGAAACTCAAAGAAATCCGACAAACCCTGGTGGACGACAACAAATACCGGGAAGCTGTGGTGGAGGACGTGATGACTTTCTGGCTCAACAAAACCCCAGAGACCGAGTGACAATACCTATTTGTTATTTAGATGTAAAGCAATGGGGAACTATATACATACGATGTTAGAGAAAATAAATACGTTTTTTCTTTTGAGAGAACTTACAAGTGTGATGCATCAAATTATTGAAAATAAAGTGAACCATGTATCATTCTACACAACCCATAATACCTGGGCTAATGTAGAGCGTGTGCTAAAAATGTTGCAAATCATGAATCATGTACGACATACGGGCGAGAGTATGCAATGGACACAACTGGTCTCACATCTTGTGGATGATTCAGAAGAACTAGAAACAAACTTGTCTAAGATTTTACTTTATTTGTTTGAAACACCGTTTAATTGTAACTTGTATCACATTTGTTGTTTATATACTTATATATCTGATGTGTGTGTTTTAAAAATTCAGCGACAAAAGCCTGTAAATCTAAACCAAATATACAGGGTGTTGCATGCTGGGATCATTGAGAAAACGGGGACAAGTATCCTGCAACGAATCCTAAATTGTCTGTATATGTAATACATGATGTTTGCAAAAATAAAAATACAAAAAAATAAATAAAATGAAACTGAAATGTTGTCGTTATTTGAAAGTGGCTCATTAACGTTATTGTACCTCAGAGAGGCAGGAAGGATGGCGGAGCAGATAATGCGTCTGATTTATGACCCTATGTCCGGCTGGTTCGTACATGCCCAAATAAGGGCATCCGGTCTGGACATCCTGGCGGGAAGGTGTCACGTGGTTAGGGTCATATAGTTTTATCCTGTTCTGTCACGTGTTAGAGTGTGTGTTATATCTATATTGCATCTCTTTGAAGTTGTCATGATGATTGATGTGTAGGGCCCTCATTGAACTGGGGGGGTTGTGTTTGAACATTTCAAAGAGGATGACCCCACACCCCCCTATTTTATTGCTCTTAGGGTTGTTGTCTATGAATTAGGAATGTCCGGGGGGTTATGTGTTGGAGGCAGACGTCTTATAAATACGCCCCAGACACACATGCGGCCCCAGAACACTAAACAAGATTTTTAAAATAAAAACCCTGAACATTAAACAGAAAATTATGACTCCTAGGCCAATTCTCGGGGTACTATGCGTCTCTTCAAATCAAATCAAATCAAATTTATTTATATAGCCCTTCGTACATCAGCTGAAATCTCAAAGTGCTGTACAGAAACCCAGCCTAAAACCCCAAACAGCAAGCAATGCATGTGAAAGAAGCACGGTGGCTGGGAAAAACTCCCTAGGAAAAACTCCTGAGAAAGGCCAAAAACCTAGGAAGAAACCTAGAGAGGAACCAGGCTATGAGGGGTGGCCAGTCCTCTTCTGGCTGTGCCGGGTGGATATTATAACAGAACATGGTCAAGATGTTAAAATGTTCGTAAATGACCAGCATGGTCAAATAATAATAATCATAGTAATTGTCGAGGGTGCAACAAGCACGTCCGGTGAACAGGTCAGGGTTCCGTAGCCGCAGGCAGAACAGTTGAAACTGGAGCAGCAGCATGGCCAGGTGGACTGGGGACAGCAAGGAGTCATCATGCCAGGTAGTCCTAGGGCTCAGGTCCTCCGAGAGAAAGAAAGAAAGAAAGAAAGAGAGAATTAGAGAGAGCATATTTACATTCACACAGGACACCGGATAAGACAAGAGAATACTCCAGATGTAACAGACTGACCCTAGCCCCCCGACACATAAACTACTGCAGCATAAATACTGGAGGCTGAGACAGGAGGGATCAGAAGACACTGTGGCCCCATCCGATGATACCCCCGGACAGGGCCAAACAGGCAGGATATAACCCCACCCACTTTGCCAAAGCACAGCCCCCACACCACTAGAGGGATATCTACAACCACCAACTTACCGTCCGAAGACAAGGCCGAGTATAGCCCACAAAGATGTCCGCCACGGCACAACCCAAGGGGGGGGGCGCCAACCCAGACAGGAAGACCACGTCAGTGGCTCAACCTACTCAAGTGACGCACCCCTCCCATGGACGGCATGGAAGAACACCAGTAAGTCAGTGACTCAGCCCCTGTAAAAGGGTTAGAGGCAGAGAATCCCAGTGGGAAGAGGGGAACCGACAAGGCAGAGACAGCAAGGGCGGTTCGTTGCTCCAGCCTTTCCGTTCACCTTCACACTCCTGGGCCAGACTATACTTAATCATAGGACCTACTGAAGAGATAAGTCTTCAGTAAAGACTTAAAGGTTGAGACTGAGTCTGCGTCTCTCACATGGGTAGGCAGACCATTCCATAAAAATGGAGCTCTATAGGAGAAAGCCCTACCTCCAGCCGTTTGCTTAGAAATTCTAGGGACAATTAGGAGGCCTGCGTCTTGTGACCGTAGCGTACGTGTAGGTATGTACGGCAGGACCAAATCGGAAAGATAGGTAGGAGCAAGCCCATGTAATGCTTTGTAGGTTAGCAGTAAAACCTTGAAATCAGCCCTTGCCTTAACAGGAAGCCAGTGTAGGGAAGCTAGCACTGGAGTAATATGATCAAATTTTTTGGTTCTAGTCAGGATTCTAGCAGCCGTATTTAGCACTAACTGAAGTTTGTTTAGTGCTTTATCCGGGTAGCCGGAAAGTAGAGCATTGCAGTAGTCGAGCCTAGAAGTAACAAAAGCATGGATTAATTTTTCTGCGTCATTTTTGGACAGAAAGTTTCTGATTTTTGCAATGTTACGTAGATGGAAAAAAGCTGTCCTTGAAGCAGTCTTGATATGTTCTTCAAAAGAGAGAACAGGGTCCAGAGTAACGCCGAGGTCCTTCACAGTTTTATTTGAGACGACTGTACAACCATCCAGATTAATTGTCAGATTCAACAGAAGATCTCTTTGTTTCTTGGGACCTAGGACAAGCATCTCTGTTTTGTCCGAGTTTAAAAGTAGAAAATTTGCAGCCATCCACTTCCTTATGTCTGAAACACAGGCTTCTAGCGAGAGCAATTTTGGGGCTTCACCATGTTTCATTGAAATGTACAGCTGTGTGTCGTCCGCATAGCAGTGAAATTTAACATTATGTTTTCGAATGACATCCCCAAGAGGTAAAATATATAGTGAAAACAATAGTGGTCCTAGAACGGAACCTTGAGGAACACCGAAATTTACAATTGATTTGTCAGAGGACGAACCATTCACAGAGACAAACTGATATCTTTCCGACAGATAAGATCTAAACCAGGCCAGAACTTGTCCATGTAGACCAATTTGGGTTTCCAATCTCTCCAAAAGAATGTGGTGATCGATAGTATCAAAAGCGGCACTAAGATCTAGGAGCATGAGGACAGATGCAGAGCCTCGGTCTGACGTCATTAAAAGGTCATTTACCACCTTCACAAGTGCAGTCTCAGTGCTATGATGGGGTCTAAAACCAGACTGAAGCGTTTCGTATACATTGTTTGTCTTCAGGAAGGCAGTGAGTTGCTGCGCAACAACTTTTTCTAAAATTTTTGAGAGGAATGGAAGATTCGATATAGGCCGATAGTTTTTTATAATTTCTGGGTCAAGATTCGGCTTTTTCAAGAGAGGCTTTATTACTGCCACTTTTAGTGAGCTTGGTACACATCCGGTGGATAGAGAGCCGTTTATTATGTTCAACATAGGAGGGCCAAGCACAGGAAGCAGCTCTTTCAGTAGTTTAGTTGGAATAGGGTCCAGTATGCAGCTTGAGGGTTTGGAGGCCATGATTATTTTCATCATTGTGTCAAGAGATATAGTACTAAAACACTTTAGTATCTCCCTTGAGCCAAGGTCCTGGCAGAGTTGTGCAGACTCTGGACAATGAAGCCCTGGAGGAATACCCAGATTTAAAGAGGAGTCCGTAATTTGCTTTCTAATGATCATGATCTTTTCCTCAAAAAAGTTCATAAATTTATTACTGCTGAAGTGAAAGCCATCCTCCATTTGCGAATGCTGCTTTTTAGTTAGCTTTGCGACAGTGTCAAAAAGAAATTTCGGATTGTTCTTATTTTCCTCAATTAAGTTGGAAAAATAGGATGATCGTGCAGCAGTGAGGGCTCTTCGATACTGCACGGTACTGTCTTTCCAAGCTAGTCGGAAGACTTCCAGTTTAGTGTGGCGCCATTTCCGTTCCAATTTTCTGGAAGCTTGCTTCAGAGCTCGTGTATTTTCTGTATACCAGGGAGCTAGTTTCTTATGACAGATGTTTTTAATTTTTAGGGGTGCAACTGCATCTAGGGTATTGCGCAAGGTTGAATTGAGTTCCTCGGTAAGGTGGTTAACTGATTCTTGTCCTCTGACGTCCTTGGGTAGGCAGAGGGAGTCTGGAAGGGCATCAAGGAATCTTTGGGTTGTCTGAGAATTTATAGCACGACTTTTAATCTTCCTTGGTTGGGGTCTGAGCAGATTATTTGTTGCAATTGTAAACGCAATAAAATGGTGGTCCGATAATCCAGGATTATGAGGAAAAACATTAAGATCCACAACATTTATTCCATGGGACAAAACTAGGTCCAGAGTATGACTGTGGCAGTGAGTAGGTCCAGAGACATGTTGGACAAAAACCCACTGAGTCGATGATGGCTCCGAAAGCCTTTTGGAGTGGGTCTGTGGATTTTTCCATGTGAATGTTAAAGTCACCAAAAATTAGAATATTATCTGCTATGACTACAAGATCCGATAGGAATTCAGGGAACTCAGTAAGGAACACTGCATATGGCCCAGGAGGCCTGTAAACAGTAGCTATAAAAAGTGATTGAGTAGGCTGCATAGATTTCATGACTAGAAGCTCAAAAGACGAAAACGTCATTGTTTTTTTGTTTTTTTGTAAATTGAAATTTGCTATCGTAAATGCTAGCAACACCTCCGCCTTTGCCGGATGCACGGGGGGTTTGGTCACTAGTGTAACCAGGGGGTGAGGCCTCATTTAACACAGTAAATTCATCAGGCTTAAGCCATGTTTCAGTCAGGCCAATCACATCAAGATTATGATCAGTGATTAGTTCATTGACTATAACTGCCTTGGAAGTGAGGGATCTAACATTAAGTAACCCAATTTTGAGATGTGAAGTATCACAATCTCTTTCAATAATGGCAGGAATGGAGGAGGTCTTTATACTAGTAAGATTACTGAAGCGAACACCGCCATTTTTTCTCTTGTCGCGAACCCAATGATAAAAGCATCGAGGATCTTTGGGGTGAGGCCCCAGAATGTTTTAAAGAGTTTTTGGATACTAGTGATGGCCATATGACTTATATGTTCAAACCTGAGGATTCAAAGGTGAAGATTTTCACAGACTTCGAACCCAGACCCCTTTATCATGCAAAAGCCGGGAGTTTTTCTCCTGCACTGCGTATGAGAGAATGGCTTAAGATACGGCTAGCGCTCTGTCAAATTGAACAGGCCCTGAGTGGTACAGCCGTGCCAGGTTATGCTATGGAAGAGAGGGTGGATGGTCGCTATGATTTACAAGCCATCAGGATCTCTTCAATGGCTTATAGCCCCGACTCCAAAGTGACAATTTTAGCATGTGAACAATTTGATAGTACAAATGCTACCAAGTCTGTAAATTCATATGTATTATCGAAAGCCTGCAAGGATGTGAATTTTTTTATGCCTGTGTTTAGCTTTAAATGGAGGGATTACCCTATATTCATAACCCTGATGAATAAGCTGGACAATCTTTTCAAAAATCGTGAACAATTACGTCGATGGCCGCTTCTATCCTTAAGACACACGGGCGATAGTCTACAGGCCAGACGTAGGATCTATCCCTGGGGTGAAAACTTACCGAGTCTTGACGCTGGGGAGTTGGACACAGACGGCGGTTGGGGTTCAGTGACAACCCTATAGCCGGGCCCGTTATCAGTAAGAAAGGAACAGTAAAAATGTATTGTATTAATTATGCAAAGGTCTGTACTAAATATTATGAATTAAATAAAATGGTTTTAAAGCTACCCCTTAACGAACGGGAATCTGTCATTTCTTTAAACGTTGTTTATACATAAAAAAACATTAATGCGTGTTACAATATTGCACAAGCTGTTTTTAAAAAGGTCTGTACTAAATATAATGAATTAAATAAAATGGTTTTAAAGCTGTATCTCACCTTTAAAGTTAGGGGCTATGCATTTTCGAGCCATCCCCAGGCAGCGCTGGAGAAAAAAGGAATTCCGGAAAGACGTGTGCGTGCGCAGGGGAGTGTGTGCATGTGAGGGTGGGTAATTGTGTGTGTGTGTGTTTCAAAACAAAAAGTGGGGGGGGTGTCTCTGCATGGGGGGCTTTTGAAACCAGAAAAAGTGTGTGTGTGTACGTTTGTTTAGGACTGGCACGCGCTCAGGGGGGTGTGTGCGTGTGAGGGTGGGTAATTGTGTGTGTGTGGGGTGTGTCTCTGCATGGGGGTGCTTTTGAAACCAGAAAAGGTGTGTGTAAGTTTGTTTAGGATTGCCGGCTTGTCTTCAATTGGTCTAGGCACTTTCCATTTTATTAACCCCCAAGCCCTTTCAAATACGTATTTATCTCACCTTCAAACTTGTGGGGGCTAAAAAAGTGAAAAAGCCCAGGCATAAGACATCAGGTCTAGACGAACTCCTACTGTTTAAAACATATGTTATTTTCTAATCAGCGCATATACTAACGGTCCCCCACCCCGGGATATAAATTTACAACGGAAACCCCAACGCTGTGCTATGAAGCATAAGTGCAATATCGGCAGACCGAATATGTCGAGACACCCGCCTGTGGTTTTGGGTCTCTAGACATTCGAGTACTTTATATGGCCCTTTTTTTGCATACAGGATGACGCCCGAAAAAAAACGGCGCCCCCCAGCTCTGTAAACTCATGGCAGGATAGTGAAACTATCCAGACCGTAAGACATCCCGTAGCGCACCTCAAAAGACTCCGGGCCAGCAGACAGAAGAGTTATCAGGCCAACAGATAATCTCGGAATCGGTCCTAATGGAGCTTTCTGAAGGTGAGTTAGTGAAAATAATATATTAGATTTGGAGAGGTATTTTCAGGGACAATGATTTTAAGGTAATATGTCAAATGCCCGTATTCTCATATTTTAAAAATGTGTATATTTCGTATATATGTCAATATTATCTAACGTCTGTAGGCTCGCAATCCTTTACGCAGATGCTCCGTGGGCTAGATGATTTGGAACCGAATTTGTCAGAGAGTGCGTGCAGCGCCGAAAGCAGCCAGTCTCCGTCACACTATTGTAAACGTAAGTTCAATAGTAAAATAAAATAAAAATCCCTAAGAAAATGTATACATTAAAAAACAAAAAGTGTGAACCCTATATTAAAAGCTATTTTTTGTGTTTACAGCGGACAGACCCAAAAGAAGGATCACGGGTGCTTCGTGTACTCTGAACGAGGACATCGATGCTATTCTGCCTTTCTGTTCGAACGGGTTTACCCTAACACCACCCAGGAACCAAGCGACATATTTCCTCCCCAAACAGGGCACAACATCGGCGCAAGTGCATTGCGAAGAATCTCCCAGGCCCAAAACGTTACTTCTTCAAGAAACGGCCCTACACGGACATGGTATGAAGCCCTTATGTTATTAGTAATACAGAGTTTATTATAATTTATACATTTTTATGATTGAAAATGCTAAAACAATGACAAATAATGTTTTTACAGACTCCTCCCCGGCGTATAACGGCACAGAAGTCCATACACACCGAGAACCCGCGGAGGATTTCGGAGCGCCTGACATTCACAATAAAACAAGGAAAACTGATGATTTCAACGTTTTAAATGACATTTCACAGGTAGACGACTGGCTATTCTGTAACGCAGCCAATCTTCTTGATTCCTCCAATTCTTATGTAGAAACACCCAAACCTGAAATAGACCAAGCGGAGTTTATCAAGGCCTTTTCAAAGGCTCTAAAATCCAGAAATGTCTTGCTACACCAACGAATGGTTGATTTACTCGAGCGGCAATACAGTCAGGATCTATCCTTCTGGCATAGAACAATGCCCCGGTTGTTAAAACGCAAATACCGGCGCTAAAACCAGTTACCGAAATGGACGTGCCTATAATTGAGACAGTTGAAAGCCTTTTGGCGAAAATACCCGCCGATCTACTAGCTTTAATTGAACGGATGAACGAGGGTGTGGTATCAGACATAAATCCGATAGACGAAAATCTATTTTCCCAAATTCCCGCCGACCTAATTGAAATAATTAAACATATGAACGAGTCAGGAACAACATATGAAAACCAATTATCTCAAATCCCGCCAGCCCTAGTTTTTTTAATAAACCAGATGAACGAGAGCCTGAGAACTTCTACATCTACCCCCCCCCCCAAGCAGCCCGCTATTAATGCCCCTTTCAGAAGAGTCTGAAACGGAATATGATGTTTTTGAGGAATTGGAAAATTGTCTAATAAATCAGGAGGGAGATGGTCTTGATAGAAGTGTCAGGGTTGTGTGCAGAAATAAATTCAGCAATACAGAGATTAGACAGTTTTTCAATTTCACATGGGTGAATCAAAATCTCGATTATGCTGTTTTTTACGTGATGATTTTGGATACTCTGAACGAACTGTTAGAGAGGGCAAGAGATTATGGCGAACCTCGTGATGTCTTACAGTTGGAAATTTGTGGAGATAGCATGCAAAACAGTGTCTCTCTTATTTTACCCAATGGTGAAGCAGATCTTGAACAATTTATAGCCCTGCTGGAACGACTTGTTCAATCAAATTTATCCATCATAGCCGATAGGTCGCTGGAGCTTGTTGTGCAAATAATAAGGCATCCCCTGGGTGGTGGGGGGCAGAGAAGGAAGCTAGATAGCCTAATGCAATCAGAAATCATAAACAATAAAAGGGCATGCCTCATAAACGTTCACAATCACGGTAATAAGCTATGCTTTGCAATAGGCCTAGCACATTTACTAAACCCAGGATGTACGGATCTAGAGGCGTTGCAAAAGGCTAGTGAGCTTCAAAATGCTGTCGCACTGGGTATACAGGATGCTGTCGCATTCTCTGACATAGTCAAATTTGAAAACTTTCTGAACATCAAGATTGTGGTTTTGTACCACAGTAGAGCTAATGCTTCTCTCTTGAAATTCCAAAACAACCCCCAACCTCATCCTCAGATCCTGTACTTTTATGTGCAAAACGACCATTACTATGCCATTACCAACATCGGAGCGTTTTTAGGCGCACCATATGTGTGTCCAGCCTGTCATACCGGCTACACCCGAAAGGGTGGCCACTCGTGCCGTTATAACTGTTCCGTATGTCTGGATGAAAAATGTCCGATGCAGCCCTTAAACCTGACACCCTGTGCCGATTGTCACAGGACATGCCGTTTGGCCTACTGTTACGAAAAACACAAAATTGAAACATGGCACCCCAAGGCCTGTAAATCTGTAAGCAGTTGTGATATTAACAGGAAATGTCCAAAATGTCAATGCAATTACAACCTTAAAATAGACAACCCTAAACCTCATGTGTGTGGAATCATTCATTGCCCAATCTGTAAAGGGCCTTTGAAAAGCAGAGACTCTGAAGTTGTTCAAGAAGTGCCCCACGAGTGTTATATTCAGCCCTTGGCTGAAGATGAACATTCAGAGAAATACGTTTTTTATGATTTTGAGACTAATCAACAATCAGGGGTTCATTTGCCTATTTTTGTATCTACCATGACTTTCAAGGGGGATAAGTGGTCAGCTGAGGGACCCAATTGTGCACTCCTCTTTCTAAAACACTTCAGAAAACCCCAGTACAGAAACTTTACGTTTATAGCGCACAATTCTAGAGCATATGATTCGTACCTTCTTTTGAACCCTCTGATACAGCAAGGCGTTGCACCCAGTGTCATAGCTCAAGGTAGTAAAATATGGCTCTTTGGTAGCGTCCTCATAGCTATCCATAAAGTAGGATTTCCTTCCCGGGTACATCTGCTGAGCTAGAGTGTTAATTTGTAGTTTGTCTCTAGGGTTTTTGAACAAAACCATGTAATTGGCGTTCAAACTGATGGTACGGCTGTTTTTACCTTGGTGAAACACATTTTGCACCAAGTAAAGCACAGACAGGTTTCTATGATGAGTATATTGGGTAAATGCTCTTGCAATTTCAGGATGTTCGCTACCTGCAAATAGCATATCGTCCAAAACCAGCAGATTGTTTTTATGTGGAGGTAAAAGTTCATCATCAGACAGGGATTCAGGTATTCCTTCAACAAACTTGATTTTTATTTTCTTCAACAATTCATCATACATAGGTTGATAACATGAATAACACCACACAATATTGTCAGGCTTCTGAGATAACACATGTTCAGAATTCTCTAAAATACTTTTTACAAAACAAGTTTTACCACTGTTGGAGGGGCCTGCGATTAAGGCCGAAAATGGTAGTTGCAACCGGGGGTCAAAACCTTCTACAGCAGCCATTATATCTTAAGCTTTAAGACACACTGGGGCTTGTAGCATAAGTCAGTAGCCAAAGGGCAGTGTGGTCCCGTTAGGTAAAAGCATTCTCTTGTCATAGACTACCCTGAATCTTTTAGTAAGTGGGGCATTCCTGAGATGGAAGCCCTTTTTATCCCTAACAATTTTTTTGTAGGAGCTCAAAATCTCCAAGTCACTATTCCGATCGTTTATGAACCCCTCGACCAAGCGTGTGATTGATTCCAAGTTTACACGCGGGGCATTTTCGTAGTTTTGAGTCACGCCTTTGGCTTTCAACACCACGTGATTGTCTTTAGTCCTAAAAGCATAGCTTTTGGGCCCACAGGAGGACCATTCTGTGAAATGGTCGCCATCTTTGAGTTCACTCGTTAAACCACCCAGATAGTTGCTAAGCGGGGGGCTCCAGTCACCCTGTTTGCTTACATAGACCACAGAGTCTGTGTCGTGGTAAAGAACCCTCCTCTGAAGCTGCTCCATGAGGGCGTACAATCTATTTCAGGTTTGGGTGTTTCTACATAAGAATTGGAGGAATCAAGAAGATTGGCTGCGTTACAGAATAGCCAGTCGTCTACCTGTGAAATGTCATTTAAAACGTTGAAATCATCAGTTTTCCTTGTTTTATTGTGAATGTCAGGCGCTCCGAAATCCTCCGCGGGTTCTCGTTGTGTATGGTCTTCTGTGCCGTTATACGCCGGGGAGGAGTCTGTAAAAACATTATTTGTCATTGTTTTAGCATTTTCAATCATAAAAATGTATCAATTATAATAAACTCTGTATTACTAATAACATAAGGGCTTCATACCATGTCCGTGTAGGGCCGTTTCTTGAAGAAGTAACTTTTTGGGCCTGGGAGATTCTTCGCAATGCACTTGCGCCGATGTTGTGCCCTGTTTGGGGAGGAAATATGTCGCTTGGTTCCTGGGTGGTGTTAGGGTAAACCCGTTCGAACAGAAAGGCAGAATAGCATCGATGTCCTCGTTCAGAGTACACGAAGCACCCGTGATCCTTCTTTTGGGTCTGTCCGCTGTAAACACAAAAAATAGCTTTTAATATAGGGTTCACACTTTTTGTTTTTTAATGTATACATTTTCTTAGGGATTTTTATTTTATTTTACTATTGAACTTACGTTTACAATAGTGTGACGGAGACTGGCTGCTTTCGGCGCTGCACGCACTCTCTGACAAATTCGGTTCCAAATCATCTAGCCCACGGAGCATCTGCGTAAAGGATTGCGAGCCTACAGACGTTAGATAATATTGACATATATACGAAATATACACATTTTTAAAATATGAGAATACGGGCATTTGACATATTACCTTAAAATCATTGTCCCTGAAAATACCTCTCCAAATCTAATATATTATTTTCACTAACTCACCTTCAGAAAGCTCCATTAGGACCGATTCCGAGATTATCTGTTGGCCTGATAACTCTTCTGTCTGCTGGCCCGGAGTCTTTTGAGGTGCGCCATGAGTTTACAGAGCTGGGGGGCGCCGTTTTTTTTCGGGCGTCATCCTGTATGCAAAAAAAGGGCCATAAAAGTACTCGAATGTCTAGAGACCCAAAACCACAGGCGGGTGTCTCGACATATTCGGTCTGCCGATATTGCACTTATGCTCCATAGCACAGCGTTGGGGTGTCCGTTGTAAATTTATATCCCGGGGTGGGGGACCGTTAGTATATGCGCTGATTAGAAAATAACATATGTTTTAAACAGTAGGAGTTCGTCTAGACCTGATGTCTTATGCCTGGGCTTTTTCACTTTTTTAGCCCCCACACGTTTGAAGGTGAGATAAATACGTATTTGAAAGGGCTTGGGGGTTAATAAAATGGAAAGTGCCTAGACCAATTGAAGACAAGCCGGCAATCCTAAACAAACTTACACACACCTTTTCTGGTTTCAAAAGCACCCCCATGCAGAGACACACCCCACACACACAATTACCCACCCTCACACGCACACACCCCCCTGAGCGCGTGCCAGTCCTAAACAAACGTACACACACACACTTTTTCTGGTTTCAAAAGCCCCCCATGCAGAGACACCCCCCCCCCCACTTTTTGTTTTGAAACACACACACAATTACCCACCCTCACACGCACACACTCCCCTGCGCACGCACACGTCTTTCCGGAATTCCTTTTTTCTCCAGCGCTGCCTGGGGATGGCTCGAAAATGCATAGCCCCTAACTTTAAAGGTGAGATACAGCTTTAAAACCATTTTATTTAATTCATTATATTTAGTACAGACCTTTTTAAAAACAGCTTGTGCAATATTGTAACACGCATTAATGTTTTTTTATGTATAAACAACGTTTGAAGAAATGACAGATTCCCGTTCGCTAAGGGGTAGCTTTAAAACCATTTTATTTAATTCATAATATTTAGTACAGACCTTTGCATAATTAATACAATACATTTTTACTGTTCCTTTCTTACTGATAACGGGCCCGGCTATAGGGTTGTCACTGAACCCCAACCGCCGTCTGTGTCCAACTCCCCAGCGTCAAGACTCGGTAAGTTTTCACCCCAGGGATAGATCCTACGTCTGGCCTGTAGACTATCGCCCGTGTGTCTTAAGGATAGAAGCGGCCATCGACGTAATTGTTCACGATTTTTGAAAAGATTGTCCAGCTTATTCATCAGGGTTATGAATATAGGGTAATCCCTCCATTTAAAGCTAAACACAGGCATAAAAAAATTCACAACCTTGCAGGCTTTCGATAATACATATGAATTTACAGACTTGGTAGCATTTGTACTATCAAATTGTTCACATGCTAAAATTGTCACTTTGGAGTCGGGGCTATAAGCCATTGAAGAGATCCTGATGGCTTGTAAATCATAGCGACCATCCACCCTCTCTTCCATAGCATAACCTGGCACGGCTGTACCACTCAGGGCCTGTTCAATTTGACAGAGCGCTAGCTGTATCTTAAGCCATTCTCTCATACGCAGTGCAGGAGAAAAACTCCCGGCTTTTGCATGATAAAGGGGTCTGGGTTCGCTGTCTGTGAAAATCTTCACCGTTGAATCCTCAGGTTTGAACATATAAGTCATATGGCCATCACTAGTATCCAAAAACTCTTTAAAACATTCTGGGGCCTCACCCCAAAGATCCTCGATGCTTTTATCATTGGGTTCGCGACAAGAGACGCATAGTACCCCGAGAATTGGCCTAGGAGTCATAATTTTCTGTTTAATGTTCAGGGTTTTTATTTAAAAAATCTTGTTTAGTGTTCTGGGGCCGCATGTGTGTCTGGGGCGTATTTATAAAACGTCTGCCTCCAACACATAACCCCCCGGACATTCCTAATTCATAGACAACAACCCTAAGAGCAATAAAATAGGGGGGTGTGGGGTCATCCTCTTTGAAATGTTCAAACACAACCCCCCCAGTTCAATGAGGGCCCTACACATCAATCATCATGACAACTTCAAAGAGATGCAATATAGATATAACACACACTCTAACACGTGACAGAACAGGATAAAACTATATGACCCTAACCACGTGACACCTTCCCGCCAGGATGTCCAGACCGAATGCCCTTATTTGGGCATGTACGAACCAGCCGGACATAGGGTCATAAATCAGACGCATAGGGTCATAAATCACGATTTTGACCGATGCCGTCTCCTTTATTCTCTCTCACAAACACTCAGCAGCATCCTGGACTACACTGGACTGGAGACTGAATATTTACCTGTTGGATAAATTGACTGAACTGAACTGAACACACAAATTTCTGCTCACACACATTTGGTTCCCGCTTTAAATGACATTCAGCTAATAAAGACGTCATAACCACTACATAGATGTGTTAAAGTGTCTATAACCATATGTCATGCTTTATAAAATGTTTATAAATGTGGCATAATTGTCATACGTAATCACCAATGTCAAATGTGACATAATTAACTAGAAGCATGTGCTTTATAAAGGGTGACATGTTGTGCTGAAGGATGGCATATGCTCTAAAGTGATGTCATATTAGTCACATTACCCCTAATTTCGTTCCCAAACACTTCCACCCAAATATGTGGAAAGTCTGGTAGACCAACGCATCAAACGTGGCCTTTATTAGTTAGGGTTAGGTTTGAAATCTAATTTTAACAATATACATTTTGGAAATGGGCAGGGTTTAGCAATAATTATAACTTTTTGACTGTGTTAAGTAGTGACACTGACAAATACTTTACTCAGTAAGGTCACTCCTATAGAATTCTATGGTCACTCCCAATAAGGCCAACTTTGAATGGTTGATATTCCAGGCTTATATGTGCTCTGTGTGCAATAGCCTGGGGACGATGTTACACCAAGAAACACTTACCTTGATGAAAACACCCAACCTAAAGAAATTAAAAGTGGCTTCTTTTGTAACTAAGTTACATGTTCCTCAGTAAACAAACGAGCCATACCGTGTTGTGTTGGGCCCACCAGGTCTTGGACATATTCACACCCCCAAAATCTGCTGAAAGATCAGCCACAAAAGGTTGGCACCATTGTAAAAGGTTGTAATCAAGCCCCGGTCTCCAGCATGGCAACAGAAGAGGAATACCAAGTGTGGTGGTCTCAGGTTCGACTATGCCAAATCATCTTGGTTCTGACACACATACCCACACACATGCAAGATTTGCATCCACACATTTAAATACCTCTCACACCCTACAGAAACCTGAGGATAATGAGAAGTATCCTAAATCACCAGAACGATAATAACCTATTTATTGACACTTTATGTAGAGTCCTGTAATACTTACTTTAAAGTCAGACCCCTTTGGTCATTTATAACACATATATAAATGCCTTATCTCATATGATGTTGTACTTACTATGAAGTCAGACCCATTTGGTCATTTATAACACATACATAAATGACGCTATACTTAATATAAGGTCAGACACCTTTGGTCATTCATAATAAATATATAAAGGCATAATGATGTAAACACAAATGTATTAATAATTAGGGAATTATCAATAGCAGCTAAAACAAACAAACATTAAAGACATTTCCTTTTATTTTTACATTTTTAAAACAATACAATTACATTGACCATTACACAGGGCTGTGAATAGTGTAGCTTGTCGCTGAGCTAGTGGACAAACGGTTCTTGCCTCTCTTCCTGCTGGAGGTACTGCATGTTGGATCCAACCTTAAAGTAACAACAAAGAAAGTTAGGAAACTCACGAAGGGAAGATGGGAAACTCCACTCAATTCGTATTATTACTGTATTCTGTATATTCCTCTTTCATTTACAAATCTCATGACGTGACTATGAGACATGGCTGTATCTAGGGGGGTTTGTATTTAGCTGAGCCTGATAGCTAGCAACATTTTGGCTAGCTAGCAAATGCTTTGAAGTCACCAAAATAATTTGAAATAACGACTGAGGTAGCAAAAGTATGTAATCTAACTCAACACTTAACTACTACAAACTAATTTAAATTGCAATAAAAGTCAAATTACATGTTTTTCGCTGACCAGTAGGGCATTTAAATATGGGTAACCTCATAGATATCATCCTGACCAACTTTCCCTCTAAATACACCTCAATCTCAGCGATCACTGCCTCATTGCCTGCGTCCGTTATGGGTCCGCGGTCAAACGTCCACCCCTCATCACTGTCAAACACTCAAGAAAACACTTCTGCGAGCAAGACTTTCTAATCGACCTGGCCCGGGTATCCTGGAAGGATATTGACCTCATCCCGTCGGCAGAGGATGCCTGCTTGTTCTTCAAAAGTGCCTTCCTCACCATCTTAATGTTAGGGACAGACGTTCCACTAGCGAAACGCCTCACCAATATCCAATGGTATAGCGTGGCGCGAAATACAAATACCTCAAAAATGCAAAAATCCTTATTTACATAAGTGTTCAGTCCCTTTGCTATGAGACTCAAAATTCAGCTCAGGTGCATCCTGTTTCTATTGAGTCCATCTGTGGTAAATTCAATTGATTGGACATGATTTGAAAAAGGAACACACCTGTCTATAGGTCCCAAAAGTCAACAGTGCATGTCAGAGCAAAAGCCAAGCCATGAGGTCGAAACAATTGTCTGCAGAGCTCCGAGACAGGATTGTGTCAAGGCACAGATCTGGGGAAGGGTACCAAAACATTTCTGCAGCATTGAAGGTCCGCAAGAACACAGTGGCCTCCACCATTCTTAAATGGAGTTTGGAACCACCAAGACTCTTCCTAGAGCTGGGCGCCTGGCCAAACTGAGCAATCGGGGGAGAAGGGCCTTGGTCAGGGAGGTGAAAGACATCCAGAGTTCCTCTGTGGAGATGGGAGAACCTTCGAGAAGGACAACCATCTCTGCCGCACTCCACCAATTAGGCCTTTATGCTAGGGTGGAAAGAAATTAGGTTGCACATATCAAGTCTTTGAGGGAGTTAAGACAAAACACTAAACAACCTTTAACAACTAAATCCTTCATCTCGTCTCTCCACGCGAAGCTTGCTCCCTGGCATTTTTGCTCTATAATCGACTGTTTATATTGTGTGTGTTTGTTGATGACATCTACTGTCACCGCTGCTTTGATAATTTTTTGAAAATCAATACAAATTAAAATATAAATCCGATTAACCTCTCTAGGGTAGGTGGCACCAAATCGTCCCACCTACTCAACAGCCAGTGTAATACCGTGGCGCGATATTCAAATACCTTAGAAATGCTATTACTTCAATTTCTCAAACATATGACTATTTTACATCATTTTAAAGACAAGACTCTCCTTTATCTAACCACATTGTCCGATTTCAAAAAGGCTTTACAACGAAAGCAAAACATTAGATTATGTCGGGAGAGTACCCTCCCAAAAATAATCACACAGCCATTTCAAAGCAAGCATATATGTCACAAAAACCCAAACCACAGCTAAATGCAGCACTAACCTTTGATGATCTTCATCAGATGACACTTCTAGGACATTATGTTATACAATACATGCATGTTTTGTTCAATCAAGTTCATATTTATATCAAAAACCAGCTTTTTACATTAGCATGTGATGTTCAGAACTAGCATACCCACCAAAAACTTCCGGTGAATTTACTAAATTACTCATCATAAACGTTGACAAAATAAACAACAATTATTTTAAGAATTATAGATACAGAACTCCTTTATGCAATTGCTATGTCAGATTTTAAAATAGCTTTTCGGCGAAAGCACATTTTGCAATATTCTGAGTACATAGCTCAGCCATCACGGCTAGCTATTTTGACACCCGCCAAGTTCGGGGCTCACTAAACTCAGAATTACTATTTCAAAAATGGTATTACCTTTGCTGATCTTCGTCAGAATGCACTCTAAGGACTGCTACTTCCACAACAAATGTTGTTTTTGTTCAAAATAATCCAGAGTTATGTCCAATACCTCCGTTTTGTTCGTGCGTTCATGTCACTATCCAAAGGGTGACGCGCGAGCGCATTTCGAGACCAAAAAATTCCAAATGTTCCTTTACCGTACTTAGAAGCATGTCAAACGTTCCTTAAAATCAATTTTTTACCAGGCATCTCCGGCACTTGAAAGGAGATCGGCAGGAATTGAGATATTCTAAAGGCATATAAGACTGATTGGTTCTGGGATCTTTGATAAAGGTTTTCTATGTTAGAGACAAGAAGCTGTCTGGTTGTTTGAACATTTACCTTGGTATTCGGAACATGAAACAATACTCAATACAATCAGTGATGAGTATAGTTTAATTTCCATTATAGTCTATACTATGCATCAGTAACGATGGGCATGATAGGCCTGCATGGATCTATGATTAACGCTCTCTCTCTTTCTTTCCATCCCTCTTTCTCTTCATCTATCTCCATCACTTTCTTTTTCTACCGCCCTCTCTCCATCTCCCTCCCATGCTCCATCTCTCTTTCTCCAAGCTATGTTCATCAGGAAGAGCCTATACAGATCATGGCAGGCCTGTGGAGATGTCGCTCAAGCTGATTTTCTGCCACATCGCATTCGTCGACCTGTCAGGAGCCCGGGCCCATCAATCACCCAGGTGCTTGCAGGAGTTTGTGGGGTGACGAGGAGCTGAGAACAACCATTAATCCCTCAGGACATGGACCCTCTCTCTCCTTGCGTGTGCGTGTGTGTGTGCCTGTGTGTGTCTGTGTGTGGGCATGCGTTAGAGAGTGAGCTCACGGGTGATCTCAACCGTGACCTAAATAATTGAGTAACACACTATAATAGTCTAAATAAATCCGACGGTGGGTAGAGTTTGTGCTCAATGCCATGTTTGTTTTTCCGCATCAACTAAAGATAAAAAGAGGTGACAATATGAATTAGGTCTGTTTGCATTATACATGTTCAAGGGGGTCGTCTACTGTCATTTAATTCCTATCATTCCCTAACACTGGGCGAAAAGGGTCCATATCAGGGGATATCTTTTAATGACACGTTTTTAATATTCTAAAGAATACAGACTATTTCCAATGCATATTTGAATTTTTGTGGATATGCACCATTTCCTGAAATATTCTAAATCCAGATGTGTTTTTTAGACGTATATGATATTGGGATTCCTCCGAATATCACACATGGACATGTCAAGATATTCTCTATCCTGAGATGTTGTATGTCACATCCTTAATTTCTCTCTTCATGTTGACAAATAGTGACTGCATACATAACATATCTGTGTTTTCTCAGCACTTTCAAGATAGGATCTACATTTATTGAGTCCATTTATTGTCTACCTGAGAACTGAACCTTCCTCCTCCTGTGTCTGCATCTGGATCATATCCTGAGTCGTTATACATCTCTTGGCTAAGGTCCATATTCAGATCTTGATATGCTTTTTGATATGCTAAATAAGGAACATTTCTGATGCTTATTTGAGTTTTGAGGACATGTTCAATAATTTGACTAATATTAAATCCATATCATTCTTTCAGACACTGTAATTTTGTATTCCCTCTGAATAAAGGCGCATGCAAACTGCAAGTTAAATGCACTGTAATTGGTAGCCTAGCAACAAAAAACAAGTGTCATGTTTTTATGTGGGCACCACAAATGAGTATTAACGGGGTGGTCGAACTGACAACTGGAGAAACAAAGAAGTGAGAAGCTGTTCAGAAAGTACCTCAAAGAAGTTAAAACCTGTTGGGGCTAGGGGGCAGTATTTGCACGGCCGGAAAAAAAACGGACCCGATTTAAACTGGTTACTACTCTTGCCCAGAAACGAGAATATGCATATAATTAGTAGATTTGGATAGAAAACACTAAAGTTTCTAAAACTGTTTGAATGGTGTCTGTGAGTATAACAGGCCAAAACCTGAGAAGATTCCATACAGGAAGTGCCCTGTCTGACAATTTGTTGTCCTTCAGTTGCATCTCTATCGAAAATACAGCATCTCTGCTGTAACGTGACATTTTCTAAGGCTTCCATTGGCTCTCAGAAGGCGCCAGAAAGTGTAATGGGGTGTCTGCAGTCTTTTGGCGAAGTACAGCAGCTCTGTTTCTGAGTGGTCAGCCTGGGAACAGTGAGACTGAGAAGCGCGTTCATGAGAATTCTAATTTTTTTTCTTTCAGCCTTTGAATGAATACAACGTCGCCCGGTTGGAATATTATCGCTATTTTACGAGAAAAATAGCATAAAAATGTATTTGAAACAGTGTTTGACATGCTTCGAATAGTGACCTGAACGCACGAACAAAACGGAGGTATTTGAATTTAACTATGGATTATTTGGAACCAAAACAACATTTGTTGTTGAAGTAGAAGTCCTGGGAGTGCATTCTGACGAAGAACAGCAAAGGTAATCCAATTTTTCTAATAGTAATTCTGAGTTTAGGTGACCCCGAAGTTGGCGGATGTCAAAATAGCTAGCCGTGATGGCCGAGCTATGTACTCAGAATATTGCAAAATGTGCTTTCGCCGAATAGCTATTTTAAAATCGGACATAGCGATTGCATAAAGGGGTCCTGTATCTATATTTCTTAAAATAATTGTTATTTATTTTGTCAACATTGATCATGAGTAATTTAGTAAATTCACCGGAAGTTTTCGGTGGGTATGCTAGTTCTGAACATCACATGCTCATGTAAAAAGCTGTTTTTTGATATGAATATGAACTTGATTGAACAAAACATGCATGTATTGTATAACATAATGTCCTAGGAGTGTCATCTGATGAAGATCATCAAGTTGTCAGTCTTGTCTTGCTGTTTTTTTCTCTAGTAAAAATAGTTTTTGTTTTTGTTGTTCAACCACTACTACTACAATAAAATAGACAACCAATACATATAGACCTATGTCTTATCATGCTGTTTTTTCCTCTGGTAAAACTGTAAAGGAATGTACGTTCAAACAGTATGTTGCTAGCTTAGAAAAGCTGGCCTCAATCTTCAGCAAGAGAGATGTCCAGTTCAAGTTATGATGTTGGCAAATAATATTCATACTGTTTGTGTATGTGGTTTCTGAAAGTACAGAATAAAGAGCAATTATTAGTAATTAGATTACAATATTAGGATAGGAATTAAACAATATTACAATGTAGTACCATAATGACACTGCTATAAAAAATATATATTTCATTGACAACATGACAATCATGCATGCTATACATAAGAAACAGTAAGAAACAGTAACTGAAGAGCTCCATAAGGGCTCTACAATGGGGCAGGGCAGAGTTATGCTAAATAGGCCAAATGAATACACAGGCCATGCTCGTGATAAGGCCAGGGCAGCTTCAAAGGATACAACACAAGCTAATACTTCTCTGACGACATTAGCATTGTTTTACAGAGCTAATAGAAGAATGTAGCTATACAATCACAATTGACTATCACGCCATAAAGGTTATGAAATGTGTCCAAGGTTATAAAGGAATATACACAGAATTCTTTATGCTCCATACATACAGTGTGCTACAGTAGAAATGACATAACATGATATACAGAAACTATTATGATAACGTAAAAATGCACTTACTTTATAAGAATGCACACATGTCCATAGTAATTATTACTAAGGAAAACAACAATGAAGGCAATGCAGGCATTAGCCAGAAAATGCACTATTAGGAAAAAGGTTGGGCAGGTTCTGTTCTGACTGGAGATCTGCAAATATCTGTAAACTTGACCTGGGAAACACTGAGGGAGTGCTTGGGCCCTCATTGAAGAGAGACGTTTGTCTGGCCCATCTAGTTTATCATCGCCTTACATTAGCATAACATGCCTCAAACAGAAATTGTCCTCCACAGTGACATGGGCTACTTCTATGTGAATTAATGAGGAGGTGGAACACACCGTATTTCAAACTGTTGTTGAAAATAATTTGAAATTAACAAATTGAAACTTAGCCTATAGATACAGTAATTGGTTTGAGGGCAGCGTGGGTTAACTGTCCTGTTGTGCAACAAAAGCATTTTGAAAACAGTAAGTGCATTCTGACATCATGCATAGAAAAACTCTCTCTTGGGGGACCATTCGAGATATTTAGAATTCATTCGTGAAAAAGTTAAGACCTGCTGGCCTAGTGCATCAGTTAGAGACATATTGGGAGAGCAACACCTCACATTAGCTCTTCCACTTTGGTAGCCAAATAAAGCCAAATAAATTACTCTCAGCATGGGTTGTCTTGTGCCCATATTGTAGGATTTACACAGTTCCTTGGAGGGAACTGAACCTCTGGGCACAAACCAGTTTAATCAACGTTATTTCAATGCAAGGTCGTAACTTTCTGTTGGATATCGGGGGGGTCAGGGTCAATGGGTTCCGTGGTCAATACCCCTTCCACATATTTTTAGCTGTGAATTGGTTGTTTCTGGTGAATATTGAAGGGAAACTATATAAACAAATTATAATTTGGTCAATATAACCCAACATTATACATAGGTGGGCATATAGTGGTACAGTCTTAATTAACTTAACTGCACCAAATACCTGTTTAAGCCTGTCACTGCCAGAAATAACACTTGGGCATATTGTTTTCCTATCTATGGTATCCAGCTTATCCTGGTGGATATGACAGATGGAAACATAGTTCAATCTGCTTTGAGTCATTCTTAAGAACAGCCATGTCTTCAACCTCTATGACAACCAAATGAAAACAGAATGAAGGCAACAACATTTTGTTATACCACTTGGGCTACAGTCAGCAAAGATTAAGAAATTAACTGATAGTGACTTATAACTTAAATTCTCTCCTGATGACCTGTTTTCTTTCTCTCCCTGCCTCAACATGAGCGGTGCTCTCTCTCACACTCTCTCTATTGCCTATCTTTGAACCCTGCCATAATCAATGTACAAAATACCATTATCATATGACAAAAATGGTTGGCCTTAATAACTTATTATCATGAATTACGTTGTGCTTTTATTAGATAAATTATTTATCTACTCTCTGGCAATAGATGTAGCTAGCTAGCTGAATACATAGTGACAGTCTATGAAAGCACAGTGTAGTTCAAATCAAATAAATTGAAATTGTATTGGTCATATACACATGCTTATCAGATGTTATTGCAAGTGGAGCGAAATGCTTATGCTTCTAGTTCCGACAGTGCAGAAATATCTAAGAAGTAATCTAACAATTCCACAACAACTACCTAATACACACAAATCTAAGTAAAGGGATGGAATAAGTATATGTACATATAAATATATGGATGAGCTAGCTGGCTACGCATCCATTCATTAATTTACTCTGCTCCCCCACCCCCACCAGAATCTTATGTCCTGCACTTTTATCCTCTTTGGCATTGGCATGTCCATTAAGGGCACTAGCTACTTTTTCACTAGGGTGAACACTGACTCACTGAGTGCTGCTCATCTGAAACTGCAGTTTGAACAGAAAAGGGGAAGATCCAGATACTGTGCAAGCTTTTTTACTTGTTCAGATAGCTCGTTAGCTTAGCTAAAATAGCCAATTTAGCATTTCATCACTCGGTATAAAACTATTTCTATACAATAATATCTCATCACCAATATTTTGCTAGAAATATTGAAATACATTTATGAAATGTTCATGAACTTTTACTCATTTTAAACTTTCAAAACGTTCATACATTGGAGTACTCGTGAATATAGCTGCCCAGGGCTCAAGATTAACTTTTTTTCATCACTGTCCCAGAATTGTACCAAAGTACAATTTCAACAGTCCCAAACTGAAGATGAACCATCCCAAATGAAAATACGTTGTTAATTTTATGTTTTGATATGCTAACATGGGTCTATTGTACAGTAGGACTTGTTTTAAAAGGCTATAAAGAGTACTGCTGAAATAGATTAATAGGGCTGTCAACTGAGCCAGAAATTCAAATACAAAATGTGCCTCCAAAAAGGCCAACATTGGTTTAATATTCAAACCTGTTTTGTATAAATGTACAGGTAGCTGACAAAATAAAATAAAAACTTCACTAAATTGGGGATACAAAGTAGGCTATATTGGATATTTGGTGCTTCCACACAGGGCTGGTTCCTGAGTTAATTAAGCAATTAACATACCGTCATGCTTAGGGTCATGTATAATTTTGGCTAATATGGCTAGAAGAATATGGCTATTAATATGGCTATTATTTTGGCTAATATGGCTAGAAGAATAGATATCAGTGACTTTGAAAGAGGGGTAATTTTGAATATAGGTCGTTATCAATAAAACGTCACAACACGGTGCAGTGTTCGATTTGGCAAGGATTTGGCAAGGAGACCCCAGCTCTGGTAAAACCATTGACAACTACATGCTGTTTTCAAAGGATTGTTATTACATGTTATAACTATATCATGTACAGTATATATATATATATAATTGTGTTTTTTGCTCTATAAGCTGTTAATTCACATGCCTTGTGACCGTGATATATCAGCCTCATGGCCGAGACAATAACAAGACACAGTGGAAGAATAAATTCAACACCACATTTATTTTATAACATAACTGGATAGCAACCTCTGTCCAGTGAAGTCCACAAAGCATATTGCATGTACAGTAACATGACCTACAGCGTGTTCAACAACTATTGATTTAGATTCAATTGGAAGAAGTTTGGAACCACAAAGACTCTTCCTAGAGCTGGCCGCCTCCCAAATTGAGAGATCATGGGTTAAGGGCCTTGGTCAGGGAAGTGACCAAGAAACCGATGGTCACTCTGACAGAGCTCTAGAGTTCCTCTGTGGAGATGGGAGAACCTTCCAGAAGGACAACCATCTCTGCAGCACTCAAACAATCAGGCCTTTATGGTAGAGTGGCGAGACGGAAGCCACTCCTCAGTAAAAGGCACATGACAGGCCGCTTGGAGTTTATCCAAAAGGCACCTCAAGACTCTCAGACAATGAGAAACAAGAATCTCTTGTCTGATGTAACCAAGATCGAACTCTTTGGCCTGAATGCTAAGTGGCACATCTGGAGGAAACCTGGCATCATCACTATGGTGAAGCATGGTGGTGGCAGCATCATGCTGTGGGGGTGTTTTTCAGCGACAGGGACTGGTAGACTAGACAGGCTTGAGGGAAAGATGAACGGAGCAAAGTACAGAGAGATCCTTAATGAAAACCTGCTCAAGAGAGCTCAGGACCTCAGACTGGAGCCAAGGTTCATCTTCCAACAGTAAAATGACCCGAAGCACACAGCCAAGACAATGCAGGAGTGGCTTCGGGACAAGTCTCTGAATGTCCTTTAGTGGCCCAGCCAGAGCCCGAACTTGCACCCAGCGCACATCTCTGGAGAGACCTGAAAATAGCTGTGCAGCAATGCTCCCCATCCAACCTGACAGAGCTTGAGAGGATCTGCAGAGAAGATTGGGGGAGACTCTCCAAATACAGGTGTGCCAAGCTTGTAGTGTCATACCCAAGAAGGCTCGAGGCTGTAATTGCTGCCAAAGGTGCTTCAACAAAGTACTGAGTAAAGGGTCTGAATACTTATGTTAATGTGATATTTCAGTTTCTACATTTTTATAAATGTGCTAAAATTTCTAGAAACCTGTTTTTGCTTAGTCATTATGGGGTATTGTGTGTAGATTATTTCATCCATTTTAGAATAAGGCTGTAACGTAACAAAATGTGGAAAAAGTCAAGGGGTCTGAATACTTTCCGAATGCACTTTATAGCATATTACTGTACAGCCACAGCGTTCCAATGTAGGTGCTTATCAGTTTCCAAATCTGCCATTTTCAACCCGTATATATGGTACGAATGTAAAGGCCAACACAGGCTTTTGTCTCGAAAAGAAAAAAGTTTTTTTTAAATCACAGTACTGTACTGTTTCTCAATATTGAAAAGTTATTATAAATTCATTTATTTTTAGGGGTGGATCAGCTTTAATATTGCAGATATATTGTTGCTTCAATCAATGCAATTGTATGCATCATTTCCAATCCTCCATATATATTTGGGTAAAATATATATATATATACTGCTCAAAAAAATAAAGGGAACACTTAAACAACACATCCTAGATCTGATTGAAAGAAATAATCTTATTAAATACTTTTTTCTTTACATAGTTGAATGTGCTGACAACAAAATCACACAAAAATAATCAATGGAAATCCAATTTATCAACCCATGAAGGTCTGGATTTGGAGTCCCACTCAAAATTAAAGTGGAAAACCACACTACAGGCTGATCCAACTTTGATGTAATGTCAATGTAATTGACAGCTAGAATGCCAAAGGGCTGCAAGGCTGTAATTGCTGCAAATTAAGGATTCTTTGAGGATTCTTTCAGTGGGCAAACATACAAAATCAGCAGGGGATCAAATACTTTTTTCCCTCGCTGTACATACATACATATACAAACTTTTTTTGGAATATACCTTTATTATTCCCTGCAAACCCTACCACCCCTTCCCCAATTGGAGTAAACTAATAAACAATAACGCTTAGGCTTCTACCTTCAGTTTGTACATACTATAATCATTTTACAGACACAATCTATTTTATAATAGTTATATTTTGTTTGTTTTTAGTTCTGGTCTTCCTCTATTTCTGATGTTCATCCAGTTTGATTTCTATTTGCAACTGTGTGTCAGGTGGGTGTAGCTGGTGATTGAAGTCAGGCGCAGGAGAGCAGAATGAGTGAGCAACGTACTTTACTCAAAATAAAGGCACAAGGTAACAATACACTTGACCAACAATAAACGGTGAACAACTACATACGGGTGAAAACAGCACCCATCGAAAACCAGCCATAACGTACCGAAAGAACATAGAAACAATCACGCACAAAAACATGGGGAAAACAGAGGGTTATATACATGAACATGTAATTGGGGAATGAAACCAGGTGTGTAGAAAACAAAGACAAAACAAATGGAAAATGAAAGGTGGATCGGCGATGGCTAGAAGACCGGTGACGTCGACCGCCGAACGCCTGCCCGAACAAGGAGAGGGACTGACTTCGGCGGAAGTCGTAACACTGTGCTATTTCACAACATTTCTGAACCTATATTCATTTTACAGACCCCGTATGTTTTACATTTATTATCTTGTTTTTATTAGTCCCACCCTTCAGCTCCATTCAAACCCTCCCATCTATCTCTTAACACCAAGTTTTTTTTATTTCCATTTGCCATACATGTTTCAACTGTGCTGTGATGCTTCACAAAAGTACTGAACCTTTCTTTTCCCATAGCTTCTACAGATTGTAAATTAAAGAGACATTTTTTTGCTAAAACAATTATTATATTATTGATCGATTGACTATGGCTTTTCAAATCACCCAGTATTACTATCAGCAGCGTTAGTTCTAGGCAAATGTGTCACGTCCTGACCAGTAATAGGGGTTATTCGTTATCATAGTTTGGTCAGGACGTGGCAGAGGGTATTTGTTTTATCTGGTTCGGGGTGGTGGTTTGTTTAGTAGGGTATTTGATTTATGTATTCCGGGGGTTTTTGGGCACTGTTCTATGTTAGTGTATTTCTATGTTCTGTCTAGTCTTTTGTATTTCTATGTTTTGTTAATTGGGGTTGGGCTCTCAATTGGAGGCAGGTGTTTTCTAGTTGCCTCTGATTGAGAGTCCTATATATAGGTATGTGTTTGTTGAGTACTTTGTGGGATATTATACTGTGTATAGCTTTGTGCCTTAAAAGCCTGTGATAAGTCGTTGTGTTGTCTTTGTGTACGTGTTTGTTTTGGTTCTCCTTCTTGTCCGTTTATAATAAAGAAGATGAGTGCACATTTCCCCGCTGCATTTTGGTCTAAATCTGACGACAACCGTTACAGAATCTCCCACCAACCAAGGACCAAGCAGCGGGGTAAGGAGCATCGGAACACTAATATGGACTATCGGGAGTTTTGGACCTGGGAGGAGATCAGAGCAGGAGTGGGCCCATGGAAGAAGGCAAAAGAGGACCGGGAATATTACAGTGGAACGCCGATAGCGTTCAAACCGGAGAGGCAGCCCCAATATTTTTTTTGGGGGGGGCACATGGACAGATCGGCGGAGCCGAGGATGGAACCAGAGCCAGTTGGGGTAAAATTGGAGGGGAGCGAAGCAGAGACTGTTAAGGAGTTGATGGGTAAATTGGAGGAGAAGAATATGAGAGAGCTATTGTGTTGGTGTATTAGGCACGACATTTGCCCTGCAGAGCGTGTCCTAGAAATAATGTCACCTGAGTTAGTACTTCATACTTGTCCTGAGGTGCGTGCTAGCCGTCTGGTAAAGACAGTACCAGGCCCACGCACCAGGCCTCCAGTGCGTCAGCCCAGTCCTACTCGTCCTATTCCTGCTCCTCGCACTAGCTCTGAGGTGCGTGTATCCAGTCAGATACCTCCAGTACCAGCACCACGCACTAGGCTTCCAGTGCGTCAGCCCAGTCCTACTCGTCCTATTCCTGCTCCTCGCACTAGCCTTGAAGTGCGTGTATCTAGTCTGATATCTCCAGTACCAGCACCACGCATCAGGCTTCCAGTGCGTCAGCCCAGTCCAACTCAGCCTGTGCCCGCTCCCCGCACTAGCCCTGAGGTGCGTGTCCCCAAACTGGCACTTCCAGTACCAGCACCACGCATCAGGCTTCCAGTGCGTAATCCCAGTCCAACACAGCCCGTTCATGCTCCCCGCACTAGCCCTGAAGTGCGTGTCCCCAAACTGGCACATCCAGTACCAGTACCACGCATCGGGCTTCCAGTGCGTCAGTCCAGTCTCGAGCTTCCGACGACAGTGCCCCATCCAGAGTGTCCGATGACAGTGCCCCGTCCAGAATATTCGGCAACAGTGCCCCGTCCAGAGTATCCAACAACAGTACCCCGTCCAGAGTATCCAGTAAGAGTGTCTAGCCCGGAACCGAGTGAGACAGCCTACAGTTCGGAACCAAGGGAGACGGCCTACTGTTCAGAGCCGAGTGAGACGGCCCACAGTTCGGAACGGAGTGAGAGGTTCTACAGTCCGGAACCGAGTAAGTCTGCCTGCGGTCCGGAACCGAGTGAGTCTGCCTGCGGTCCGGAGCCGAGTGAGTCTGCCTGCGGTCCGGAGCCGAGTGAGTCTGCCTATAACTCCGAACTGTGTGAGTCTGCCTATAACTCCGAACTGTGTGAGTCTGACCATAAATCCGAACTGTGTGAGTCTGCCTACAGCTCGGAACCGAATGGGTCTGCCTACGGTCCGGAACCGAGTGAGTCTGACTACGGTCCGGAACCAAGCGAGTCTGCCTACAGTCTGGATCTTCCAGAGTTGGTCCAAAGTCCGGAGCCCCCAGAGACGCTCTACTGCCCAGAGTATGCTGCAGGGGTGGACAGGTTGGGTGGGGGTTGTAGACCGGAACCTGAGCCACCTCCAGTATAGGTGGGTTGGGGAGGGGGGGGTGTAGCACAGGTGCCACCCTCCCTTCCCTTCCTTTAGCTTAGGGGATTTATGTTTGTTTTGGGGTAATTTAGTTTTTTTTTGTGTGAGGTGCATCAGGGGTATTCACCTTTGGGCTGGGGGGGGTACTGTCATGTCCTGACCAGTAATAGGGGTTATTTGTTATCATAGTTTGGTCAGGACGTGGCAGAGGGTATTTGTTTTATCTGGTTCGGGGTGGTGGTTTGTTTAGTAGGGTATTTGATTTATGTATTCCGGGGGGTTTTGGGCACTGTTCTATGTTAGTGTATTTCTATGTTCTGTCTAGTCTTTTGTATTTCTATGTTTTGTTAATTGGGGTTGGGCTCTCAATTGGAGGCAGGTGTTTTCTAGTTGCCTCTGATTGAGAGTCCTATATATAGGTATGTGTTTGTTGAGTACTTTGTGGGAGATTATGCTGTGTAGCTTTGTGCCTTACAAGCCTGTGATTAGTCGTTGTGTTTTCTTTGTGTACGTCTTTGTTTTGGTTCTCCTTCTTGTCCGTTTATAATAAAAGATGAGTGCACATTTCCCCGCTGCATTTTGGTCAAAATCTGACGACAACCGTTACAAAATGTTACAATTCTTCAGCCATTCCTGGACCTGTGACCAAAAATGAGCTACATATGGACAGTACCAAAATAAATGATCTCATGACTCTGCCTCCTCACAGCAAAATCTGCAGAGCTGGGAAGATTGTATCCCAATATATTATATAACATTCTATTGGTTGCAAGAATCCCGTCCCAAACTCCCTTGAACTGTAGCGAGCTGATGGGCTGTCATGGGTGATAGAGCCCATGCTGGAATCTCTGACAAAGATTAATGACAAAGGAGGTTAAAACAGAAGGAGATTAAAATGGCAGCCTCTGGTTCTAACCTCTCGCTCCCCATCTCTCCTCGACACAGTCTCCCCGCTATGTGTCTTAGGGGAAATCTGCTGAGAGAGAGAGAGAGCGATCTTCAGAATTCATTATAAGCACATTTATAACACCTTATGAGCTATGCATTATATTGCACAACATAAGCCTAATATCTGAAAATAAACATCTAAATAGTGTGCTTAAAAACGGCTTTATTTATGGTAGACCATAGGTGTTCACTCAGTATATATAAGATACTATGTCACTTTATTACATCGCTACACTGTGTTGTATATGACTCCACAACTGTTGCATGAAAGCAGTCTTTATACAGATACAATATGTGAAATTTGACCTGATATCCTATCTAAGCTCATTTCGCCAAGGCCAGTGTCACTACACAAGCAGCTCCTAATCAAAAGCAGAAGAGACAAATGCTATTGTCATGGTAATGCATTTATTCATTTGATCAGTGACAAGATGTCTCTAAAATGGTACATTGTGAGCGGGAGAGTTACACTTTGAAAGTAATCAGTGAAATTGGGGGAAAGAGTGGTCTACAACATAGCCGACAAATACAACTGGACAAGCTCTACCATTAAATCAAGACTTTTGCTTTAGTTTTGCTCCGTATACACCAAAATCATATTCCATGTTCAATTTTTGATTAATCTTTAGTTACATTTAGTTTATGTTAATGTGCCTATGTGTGTTTAACAGAGGTGGTTCAGTGAACCATGCTCACATGCTGAGTAATCATGCTTGGGGAGTAGGCTTTACATCAGAGGGCTAACACAGTTATATAGGCTGGAGAAGATTCAAGTTCAAACCTACATATGTTTGCAACTAATTGTTATGGGCTGGCTGCATCCTCAGCCATTTCACCTGTTGTCTGACTTACTCTCCACATAGGCATTAGAAGAGCTTGGAAGACCGTATCTCACAAACCATCACACTATGCTGATGTTCTGAGCATCATATGTTTCATCACAATCTCCAGTAGATGCCTTTGCCCATGCAAATGGTTTACATAAAGGGTCAGTGGCAAACCATCATTCAGGGCAGGTGGGGCAGAGTCCCACCTGTTTTGAGCCCCACATTTTTACATTGTTTGCAATGTAAAAATATATTTCATGGAGTTAATAAAGACGCATACAAACATGGTCTCTTTTTTGTTTTCTTGAGTAAGCCAGCCCTAAAATGCAAGTGTTTCAGCCTAGCTCAGTGTTTTCTGTGGTGGTGGGGCAAGCCAGCTTTGCGCCTTGATTGGCTCAGTGTTCTGTCACTCATGGGGATATAACGTCACCACGAAGTCTAAGGGTAGAGCTGGAAAATTCAAGCCCCTTGGGTGATGCCATAGTTACATTAGAAGTGCCCACCCAAGAAGGCTCAAGGTCATTGGCCACAGATAAAATGACGTATAATCACGTTATATCTACAGTATCTTTGATTGGACTTTCAAAATCATGAATGAAGTCGACAATCTACTGGCAAATCCTTTTTAATCCTTGTCATATGAAGATAAATAATGGAGAGAAATTATAGATAAAACGTATCGGTGCTCATTGGCCATAAACATTACACAGCAAGTTGGAAATCGCAAATTCAACAATGAGTGGTTTGGAAGGAATCAGTGGCTAACTGCAAGCATTGCAAAGCAATCATTAGCGTGCTATTCAGTGGAATGGCTGTGTGGTCCCAAGTCTAAGATTAAGGGTCTCTTTTCCTAGTTTAAAATTATAGACATTCAACACTGGCCATGCTGTCAATGAAGCATGATTTGTGCCGCGCTCAAAACAACTGTTACCTCAGAACTGCAAAATCTTACTTTAGTGAGTTCAAGACAACTGGGAACTGGGGAAAAACGAGCTACGACTGGGAAAATACGTTTTGAACTTTCATCGATCTCGGAATTGTAAATCCGGAAATCGGACCTCTTTCTAGAGCTACAACCTGAAGATCACTCACGTCATCATGGTTAAACTTTGTTTGTTCCTTGTTGTCTTGAAAGCACCATAAATCCAGAGAATGGCAGACTTTGATGACCATGTTCTGAATTTTGACGCTGTACATTTCAAAAGTACTGAACAAATAGTTATATTGACTACGTCCGTCCTAGCTCATCCATTAATGTCTTAATCGAATTATGGATTGCCTCTTATCCGCTTGTTGTCCCCTTATGCCATAGTTTGTACATCTCAGTTGTCAGTAGAAACCACATTTGCTTAAGCAAGTCAGCCATATCAGCTGTGTTTTTTAAAGGCAGTAAATGAGGCTGAATGAACTGTTTCGCTGCCAGACAAGGCTCAGCCAGGTATAGCAGTGGTAAGGTGTTGGGACTGCTGTTGGGACTCTGCTGTTGGGACAGCTTTATGTAGGCCCTAACAGTTTGTGGGCACCATTTGTCACCATTATAGTGCAATTAATGTATTGTTCAGTGTTGTGTTCTGTAGTGGCTTTGCTGGCATGCATCCCATATTTTTTTGTTTGTTTGCCCGACCAAGATTTAAATGGTAATCGCCACTGGAAAGGCTGTTGAATAATTCAACATAGACAGTTCCTCAACCTTGCTCAAGGGGCCTCTCTGTCTCTCTCTATACCTTTTCCAGCTCTTCTCCCATCACGTCAATTAACTAAACCACTGTCAACAGGCTAATCCTCCTCAAAGACTGTCACGTTCTATCCTATCAAATATCTCCACTACAGTACTACAAGGTGTCTGTCAAACAATCTGTTTGATTGATGGTACTTACAGTAGGAGAGTGTCTCCATCCTATTATCATGATGACCCACTCTATGATGTTTTCATCGCAACTCAGTATTAATGATTCACTACTTTGGCTAATTGGAAAACTTGGGACGACTGTCTCTCAGGGAGCTTTTCAGAGTAAATAAGGAGAGGGTATTATGACTGTCAGAACACAAGGAAACACTCGCAGAGAGCTATTAATAAGCAATAACTCTGCTTGTGTGCCCAAGAGGTTTCGCTCCAAATTGCAATTGCACTCTAGGCACTAAAGGCCTATTTTTATTTTTTTGGGGGTGGGGGGTGGGGGGTTAGTTTGGTAGTGTGCTGGCTCCACAGTGTTTTCTGTTTTCACTCACTTGTAGCTTTTGTGTCTAGTCAATATCATGCCAGGCTATGCTGATTGGAAGTACTGTATCTCCAGCTCCACCAACCCCCCCTGGTTTTAACTCAGGAATATCAGCTGTTATAGCTGGTCGAATTTTGTTGAGTTATGATGCTTCAACCAGAATGTAGTTTGCTAAACTGGGGTTCAATAATTGCCTCATAATCAAAGTTTCAAAGTAAATCGTGCTGAAGATTATAAACGAGTTTAGTGTTATTTCTTGCACGTATCTATTTTTTTGGTTGTTAGGAAAATGGCAGCCTGAGTCACTTCCTGCCTCAACAGGAAATGTATCATAGGTTAAAGGTTAGTCTGACAGGAAGTTCATATGAGGAAGGAGATCCAACTTCTCAGGCCTTGCTATACCTCTTTTAATTTGATTTTTTAGAAGTTTAGAGCAGACATTCAACATAAAAAATTTGCTACAATGTAAGTCCAGCTCAAACATTCAACTCGGTTTTCAGCATCTCCCAAGCCAAAGTGTTTCCCGTGCTGATGTGATGGAAGGTGACGAGCAATGACCCATTGGGAGGAGATAGACGTTTGGTGTCGGGAGACACAGTGGCTGTCTCAGTAGGCTTTTCTAGACGTAACTAAGGGGAGATTTACAGAGTTCCAGCGGTGCTGCCAATGGAGAAATATGGATGTAATGACGAGTGACTAGAAGACGGCCCGGTTTGAAGACCATTTCCCCCATCCCTTACGTCACGCACTCACACACACAAACAAACACACAGGCATACAGGAGCGTACCCATGGGAAAATGCACACACATACACACGCACACACATACACACACACACACACACACACACACACACACACACACACACACACACACACACACACACACACACACACACACACACACACACACACACAAACACCTCTTTGGGTTGGTATTGCAACTCACTCACAGGCGCAGAAAGGTACACACACACACCACTTTGGGCTGGCATCGCAATCGCCACCTATCGCCTAAAATTGACTGTGACGGAGAGTGGAGAGCGGGGGTGTTTACTTTGAGGATGCATCATCAGGACGTTTATCATAGCAAAATACTCTGCTTGTTTTTTCAGTTACCCCTCCTCATCCAAAGTGGTCATTATTGTCACAGAGGAAAAGCTGATGCTGATGAAAACAACCGCATTACCGCGGTAACAAGCTATCAACGGACCCCACAAACAGATCATTTAGAGTGATTTAGTGCATCTGTTTTGTCAACACTTTCTCCCAGAAGATTATCACGCTGAGATGTTCATTAATCCCATCAAATGAATGGTAATTAGCATATTTGTGGTATAATGAACAACTAGACTTAACGTCTCTGCATCTTCATGGGTAGGCATGCATTGTGTATGAGGGAAAAGACACAATCATTCAAATCTCAGCCTAAACCGCCTTAAGGGAGTCAACGACTGTATTTGACTCAGCAAACACACTATAACGGAAAACTGTAAATTATACAATACTTTTTTGTATTATTAACAGTAAAATATTGGAAACTGCAGGATACTGTTAATGATGTTGCATTGTGGGACACATTTGTGTGCGGGGAAAGAATTACTGTATTTTGAATGGTACTGTAATTCCACCCCACAGAATGCAGTACCGTACCGTATTTTTAGAGCGCCAAAAACCTTTTGACCACTAATGGGTGCATGTGTAACGCCCTGGCCATAGAGAGGGGTTTTTGTTCTTTATTTTGGTTAGGCCAGGGTGTTACATTGGGTGGGCGTTCTATGTTCCTTTTTCTATGTTTTTGTATTTCTTTGTTTTGGGCCGTGTGTGTGGCTCCCAATCAGTCACAGCTGTAGTTGGTTGTTGCTGATTGGGAGTCACACATAAGGAGCCTGTTTTTCCTTTGGGTTTTGTGGGGGATTGTTTCTGTTTAGTGTCTTGCACCTGACAGTACTGTTTGGCTGTCGGTTTTCTTGTTTTTGTTGTATAGTGTTCTTACAGTTATTAAAATTCAAGATGAACACTAACTCCGCTGCACCTTGGTCTACTCTTTCCACAGACAGCCGTTACAGCATGGTATTGTTGTTTCGAGGTGTGCTTTGTAAGAGGCTATATGTGTTACACCCGTGAGCTGGAATGCTGTACCAATTTAACCAGTGGTGGAAAAAGTACCCAATTGTCATACTTGAGGAAAAATAATGATACTTTAATAGAAAGTAACTCAAGTGAAACTCTGCCAGTAAAGTACTACTTGAGTAAATGTCTAAACGTTTTCGGGTCTAAATTTACTTACAGTGCCTTGCAAAATTATTCATCCCCTTTGGCGTTTTTTCTATTTTGTTGCATTAATTTAAATTTGCATTAATCTAATTTAAAAATATTTTTATTTGGATTTCATGTAATGGACATACACAAAATAGTCCAAATTGGTAAAGTGAAATGAAAAAAATTACTTATTTAAAAAAAATTCAAAAAGAAAAAATTCACGGACAAGTGGTGCATGCATATGTATTCAACACTTTTGCTATGAAGACCCTAAATAAGATCTGGTGCAACCAATTACCTTCAGAAGTCACATAATTAGTTAAATAAACTCCACCTGTGTGCAATCTAAGTGTCACATGATCTCAGTATATATACACCTGTTATGAAAGGCCCCAGAGTCTGCAACACCACTAAGCAAGGGCCACCACCTAGAAAGCGGCACCATGAAGACCAAGAAGCTCTCCAAACAGGTCAGGGACAAAGATGTGGAGAAGTACAGATCAGAGTTGGGTTATAAAAAAATATACAACACTTTGAACATCCCATGGAGCACCATTAAATCCATTATTAAGAAATGGAAAGAATATGGCACCACAACAAACCTGCCAAGAGAGGGCCGCCCACCAAAATTCACGGACCAGACAAGGACGGCATTAATCAGAGGCAACAAAGAGACCAAAGATAACCCTGAAGGAGCTGCAAAGCTACACAGCGGAGATTGGAGTATCTGTCCATAGGACCACTTTAAGCCGTACACTCCACACAGCTGGGCTTTAACCTCTATGGGACCCCTTCCCGTTCTCATCCCGGTAACGGGATTGCTTGACAAGATAGCAAAAATCGAATAATTTCAATTTCTCAAACAATCAACTATTTTACACCATTTGAAAGATAAACACCTCCTTGATCCAACCACGTTGTCCGATTTCAAAGAGGCTTTACGGCGAAAGCATAAAGTTAGATTATGTTAGGACAGTACATTGACAAAACATTACACACAGCTATTTTCAATGCAAAGACAGGCATCACCAAAAGCAGAAAACCAGCTAAAATTATGCACTAACCTTTGACAATCTTCATCAGATGACACTCCTAGGACATGATCTTACACAATACATGCATTCTTTTGTTCGATAAAGTTCATATTTATATATAAAAACAGCATTTTACATCGGCACGTGATGTTCAGAAAATGTATTTTCCCTCAAATGCTTCCAGTGAATCAACGCTACAATTTACAAAATTACTATTCGAAAACATTGGTCAAATCTAATGTTGTCATTCAAAGAATTCTAGATTAATATCTCGTGAATGCACCCGCATTGCCAGATTTAAAAATAACTTTACTGGGAAATCACACTTTGCAATAAAAGAGGTGCTGTGCTCAGAAAAATAGGCTAGGCGGTACAGGTTAGCGCCATCTCGGAACCATCTAAAATCAAATATACTATTGTAAATATTCCCTTACCTTTCATTATCTTCATCAGAAGGCACTTCCAGGGATCCCAGGTCCACAACAAATGTTGTTTTGTTCGAAAAAGTTAATAATTTATGTCCCAATAGCTCCTTCTTGTTAGCGCGTTCCGAAGGCTACTCATAGTGTACGAGGCACGCGGGACTTGTTGTCACGAATGTGCAAAAACTATATATTTACGTTCGTTCAAACATGTCAAACGTTGTATAACATAAATCTTTAGGGCCTTTTTCAATCAGAGCTTCAATAATATTCAAGGCGGACGATTGCATTGTCTTACTAAACGTTTCGGAACGAGAGGGTACCCATGGGCGCCCGCGTCATAGTAGTAATGGCCCTCCCCCTATGACCAACTTTCCAGGCCTCTCGTTCGGTCAGTTTCTAACGGAGAAGACTCAAACCACTTTGTAAAGACTGTTGACATGTAGTGGAAGCCTTAGGAAGTGCTAAATGACTCACGGTGTGTTTCATAGGCAAAGTGTTGAAGGTGATTCTACAAATCAGATTTCCACTTCCTGCATGGAATCTTCTCAGGTTTTGGCCTGCCACATGAGTTCTGTTATACTCACAGACACCATTCAAACAGTTTTAAAAATAAAAATAAAAATAATTATATGCATATTCTAGTTACTGGGCAGGAGTAGTAACCAGATTAAATCAGGTAAGTTTTTTTATCCGGCCGTGCAAATACTGCCCCCTAGCCCCAACAGGTTTTTAAGGAAGAATGTCCAGAAAAAAAGCAGTTTCTTAAAGAAAAGAATAAGCAAAAACGTTTGGTGTTTGCTAAAAGGCATATGGGAGACTCACCAAATGTATGGAAGAAGGTACTCTGGTCAGATGAGACTTAAATTCAGCTTTTGGCCATCAAGGAAAACGCTATGTCTGTTGCAAACCCAACACCTCTCATCACCCCAAGAACACCATCCCCACAGTGAAGCATGGTGGTGGCAGCATCATGCTGTGGGGATGTTATTAATCGGCAGGGACTGGGAAACTGGTCAGAATTGAAGGAATGATGGATGGCGCTAAACACATGGAAATTCTTAAGGGGAAAATGGTTTCAGTCTTCCAGAGATTTGAGACTAGGACAGAGGTTCACCTTCAAGCAGGACAATGACCTTAAGCATACTGCTAAAGCAACACTCGAGTGGTTTAAGGGGAAACATTTAATTGTCTTGGAATGGCCTAGTCAATGCCCATACCTCAATCCAACTGAGAATCTGTGGTATGACTTAAATATTGCTGTACATAAGCGAAACCCATCCAACTTGAAGGCGCTGAAGCAGTTTTGCCTTGAAAAATGGGCAAAAATCCCAGTGGCTAGATGTGCCAAGCTTATAGAGACATACCCCAAGAGACTTGCAGCTGTAATTGCTGCAAAAGGTGACTCTATAAAGTATTGACTTTGGGGGGAGAATAGTTATGCATGCTCAAGTTCTGTTTTTTTTGCCATATTTCTTGTTTGTTTCACAATAAAACATATTTTGCATCTTTAAAGTGGTAAATCAAATGATACAAACCCCCCAAAAATCAATTTTAATTCCAGGTTGTAAGGCAACAAAATAGGAAACATGCCAAGGGGGTGAATACTTTAACATGCCACTAAGTATCAAAAGTAAATGTAATTGCTAGAATAAACTTAAGTATCAAAAGTAAAAGTAAAAGTATAAATAATTTCAAATTCCTTATATAAAGCAAACTAGATGGCACCATTGTCTTGTTTTTAAAATGTATGGATCGCCAGGGTAAGAGACATAATTAACAAACGATGCATGTGTTTAGTGAGTCTGCCAGATCAGAAGCAGTAGGGTTGACCACTTGTTCTCTTGATGAGTGCGTGAATCCTGTCCTGCTAAGCACTCAACATGTAACAAGTACTTTTGTGTGTCAGGGAAAATGTATGGAGTAAAAAGGAACATTATTTTTTTTAGGAATGTAGTGAAGTCAAAAATATGAACAGTAAAGCAAAGTACAGATAACCCAACAAACTACTTAGGTAGTACTTTAAAGCATTTTTATTGATGTACTTTATACCACTGAATTTAACTCCTAGGTTATAGTGCCCCATCAATTTAAAATGTATAGGGGACAGATTGCACTGGAAGCAAGTCTATAACCTTAAATTGTTGAGCATTTTGCCATGTCCTTTTGGTCTGTTTTGCCCTGGGTGCATGATTTGTTTTTTTTCCGTTACACTACACATCTGATTCAAATAATCCAAGCTTGATGATGAGTTGGTTATTTTAATCAGCTATGTAGAGCTAGGGCAAAAAACGTGCATCCAGTGGGGGCCCCAGTGGATGCACTCTCTCCTCCCATTCTGTTCTACAATGGCACCATTTAGATGGAGGAACAGAAGTCATAGGCAGTGAAACAGGGTTTATGACAGTCTCTCCTCCCCTCTCTCCCTCCCTCCCCCGTCTGTCTGCCTGTCTCAGTGGAGTTTTCTCTTGCCCACTGCCATATGGCCAGCTGTAATGGAGACGGATGGAGGCTGGCTCTGCCTCGCCATGAGGAGCAGACGGACACCTCCCTAAATACCTGTCTGCCAACCTCCATCAGTCTCCCTCCGATGGGCACCATGATGGAGCCCATGCTCAACACCATCAAGCCACCGTGGTGTGTGTGTGTGTGTGTGTGTGTGTGTGTGTGTGTGTGTGTGTGTGTGTGTGTGTGTGTGTGTGTGTGTGTGTGTGTGTGTGTGTGTGTGTGTGTGTGTGTGTGTGTGTGTGTGTGTGTGTGGGGTTCTATGGGGTTGCCACAGGGTTCAATTCTTGGGCCGGCTCTCTTCTCTGTATACATCAATGATGTCGCTCTTGCTGCTGGTGAGTCTCTGATCCACCTCTATGCAGCCGACACCATTCTGTATACTTCTGGCCCTTCTTTGGACACTGTGTTAACTAACCTCCAGACGAGCTTCAATGCCATACAACTCTCCTTCCGTGGCCTCCAACTGCTCTTAAATGCAAGTAAAACTAAATGCATGCTCTTCAACCGATCGCTGCCCGCGCCTGCCCGCCCGTCCAGCATCACTACTCTGGACGGTTCTGACCTAGAATACGTGGACAACTACAAATACCTAGCTGTCTGGCTAGACTGTAAACTCTCCTTCCAGACTCACATTAAGCATTCCCAATACAAAATTACATCTAGAATCGGCTTCCTATTTCGCAACAAAGCATCATTCACTCATGCTGCCAAACATACCCTCGTTAAACTGACCATCCTACCGATCCTTGACTTTGGCAATGTCATCTATAAAATAGCCTCCCACACTCTACTCAACAAGTTGGATGCAGTCTATCACAGTGCCATCCATTTTATCACCGAAGCCCCATATACTACCCACCACTGCGACCTGTATGCTCTCGTTGGCTGGCCTCGCTTCATACTCGTTGCCAAACCCACTGGCTCCAGGTCATCTACAAGTCTTTGATAAGTAAAACCACGCCTTATCTCAGCTCACTGGTCACCATAGCAGCACCCACCCGTAGCACACGCTCCAGCAGGTATATCTCACTGGTCACCCCCAAAGCCAATTCCTCCTTCGGCCACCTTTCCTTCCAGTTCTCTGCTGCCAATGACTGGAATGAACTGCAAAAATCACTGAAGCTGGAGACACATATCTCCCTCAGTAGCTTTAAGCACCAGTTGTCAGAGCAGCTAACCGATCACTGCACCTGTACATAGCCCATCTGAAAATAGCTCATCCAACTACCTCATCCCCATACTGTATTTATTTATCTTGCTCCTTTGCACCCCAGTATCTACTTGCACGTTCATCTTCTGCACATCTATCACCTATTTATTGCCTTACCTCCCTTATCTTACCTAATTTGCACACACTGTATATAGTTTTTTTCTACTGAATGTTTGTTTATTCCATGTGTAACTCTGTGTTGTTGTATGCGTCGAACAGCGTTGCTTTATCTTGTCCAGGTCGCAGTTGTAAATGAGAACTTGTTCTCAACTAGCTTACCTGGTTAAATAAAGGTGAAATAAAATAAATAAATAAAAACTTGGGGACTTTTGTTTAGACATGTAGCTAGGGAGCTAGCTAGCTTAACTATGAACGATAATCCCAATCCATAGAGTACTAGCAATACATACCGATTGTCATAGCTAACTAAAGTTAGCCAAATATGTTCAATGTTAGCCAGTTAGTTAGCAAACATTAGGCTATAACTAGCAATACAAATGGCTTTCTGAGATAATATTATTACACAGATCCTACACGTAATGTCAGCTAGCGAGCCAGCCGCCTAATGTCAGCTAGCTAGCTAACAGTAAGCTTTAACTTGCAATGTAAACAACTTTCTGACAAAATTAGAAACATATAACATCTGAAACTGTAGCTAGAATCTTACCCATATACATGGGTGAACGCTTCATAGTAGACTACAACCGCTTTCATTAAATAAGACGTCCTGTGTAGTTTCTGTTTCGTTTGTACAACTTACTTGGCCCGTTGTGTCAAGTCACGCTGTTTCCTTTGTCGATAGTGCGTCATAAATTCACGGCAGCAATGTTATTGAGAGCAGTAGCAACACATTTGCAGTTCTCCATTGCTAACGCTATATCTTTAGAAAAAACTACAGTAGAAAGGATTATCTACACATAACTAGCAGCTTTTATAGACAGAAGATGATACACGACAGACTAATCCGAAACTCATCTCTCGGCATGTCCAGCCCATTCATTATCTCAGCAAATCATGGCTAGCAGGAAGGTTCCTGTATTTTTCTATGGCATACAAGTACGGTCCGGAGCGAGCAGTCGCACTTCGCTTCGCTCCACAGGTAATATTACACTTCTTTACATTACAACGGTTTGGTTTGTTTGATCTGAGCAATTTTTCTTAGCTATCAAAGATAATTGTGTAGTTTAGAGTAATTAGAGTAATTATCGAGGCTAGCTATTTTTTCGTCCTCCTAACGTAGTCAACACTGCTAGCTGCTAGCTGCTAGCTAGTCAACACTGCTAGCTAGCCAACCTCTACCGACTAGCAGCACTGTAGAAACTATTACATTACAATGGAACGACTTGATTAGTGTAGTGTTAGTTAGCTAGCTACATAGTTGTCTTTGTATCTAAGATAATTGTGTAGTTTAGAGTAATTATCGAGGTTAGCTAGCCAGCCGCGACGCCTTGTCCAGACTCCAGACTTAGTCAACACACCTAGTCATCAAACCCACTGCTAGCTAGTGGGTTTGCTAGCTAGCCAACCGTTACCGACTAGCAGCGCTGTAGATACTAATACATTACAACGGAACGATTTGACTAGTGCAGTGTTAGTTAGCTAGCTACATAGTTGTCTTTGTCATAGCTTGATAATTGTGTAGTTTAGTAATTATCGAGGTTAGCTAGGTTAGCTAGCCAGCAATTTCCGTCCCCCGCGACGCCATTGTTCCATACCTAGCCAACTATTACCAACGAGCAGCATTGTAGAAACTAAATACATTACAAAGGAACGTCTTGATTAGTGTTATGTTATGTTAGCTAGCTACAAAGTTGCTTTTGTATAATAGCCAACCTCTACCGACTAGCAGCACTGTAGAAACTATTACATTACAACGGAACGACTTGATTAGTGTAGTGTTGTGTTAGTTAGCTAGAATTTTCGTCATTTTAGTCAATAAGATTTTCGCAACGTAAGCTTAACTTTCTGAACATTCGAGACGTGTAGTCCACTTGTCATTCCAATCTCCTTTGCATTAGCGTAGCCTCTTCTGTAGCTTGTCAACTATGTGTCTGTCTATCCCTGTTCTCTCCCCTCTGCACAGGCCATACAAACGCTTCACACCGCGTGGCCGCTGCCACTCTAACCTGGTGGTCCCAGCGCGCACGACCCACGTGGAGTTCCAGGTCTCCAGCAGCCTCTGGAACTGCCGGTCTGCGGCCAACAAGGCTGAGTTCATCTCAGCCTATGCTACCCTCCAGTCCCTAGACTTCCTGGCGCTGACAGAAACATGGATTACCACAGATAACACTGCTACTCCTACTGCTCTCTCCTCGTCTGCCCACGTGTTCTCGCATACCCCTAGAGCATCGAGCCAGCGGGGTGGTGGCACTGGAATCCTCATCTCTCCCAAGTGGACATTCTCTCTTTCTCCCCTGACCCATCTGTCTATCTCCTCATTTGAATTCCATGCTGTCACAGTTACCAGCCCTTTCAAGCTTAACATCCTTATCATTTATCGCCCTCCAGGTTCCCTTGGAGAGTTCATCAATGAGCTTGACGCCTTGATAAGTTCCTTCCCTGAGGATGGCTCACCTCTCACAGTTCTGGGTGATTTTAACCTCCCCACGTCTACCTTTGACTCATTCCTCTCTGCCTCCTTCTTTCCACTCCTCTCCTCTTTTGACCTCACCCTCTCACCTTCCCCCCCTACTCACAAGGCAGGCAATACGCTTGACCTCATCTTTACTAGATGCTGTTCTTCCACTAATCTCATTGCAACTCCCCTCCAAGTCTCCGACCACTACCTTGTATCCTTTTCCCTCTCGCTCTCATCCAACACTTCTCACTCTGCCCCTACTCGGATGGTATTGCGCCGTCCCAACCTTCGCTCTCTCTCTCCCGCTACTCTCTCCTCTTCCATCCTATCATCTCTTCCCTCTGCTCAAACCTTCTCCAACCTATCTCCTGATTCTGCCTCCTCAACCCTCCTCTCCTCCCTTTCTGCATCCTTTGATTTTCTCTGTCCCCTATCCTCCAGGCCGACTCAGTCCTCCTCTCCTGCGCCGTGGCTCGACGACTCACTGCGAACTCACAGAACAGGGCTCCGGGCAGCCGAGCGGAAATGGAGGAAAACTCGCCTCCCTGCGGACCTGGCATCCTTTCACGCCCTCCTCTCTACATTTTCCTCTTCTGTCTCTGCTGCTAAAGCCACTTTCTACCACTCTAAATTCCAAGCATCTGCCTCTAACCCTAGGAAGCTCTTTGCTACCTTCTCCTCCCTCCTGAATCCTCCTCCCCCCCCCCTCCTCCCTCTCTGCGGATGACTTCGTCAACCATTTTGAAAAGAAGGTTGATGACATCCGATCCTCGTTTGCTAAGCCAAACGACACCGCTGGTCCTGCTCACACTGCCCTACCCTGTGCTTTGACCTCTTTCTCCCCTCTCTCTCCAGATGAAATCTCGCGTCTCGTGACGGCCGGCCGCCCAACAACCTGCCCACTTGACCCTATCCCCTCCTCTCTTCTCCAGACCATTTCCGGAGACCTTCTCCCCTACCTCACCTCGCTCATCAACTCATCCTTGACCGCTGGCTACGTTCCTTCCGTCTTCTGCACCCCTTCTGAAAAAACCTACACTCGATCCCTCCGATATCAACAACTACAGACCAGTATCCCTTCTTTCTTTTCTCTCCAAAACTCTTGAACGTGCCGTCCTTGGCCAGCTCTCCTGCTATCTCTCTCAGAATGACCTTCTTGATCCTAATCAGTCAGGTTTCAAGACTGGGCATTCAACTGAGACTGCTCTTCTCTGTGTCACGGAGGCTCTCCGCACTGCTAAAGCTAACTCTCTCTCCTCTGCTCTCATCCTTCTAGACCTATCTGCTGCCTTTGATACTGTGAACCATCAGATCCTCCTCTCCACCCTCTCCGAGCTGGGCATCTCTGGCGCGGCCCACGCTTGGATTGCGTCCTACCTGACAGGTCGCTCCTACCAGGTGGCGTGGCGAGAATCTGTCTCCGCACCACGTGCTCTCACCACTGGTGTCCCCCAGGGCTCTGTTCTAGGCCCTCTCCTATTCTCACTATACACCAAGTCACTTGGCTCTGTCATATCCTCACATGGTCTCTCCTATCATTGCTACGCAGACGACACACAATTAATCTTCTCCTTTCCCCCTTCTGATAACCAGGTGGCGAATCGCATCTCTGCATGTCTGGCAGACATATCAGTGTGGATGACGGATCACCACCTCAAGCTGAACCTCGGCAAGACGGAGCTGCTCTTCCTCCCGGGGAAGGACTGCCAGTTCCATGATCTCACCATCACGGTTGACAACTCCCTTGTGTCCTCCTCCCAGAGTGCTAAGAACCTTGGCGTGACCCTGGACAACACCCTGTCATTCTCCACTAACATCAAGGCGGTGACCCGATCCTGTAGGTTCATGCTCTACAACATTCGCAGAGTACGACCCTGCCTCACACAGGAAGCGGCGCAGGTCCTAGTCCAGGCACTTGTCATCTCCCGTCTGGATTACTGCAACTCGCTGTTGGCTGGGCTCCCTGCCTGTGCCATTAAACCCCTACAACTCATCCAGAATGCCGCAGCCCGTCTGGTGTTCAACCTTCCCAAGTTCTCTCACGTCACCCCGCTCCTCCGCTCTCTCCACTGGCTTCCAGTTTAAGCTCGCATCCGCTACAAGACCATGGTGCTTGCCTACAGAGCTGTGAGGGGAACGGCACCTCCGTACCTTCAGGCTCTGATCAGGCCCTACACCCAAACAAGGGCACTGCGTTCATCCACCTCTGGCCTGCTCGCCTCCCTACCTCTGAGGAAGCACAGTTCCCACTCAGCCCAGTCAAAACTGTTCGCTGCTCTGGCACCCCAATGGTGGAGCAAGCTCCCTCACGCCGCCAGGACAGCGGAGTCAATCACCACCTTCCGGAGACACCTGAAACCCCACCTCTTTAAGGAATACCTGGGATAGGATAAAGTAATCCTTCTAACCCCCCCCCCTAAAAGATTTAGATGCACTATTGTAAAGTGGTTGTTCCACTGGATATCATAAGGTGAATGCACCAATTTGTAAGTCGCTCTGGATAAGAGCGTCTGCTAAATGACTTAAATGTAAATGTAATGTAAATGTAAATGTTCAAAAAGGCATTTTTGCCAAAAAACGCATTTTGATAAAAAAAAATGAATAAAGTTAAAATGCCTCTCCTGTGAAGTCGTAACTTGCGACATTTCCTGAAACTAGTCACAATTGGTAGGTCAGGTTGTCAGGGATTCCAGGGTGAGACACTTTATAGGTGGTTAAGTATTTTTAGGAAGGTACGGTAGGTAGGTTTTCCTCTGCATTATGACATAGCATATGTAATGTACACCTTCCTAATATTGAGTCGCACCCCCTTTAGCCCTCAGAACAGCCGCGATTCATCTGGGCATGGACTCCACAAAGTACCGAAATCGTTCCACAAGGATGCTGGCCCATGTTGACTCCAATTCTTCCCACAGTTTTGTCAAGATGGCTGGATGTTCTTTGGGTAGCGGGCCATTCTTGATACACACGGGAAACTGTTGAGCGTGAAAAACACACTTAAACCGGTGCGCCTGGCACCTACTACTATACCCCGTTCAAAGGTACTTAAATATTTTATCTTGTCCATTAACATGTCACACATAATCAATCCATGTCTCGATTGTCTCAGGGCTTAAAAGTCATTATTTAACCTGTCTTCTCCCCTCCATCTACACTGACTGAAATGGATTTAACCAGTGACATCAATAAGGGATCATAGCTTTTACCTGAATTCACCTAGTCAGTCTATGTCATGGAAAGAGCAGGTGTTCCTAATGTTTTGTACACAGTGTATAATGCAGAATATTCACAGTTTAATAAGAATTATGACAAGGTAACATCAGTGTGGTAGTACACATAATATACTACAACACTGGCTTTACGTTGATAAACAGCAATTGCATTTTAACATGGTAGAGGCTCATGCAACATTTATAAATACTTTGTAAATGCTTATATTATGTAACCTAATGTCAAATGTGAAAATGACTACTGGTATATGTAACAAACAAAGTCACAATTGCCATATCCAGCTTTTTCACTTCGAAGGGCTAGTGATGTCCTTCATCTCACAAAAAATAGAGCTCTGTTAATAAAACTAAGTTCTGTATCCAGCCAAAGTCGCACGCCGTCCTTCATGAAAACAACTTAAGCCGGAAGAAAATGAACAGAGAAATGAAAGGAAAAGGGTGAAACCCTGACAGCTGTCAGAGATAGAGGGGCCACGGTGTGCAAAAAAGAGAGAGACAATTGAGAGAGAGAGAGAGAGGGAGAAAGAGGGAGATAGAGAAAGAATGCGGCAAAAGAGCACAAAATAGAGGGAATGAAAGAAAGTGAGATATTGTGTCACTGAGTTATTAGGCTGAAAGTCTCAGAGGTAGCGAGAGAGAGAGAGAGATAGAGAGAAAAAATACAAAGACCAATAAAAACACTGTCTCTTCTCTGTGATAATCTTGGCATAGATGAGGCTGATAGGATATCCCTTTCTCTAGGATTCCCATTTCAGGACCGCCGCCTTCTCTTATTTCTCCAGCAATATTCAAAGGTCTGGCCTCATCACACTCAGCCACTGCATCCCAAATGCCACCCTATTCCCTATATAGTGCACTAATATTGACCAGAGCCTTATCAGGTTCCCTATGGGCCCTGTTCAAAGGCAATGCACTATATAGGGAATAGGGAGCCATTTGAGATGCAGCCCCAGCCTCTCTGGACCCACATAGGTCCTGCCATATGGGAGATGGGAGGCGGACAAGCGACAAGCATCTCTTTAGACAGGAGTCAATGGAAATTAATTGAAATAGCAGTGACAGTCATGCAAACAGTAGATATTAGAGAGTGGGAAATTTGGGATTTAGCTTTGTGCCTCAGGGGAATGGGGAGGATCACTGTCCTCCTGTATTGTTTAACTTGTCCTTCTTTAGTGTGTCTTCTGAAGTCAGAAGTCCCAGACAATGACTGGTAAACCCCAAGGCACTGTAAACCCCAAGGCATTTTTAACTCCAATACTTGTAATAAGTCAATGAATAGTCATTATTACTTAAAATATTTGAGGTACTGACTCAAAACTGAATGAGAATTCACATCAATATTTTCTTTTTTTAAATTATAACAAATTAACTTTTTACCCAGCATGATCTACTGCAGGAATATATATTTTTAATGTTTATAAATATCCGTGTTTTTCCAAGTACATTAAAGTGGTTTATTGATTAATCTTATGCTACACAAAGATAAATAACATGCTAATCCACTCCTTTAGTTAGCTTTTTAAACCTTTTACTGAAATGGTTGTTCCCATTTAAATGGCATATGAAGTTTCTTCACATTGTTCCTAGCACTGGCAGTCATTAGGAATGCAGGTTGCAGGTGAATAAAAATTCTGACTGGATTCCAATAGAAATTATACATCACTTTGCAAGTCAGCGTAATGTGACTTCCCAGCTTTTCCAGAAATACAATTTTTTTTTTATCTGGGAATTTGTCTCTGGAATTTTGCAACCCTACTTGCAGGCCTGAGTTGCAACCCTACTTGCAAACCATGAGTTTCAGGCCACTGTATTAGGGTAAAGCTAGTGTTCAAAATAAGGCCTTATGAGATATGTATTGTCATAAAGAGTTTAATTATATGATGATATACACCTACGAACTCACTTGGTGAAGGCCATTGGACAGAAAATGAGTCAATTCAACAACCATGTCTCTGTTACTAACAAATACAGTCATGGGTGGTAACTCTACAATTCATTCGAAAAGGCAAGGCACACTGGGAAATCATTTTGGCGGTGTGGCTTAATGGGGGCATGCTTAATGGACCCCCCCCCCATACACACACACACAGGGTCAGTTTGAGTGATCACTTTAACCCCCCTAAGGTCGATGACCGCTCCCCCTTGGAAATCGAATTAGCATAATAAAAAGATCACAGTAAAAATCTGTCAGTTTAAGCTAAAGATATCTGCATCTCAATGCACTGCATCCACCTATGTCGCACTTCCGCATCTGCAGTGAAAGGTGACAGAGCTAGAGCGGTGTTTGTCAGACCATGAGACATCCGAAAATTGGTCTTCTCACAAAATCGTCTGTAGCGTACGAACGGTCTACAAACTGTATGTGAAGATGAGACTTACAAACATGATGGTGTTCTCTGTTTTGCTTTATGACCCTCACAAGACGGTACAGCCGATCTGCCAACGTCTGTCTGTATCGTCTGAACACTTTGGGCTAAACGCTAATATGCCCCTCTGTGGAAAGGTGAGACTCTTCATGAACATGTATATGTTGTTTGCTTAACTCTACGATGCCCACAGGCCTTTGCAAGACTCATCTGACGGTCCCCCGGTACCAGTTTTTTAAGAAAGGTTTGGAAGTTATACGGACACTGTTTAGTGACAAAAATAAGGGGTTAAATACATGTTCTTTCTTATATCTCTCAGATATAGGACAGACACCTTAGAACAAACTTCCTTTAGATTTTTATGGTGGGGACTGTTGTTCCATGTAGTGAATCTGTTATTGAATACGTATGTATGGACTAATAGCAGTAATGCCAAATACACATTTTCATCAAATCATTTATTAATATTATTTTTTGATACTTCAAGGAGTCTTAAAATTCAAAATCAAATAGCAAAATGATCCTTGATATGACCCTCTTAAAACAATTCCTTATAGCTTAGCTTAGTATAACCTCTTCCCCTGGTTTAGACAGGGCTTAGACTGTTAAGTGTCAAAAATGAAGGTTAAATACATGTAAAAAATTAAATAAAATAAAAATCCTCATTGCTCAGATAAAGGACAGACACTTCAGAACAAACTTCCTTTAGATTTTTTTGGGGGACAATCTATTGTTCCATGTAGTGAATATGTTATTCAATGTGTTTGTATGGTCTAATAGCAGTAAGGCCAAAAATACTTTTTAAATCGGGTACGTTTTTTATCCGGCCGTGCAAATACTGCCCCCTATCCCCAACAGGTTTTAAATATCTGGTGTAGGGTAGGTTCCGTAAGGATAAGTCTCAAGTAGAGGTTTTCCTCTGCGAGTTCCAGGTAAAATAAGGTGTAGGGTAGCTTTCATAAGGATAGGTCCCAAGTGGAGGTTTTCCTCTGTTATATCCAGGCTGATATAAGGTGTAGGGTGGGTTCCTTTAAGGATAGGTTCCAAGTGGAGGTTTTGCTCTGCGAGATCCATGAGTGAAAATACAGTGTAGGGTAGGTTCCGTATAGGATAGGTCCCTAGTGTGGGTATTCCACTGCGAGATCTATAAAAGGGATGAAAGTCCCAGCTGTAGTGACAGTGAGGCAGTAAAATGTAGGTGGATAATGATACATTGCCTATAAATTCTGAGGAGACCATGTCCATGGATCCATGGATGCTGCATCATAAGCTGGACCGTCTCCTTAGCAGAAGTCAGTTTGGGAAGAGGGATGAAATGGGTGGCCTTGGAAAACCGGTTGACTACCGTTAGAATGACAGTGCAGTTGTAAATGAAAACTTGTTCTCAACTGGCCTACCTGGTTAAATAAAGGTGAAATAAAATTAAATAAAAGGGATGAAGCTTCTGGTCCTGGGCAGTTCGCTGGGACAGGATGGCCCCCACTCCAACATCCGAAGCATCCACTTCCACCACAAATTGACATGATGGGTCCGGATGGATGAGGATGGGTGCTGTTGTGAACTGATGCTTCAGGTCCACAAAGGCTTTGTCGACAGCTGGTGACCATTTCAACGGTACCTTGTGGGAGGTGAGTGCCGGGAGGGGGGCTGCCAGGGTGCTGTAACCCAAATGAAACGGCGGTAGAAGTTTGCATACCCAAGAAACTGTTGCAACTGCACCCTGGACGTTGGTTGAGGCCAATCCAACACTGTTTTCACCTTTCCAGGATCCATCTAAACATTGCCCTTAGCAATGACATATCCCAGAAAGGTGATAGAAGAGCGATGGAACTCACACTTCTCGGCTTTCACGAACAATTGGTTCTCCAGGAGGTACTGAAGGACCTGTCTGACATGGAGTACATGATCTTGGGCAGATGGGGAAAAAACAGGATGTCCTCCAGGTAGATGAACACAAACCAGTTTAGCATGTCCCGAAGCACATCATTAACCAAAGCCTGGAAGACAGTGGGGGTGTTGGTGAGTCCAAATGGCATGACCTGGTACTCATAATGTCCACTGGCTGTGTTGAAGGCTGTCTTCCACTCATCCCCCTCGCATATTCGAACCAGATGGTAGGCATTCCGAAAGTGCAACTTGGAAAACATGGTAGCCCCCTGGAGAGGTTCAACCACAGAGGAAAGGAGCGGTAGAGGGTAACAATTTTTGAGTCCCCGGTGGTCAATGCACGGGCGCAGGGTCTTGTCCTTCTTCTCCACAAAGAAAAACCCTGTGCCGGCAGGAGATGCAGAAGGACGAACGGCCCTAGTGGCCAAAGACTCCTCTATGTACTCCTCCAAACTTTGGTGTCTGGTCCGGACAGAGAATACAACCGACCCCGAGGTGGTGTAGTGCCTGGGAGAAGGTCAATGGAACAATCATAAGGACGGTGCGTGGGAAGGGAAGTAGCACGTGCCTTACTGAACACTTCTAGGAGGTCATGGTATTCAGTAGGAAAAGCAGAGACATCCACAGTCTTGCTAACATTCTGAGGAAGATGACTTGGGGAAGGCTGTGCTGCTTGAAGGCAGTGGTAATGTCAAAATGGACTCCAACCCAGGATGGAGCTTGTGGTCCAGTCAATCACAGGATTGTGTTTTTGTAGCCAGGAAAATTCCAACACAACCAGAACATGGGGAGATGCAATGAGGAGGAACTGTATGGTCTCACTATGGTTACCAGAAACCCGTAATTGTATTGGCACAGTATTATGGGTGACTTCCCCTATAGAGCAGCCGTCCAGTGCCCTAGCATCCATTGGAACAGAGAGAGGCTGAGTGGGAATACCAAGCTTTGAAGCTGTCGTGCCATCCAACAGAGGGAGAAATATACTGGGGAAAATAAGCGACACCTGAAGGGGGTGGAGATAATCACAAGGACAGGTCAAACAGAACAGGGTGTGACAGTATTAGAGACGGGAGTGAGAAAATCTAAACACCCTGGACACCGATGGGAGAGGTTTTGGTAATAATAACTATGGATGTGTCGACAGACGCCCCCGATTCTCCCAGTAAAGTGGAGCTATAGAATTAAATGTTTTTATTTTATTATTTTATTTCACCTTTATTTAACCAGGTTAGCTAGTTGAGAACAAGTTCTCATTTACAACTGCGACCTGGCCAAGATAAAGCAAAGCAGTGTGACACAAACAACAACACGGAGTTACACATGGAATAAACAAGTGTACAGTCAATAACACAATATAAAAAAAGAAAGTCTATATACAGTGTGTGCAAATGGCGTGAGGAGGTAAGGCAATAAATAGGCCATAGTGGCGAAGTAATTACAATTTAGCAGATTAACACTGGAGTGATAGATGAGCAGATGATGATGTGCAAGTAGAAATACTGGTGTGCAAAAGAGCAGAAAAGTAAATAAAAACAATATGGGGATGAGGTAGTTAGATTGGGTGGGCTATTCACAGATGGACTATGCACAGCTGCAGCGATCGGTTAGCTGCTCAGATAGCTGATTTTTAAAGTTAGTGAGGGAAATATGTCTCCTGCTTCAGTGATTTTTGAAATTCGTTCCAGTCACTGGCAGCAGAGAACTGGAAGGAAAGGCAGCCAAAGGAGGTGTTGGCTTTGGGGATGACCAGTGAGATATACCTGCTGGAGCGCGTGCTACGGGTGGGTGTTGTTATTTGGATAGTGAACCTAACGCGCAAACAATATGGATGTATTTGGACATAAATATGAACTTTATCGAACATTTATTGTGGAGCTGGGGTCCTGGGAGTGCCTTCTGATGAAGATAATCAAAGGTAAGTGAATATTTATAAAGTCATTTCTTAGTTTTATTGATACCAAGATGGCGGGTTTTTGTTTGCTAGTTGTTGGTGTCTTCTGGGCTGTACTCAGATTATTGCAAATTGTGCTTTCGCCGTGAACCTTTTTTGAAATCTGAAAAAGCGGTAGCATTTAGGAGAAGTCTATCTATAATTCTGTGTTTAACACTTGTATATTGATCAAAGTTTATGATGAGTATTTCTGTAATATGTGTGCGCATTGCTCATTCACCGGGGGGTTGGAGGGAAAACATTTCTGAACATTACGTGCCAATGTAAAATGGGGTTAGTGGATAGAAATGTGAACGTTATCAAGCAAAACATACATGTATTGTGTAACATGACGTCTTATGAGTGCCATCTGATGAAGATCATCAAAGGTTAGTGAATATTTTAGCTGTACTTTTGGTTTTTGTGATGCATCTAGTTGCTTGGAAAATGGCTGTGTGGTTTTTCTTGTGGAGTTTATGTCCTAACATCATTTAATTATATGCTTTCCCTGTAAAGCCTTTTTGAAATCGGACAATGTGGTTGGATTAACGAGAGTCTTATCTTTAAAATGGTGTAAAATAGTTGATTGTTTGAGAAAATGGAATTATGAGATTTTAGCTGTTTTGAATTTGGCGCTCTTATTTTCCACTGGCTGTTGTCAAAATCAATCCCGTTAAAACCTGTCTGGGCTAGGGGGCAGTATTGAGAATTTTGGAAAAAATATGTTCCCATTTTTAACTGCCTCCTACACCAACTCAGAAGCTAGAATATGCATATTATTGTTCAGGTTTGGATAGAAAACACTCTGAATTTTCTAAAACTGTTTGAATGGTGTCTGTGAGTATAACAGAACTCCTATGGCAGGCAAAAACCTGACAAGGTTTCAAGCAGGAAGTACCCTGTCTGACAAGGAGTCGTGCGTCTTGCATCTTTTTATTGAAAAGTAAGGATCTTAGCTGTAACGTGACAATTCCCAGGGCTCCAATAGGCTCTCAGAACCCGCGAAAAACCTGAAGGTTTACGAGGGAGCCTCAGGCTGAAACACATTATCACCTTTTGTAAGTGGCTGCTCCGAGGACCTTTGAATGATGCGCGTGCATGAGTCGCTTCTGAGGAGAAATTTTATTCGGCTGTTTAGGCTCAATGCATACTCCCGGTCGGAATATTATCACTAATCTACGAGTTGAATGGCATAAAAATTGGTTTTAAACAGCGGTTGACATGCTTCGAAGTACGGTAATGGAATATTTAGACATTTTTGACACGCCAATGCGCCATGCGCGAGACCGTGAAGAAGCATTCTAGAACTCACGAACAAAACGTCGCTGTTTGGATATTGGATATAACGATGGATTATTTGGGACCAAACCAACATTTGTTATTGAAGTAGAAGTCCTGGCAGTGTATTCTGATGAAGAACAAGCAAGGTAAGAACATTTTTCTTATAGGAAATGTGATTTTGGTGGAGGCTGACCTGGGTGGGTATCTAAATAGCTAGCCCTGTAATGCCGGGCTATGTACTTAGATTATTGCAAAATGTGCTTCATCCGAAAAGCTATTTTAAAATCGGACATATCGAGTGCATAGAGGAGTAATGTATCTATAATTCTTAAAATAATTGTTATGCTTTTTGTGAACGTTTATCGTGAGTAATTTAGCAAACTGTTAGTAAATTCTCCGGAAGTTTGCGGGAGTTATGCTTTTTCTGAACGTCACATGCTAATGCAAAAAGCTGTTTTTTGATATAAATATGAACTTGATTGAACAGACATGCATGTATTGTATAACACAATGTCCTAGGTGTGTCATCTGATGAAGATCATCAAAGGTTAGTGCTGCATTTAGCTGTGGTTTGGGTTTATGTGACATGATATGCTAGCTTGAAAAATGGCTGTATGATTTTTTCTGGCTGGGCACTCTGCTGACATAATCTAATGTTTTGCTTTCGTTGTAAAGCCTTTTTGAAATCGGACAGTGGGGTTAGATTAACGAGATTCTTGTCTTTAAATAGCTGTAAAATAGTCATATGTTTGAGAAATTGAAGTAATAGTATTTCTAACGATTCAAAAATCGCGCCACTGGAATTTCAGTAGCTGTTACGTAGGTGGGACGAAATCGTCCCACATACCCGAGAGAGGTTAACGGGATCCTATCTCGAAGGGGTCCTCAACAGATAGGATCCCGTTAACGGGATTGATTTTGACAACAGCCAGTGGAAAATAAGAGCTGTTCTTCGTCAGAATGCACTCCCAGGACTTCTACTTCAATGACAAATGTTGGTTTGGTCCCAAATAATCCATAGTTATATCCAAACAGCGGCGTTTTGTTCGTGCGTTCAAGACACTATCCGAAAGGGTAAATAAGGGTTACGCGCCCGACACATTTCGTGACAAAAACATTTCTAAATATTCCATTACCGTACTTCGAAGCATGTCAACCGCTGTTTAAAATCAATTTTTATGCCATTTTTCTCGTAAAAAAGCGATAATATTCCGACCGGGAAAGCGTGTTTACGTTCAAAGAGAGAGAAAGTAAAAGCATGGGATCCCCTCGTGCACGAGCCTCAGTCTGATGGCCCTCTGATCGACCACCATCCAAACGCGCTAAAGTTTTTCAGCCAGCGGCTGGAATTACATCATTCAGCTTTTTCCCGTGTTCTGAGAGCCTATGGGAGCCGTAGGAAGTGTCACGTTACAGCAAAGATCCTACATTTTCTTTAAACAGAGCCAAGAAGCTCAAGGTATGGTCAGAGAGGGTACTTCCTGTTTGGAATCTTCTCAGGTTTTTGCCTGCCATATGAGTTCTGTTATACTCACAGACACCATTCAAACAGTTTTAGAAACTTTAGGGTGTTTTCTATCCAAAGCCAATAATTATATGCATATTCTAGTTTCTGGGCAGGAGTAATAATCAGATTAAATCGGGTACGTTTTTTATCCGGCCGTGAAAATACTGCCCCCTAGCCATAACAGGTTCAAGCAGCAAAGGGTGGACCAACTCCATATAAATGGCCATGATTTTGGAATGACATGTGCCGCAACCTTTTGGCCATGTAGTGTATTTTTAGAATTTGTCTTCCACTTTGACATTATAATTTTTTGTGTAGATTGTTGACAAAAAAAGACAATTAAATCTATTTTAATCCCACTGTGTAACACAGCAACACGTGAAAAACGTCAAAGGGTGTGAATACTTTCTGTAGGCACTGTAAATGTACTAAAAACCCTATTGAATGAAAACTACAGAAGAAAATCTGTTGGCCAGCACGTGGGAGGGTTTTCAGTGGTTTAAGTAAATGTGTTTAGCCCACGCAAGGGAACCTCTCCTGCAAAGCCCATTATGCACCTGCATAAGATAAATTAGAATACCAACTACTGAGAAGTGCTTAGGAAATGCGTGCGTAGGAAAGGAATCAGGCCCTATTTAAAACCCTGCAGTTCAAACTCTCTTGCAATAGTAAGAGCCATACAGGTTTTGGAAACTGGTTGCCCAATTGAGTAGCAAGGCTGTACCTCTCCCTCCCTCTGGACATTTCAGTCATTGTTGGTGCTGGATCCATGTGGGTTTGAGTTCTTTTCTAAGGCCTTCCAAGGTCAAGGCAATCTTGGTAAGAGAAATCCACCACAGGGGGCTGAAAAGTTCGGAGAGTGTGTCTCAGTAGGGAGGCATCTGTAAGCCGGAGGTTATCACCAGGGCACCAGGTGCTGAGTGCCAGCTCTACCCGGGGAAGCAATAAAACCTAATGAAAGTACTGTAAATCTTTCAGGAACATCCATTGATTGATATGTAAGACAAGTAACCGGCATTAGACGATGCTCCATTGTGTTCATGTGAAGACAATTACTCAGATGAAAAGGCTTTGGAAAAATCTCAGATCATTACTAGGAAAGGTAAGTTGTTTCTCCTAAGACGTGTATGGAGAGCATGGAGAGAGTATGACATCCCTGATTGGCCAGAGCGAGAGGGAATACGTCTTCATTGGAAGGCTGATGGACGACTCAGAGCGCTAACGTAGAGGACAAACGTCTCAGCTAGAGACAAGGCACACAGTCACATCTGTGACGGACTGTCAGGATCAATGTACATGCTCGTAGCTCAGTCGCTTTCCTTAAACTGATCTATTACCCATATGGTTATCTGGCATGCAAGTGTTTTGTGTATGTGTGTGTGTGTACAGTATACTGTATGTGTGTGTATATGTGTGTGGCTGTAAGTGTGTTTGTTTCTGTGTGTGTGTGTGTGTGTGTGTGTGTGTGTGTGTGTGTGTGTGTGTGTGTGTGTGTGTGTGTGTGTGTGTGTGTGTGTGTGTGTGTGTGTGTGTGAGTAGTTTATTTGAAAATACCAACTTTTCAAATATTCAAGGTAGTCAAATATAGTTTATAGAGTTTCAAGTTAAAGGCAACTCTTTTCTTTGATATTCAAATACAAGTCTCAGAAAAACAAATCATATTTGCAAGTATTTTGAATACCTCTCAGAAAACCAAATAATATGCATCACAGTTCGATTCCGGGCTGTGTCACAGCCGGCGGTGACAGGGAGCCCCATAGGATGGCGCTCAATTGGCCCAGGGATATGGAATCACATGAGGGACATGGAATCCCTTTAGAGTAGACCAATTTTGCAGCTTAAAAATTACTAACAAATATATTTTCATAATGAGTAAGACAGTAACACTTGACATCAAGTTCTTACATAGTTGTAGTAACTTTATGATTATTACAATATCAACATTGTTGTTACATATGACTTTACTTTATAATTGCATAATAATAGATTTATTACATTAGTGGACTACGGAACAGTTACTATTCCTTGTTACAAAAACGAATTGCTAAGCAATTGAAATGCATTTACCAAAGTCCTATTTTTAATTTTTATCAGTTAAGAACAAATTCTTATTTATAATGACGGCCTACTCTGGCTAAACCCGGACGACACTGGGCCAATTGTGCGCCACCTTATGGGACCCAATCACGGCCGGATGTGATACAGCCTGGATTTAAACCAGGTACTGCAGTGATGCCTCTTGCACTGAGATGCAGTGTCTTAGACCACTGCGCCACTCAGGAGCAACGACATGCTAATAAAATTTGCTCCAAAAGTAATTATAGTTTTGTTACACAGACATAAGACCTTTTTAATGTTAAGTGTCAATGAGAATACCAACAGTAACAAACTATGTCTATTAGGTGTTGAATGGAAACTAAATATCCAACAAATTCCTTCTTGAATCAACTACAACCAAGGTAGGCTGTTAGCTTGTTTTCTATGTAAACTATCCCTTTGAAGATGGTATAGTGGTGTGTTTGAAACAAGAAAACCTACCCTCATATGTGACTTGGAATGTCTCAGGTCACTACTTCACAGGAGTGCCATGTGAACGTAAACTTGCCTTCTGCAACATGTGAAATTGCATGTGCCTTAATAACAAACGCGTATGCCATCGTTAAATAAGAATACAATTCTTAAATTACAAGCCTAGTTCGTTTAGCCATGATTGGCTGAGATAATGAGTGGGCTGGACATGCCGAGAGATGAGTTCGGATTGGTCTGCCATGTAGAACGCTTCTGTCTATGCCGTGAGCTGGTCAGTATGTTTAGGTAATACTTTCTAACGCTGCTTTTTAAAAATAACTTTTGAAAGAACTGCATAAGTGCTGCTCTCCACTTTCTGGAGGACCGAGTTTTGAAATCAGTGGAATTGATAGCTAAGGAGATGAAAACAATTCTGGCTTTTGATTGCAAATATGCAGAGGGAGTCGATAAGAGTATACACAGAAGGATGTTAAACAAAATAACTATATCTGGATTACATCTTCAAACTAATGCAAATAGTCCAGGTAGCCATTTGATTAGCTGTTCAAGAGTCTTATGGCTTGGGGTTAGAAGCTGTTAAGAAGCCTTTTGGACCTGGACTTGGCGCTCCGTTACTGCTTGCCGTGCGGTAGCAGAGAGAACAGTCTATGACTAGGGTGTCTGGAGACTTTAGCAATTTTTAGGGCCTTCCTCTGACACTGCCTGGTATAGAGGTCCTGGATGGCAGGAAGCTTGGTCCCAGTGATGGTCCCGCACTACCCTCTGTAGCAGTTGCCATACCAGGCGGTGATGCAACCAGTCAGAATGCTTTCGATGGTGCAGCTCGATAACTTTTTGAGGATCTGAGGACCCATGCCAAATATTTTCAGTCTCCTGAGGGGGAATAGGCATTGTGTTGTCGTGCCCTCTTCACGACTGTCTTGGTGTGTTTGGACCATGATAGATTGTTGGTGATGTGGACACCAAGGAATTTTAAGCTCTCAACCTGCTCCACTACAGCCCCGTCGATGAGAATGGGGGCGTGCTCTGTCCTTCTTTTCCTGTAGTCCACAATCATCTCCTTTGTCTTGATCACGTTGAGGGAGAGATTGTTATCCTGGCAACACACTGCCAGGTCTCTGACCTCCTCCCTATAGGCTGTCTCATCGTTGTCAGTGATCAGGCCTACCACTGTTGTGTCATCTGTGGATCTGGTAGGGCAGTATGCAAATTGGGGTGGGTCTAGGGTTTCTGGGACAACGATGTTGATGTGAGCCATGACCAGCCTTTCAAAGCACTTCATGGCTACAGACATGAGTGCTACGGGTTGGTAGTAATTTATGCAGAATACTTTGGTGTTCTTGGGCACAGGGACTAGTCAGGGACAGGTTGAAAATGTCAGTGAAGACACTTGCCAGTTGGTCAACGCATGCTCGGAGTACACGTCCTGGTGAAATCCGTCTGGCCCTGCGGCCTAGTAAATGTTGACCCGTTTACAGGTCTTAGTCACATCGGCTACAGAGAGTGTGATCACACAGTCGTCCGGAACAGCTGATTCTCTCATGCATACTTCAGTGTTGCTTGCCGCAAAGCGAGCACAGAAGTTATTTAGCTCGTCTGGTAGGCTCATGTCACTGGGCAGCTCACGGCTGTGATTCCCTTTGTAGTCCGTAATAGCTTGCAAGCCCTCCCACATACGACGAGTGTCGGAGCCGGTGTAGTATGATTCAATCTTAGTCCTGTTTTGATGCTTTCCCTGTTTGATGGTTCGTCGGAGGGCAGCTCTACCCTTTAGCCTGTAATCCATGGCTTCTGATTGAGGTATATAGCTATGGTCACTGTGGGGATGACATCATCGATGTACTTATTGATGAATCCAGTGACTGATGTGTTGTACTCCTCAATGCCATCTGAATTATCCCGGAACATATTCCAGTCTGTGCTAGCAAAATAGTCCTGTAGCTTAGCATCTGTATTATCTGGCCACTTCCTTATTGAGCGAGTCACTGTTACTACCTGCTTTAGTTTTTGCTTGTAAGCAGGAATCAGGAGGATAGCGTTATGGTCAGATTTGCCAAATGGAGGGCGAGGGAGAGCTTTGTACGCGTCTGTGTGTGTGAAGTAAATGTGGTCTAGAGTTTTTTTCCCCTCTGGTTGCACATGTAACATGCTGGTATAAATTAGGTCAAAAGGATTTAAGTTTCCCTGCATTAAAGTCCCCGGCCACTAGTTGTGCCCCCTCTGGATGAGCATTTTCTTGTTTGCTTATGGCCTTATACAGCTCATTGATTGCCGTCTTAGTGCCAGCATCGGTTTGTGCCAGCATCGGGTCTATAGAGGAAAAATATCTTGGTAAATAGTGTGGTTTACAGCTTATCATGAGATACAAGCAAAACCTTTGGACTTCCTTAATATTAGATTTTGTGCACCAGCTGTTATTTAGAAATAGACACAGACCACCACCCCTTGTCTTACCGGAGGCAGCTGTTCTATCTTGCCGATGGACCGAAAACCCAGCCAGATGCATGTTATCCATGTCGTCGTTCAGCCACGACTCGGTGAAACATAAGGTATTACAGTTTTTAATGTCCCGTTGGTAGGATAGTCTTGATCTGTGCTCATCCATGTTATTATCCAATGATTGCACATTGGCTAATAGGACTGAGGCGGATTACTCACACGCCGTCTAATCCTTACAAGGCACCCCGACCTACGTCCTCAATATATCCATCTCTTCTTCATGCGAATGATGGGGCTTTGTGCCATGTCGGGTGTCTAAAGTAAATTTTTCACATCCGACTCGTTAAAGAAAAAATCTTTGTCCAGGACGAGGTGAGTAATCGCTGTCCTGATATCCAGAAGCTCTTTTCGGTCATAAGAGATGGTGGCAGAAAAAATATGTGAAAAAACACACAGGAACACAATTGGTTAGGAGCCCGTAAAAACGGCAGCCATCTCCTCCGGCTTCATCCTATACACACATATGGGTAAGATAGTCTAGCTAGCTACATTTTCAGATATTAAACATTTCTGATTTTGTCAGAAAGTCATTTTCATTTCCAATTAAAGAGTACTGTGAGCTAGCTAGCTAACGTTAGCTGGCTGGCTAGCTAGCTAATGTTACATGTATGATCTATGTAGTAATATTATTCGTATCTCAGAGCCATTTGCATTGCTAGTTATAGCCTAATGTTAGCTAGCTAACATTGAACCTGGTTGGTTAGCTTCCTGCAGATTCATGCAGTCGATAGACATAGCTGGTAATTCGCAGAATAACTGACAAATTTACGAACGCTCAACACCCGTTGAATATGGCCAGTGTCTGTAAACTTTGGCAAAAAATAATAATTAAATTGTCGCCAGCAGCACAGTTGCAGTCACCAACGCTCTGGATAACATAAAAACAGCCTAACCAGCTCTGCTAGGGCGAGTAAAACGGTCAGAGTAAGCTGATCTCTCATTTGTTTGAGGAAGTAGACAATGTTAGCCAGTTAGCTTGGGTGCTTGACCACTGTTGTTAGGTCAGAACACTTGAATCAATCCTACTCCTCAGCCAGGATGTCCAGTGTGCGCTCTGAACGCGCTGAGAACAAAACACTCAGAATTTAAGAACGGACAATATGACAACGCTCTGAGTTTACGAACACCCAGAGCACACTCTAGCACTCCAGATTACATTCACGAACACACCTGTAGTATAAGACAACCTTTAGTCTTGAACTCTTTGGTTGTTTAGTATATAGTCTCACAACTGAATCCTTAAAGAGATGGGTGGGGCTAAAGCTTAAGAGGGTGTGAACGATGCTGAATGGGTGCAGACAAAGAAGAGCTACATATACGTGGCCTACATATAAGTGTAGGTACCAAAACGTTCAAGGCCCATTTTCTTAAAAGTGAGATTACTAGTTTATCAAGTTTCAAAGCAGAATTACTTTCCCATTGTTCCTCAACTGTATTGTATGATACACAATATTCTAGCTCTGAGTCTCTACTTTTATCCAATGTAAAAAATACAACTTCAAATTTTGCTACATAAGCCCGAATCGAGCCAGACGGTCACATATGGACCAAGAGGTTCGAAGTTGTTTTTGCTTAGCATCCAACTTGCTGTTTATAATGTTTGCAAATGGCTTTGAAATACTCTACATTATTTTCAGGTATCACACAATTCATTTCAGCGTTCAACAAGTGGCATGTTGTACTTATCTGTACATTATATTATTGGTTAATCGGTTTGACTTGATTATGTACACCTGGGGCAATGGATATTAATTTACAAAATGTTCAGATAGAAATGTATTGTGTAGATCCAATATGACTGTCAGATAAGATTTGAATAGTACCAATTGGGTAACACTTTATTTGACACATAGCATCACAACACATTATGACATAATGGCTGATATAACTTGTCAAACCCTACCATAATATGGCCATAACACTGTCATGACACATATATGTAGGCCTGTTGTGACATACAGTATATTGTGTTATTTTATGGCTGGTTATGACATCTACATAAGAGTGTCAAAACTCACAAAACCTACCACACAAGGCAAACCATTCCATTACACCATAGCCTACTTGTAAACTGTGTGCTTATGTTATATAACATTTTCTGAAATAGACCATATTCAATTATCATTATAATTGCACCTACCCCAATGCTCTGTTGCTGATGACTGGAATGAATTTAGGAGCAGATTTCAGGAGCAGGACACCTGATAATCCTAGCTGGTTTATATGATTATGATAGTGTCAGAAAAAAATGAAAATGAATTTTCTACAATTTATTCAAAATGTGATGAAAAAAATACTGTAAATAATTAATTACTACAACAACAAAGGATTTAACTCTAAATCGTTTTATTTATTCAAACATATTTTCTCTCTGTCAATAAATTTCTCTTAGTTTCTCCAGCCAGCCAGGTATTGACCTTCACCCCTGGATGCAGCAGACGCATTACTTTCTCTAAAAAATCTAAGTAAAAAACAGAAATCAGAATAGAGTATGCCACAATACAGTGACACTGCTAAAGTAAGCTGAAAACTAAAATGTCATACCAAATACACTGTATGTGACCGACCGCCTCAATTCTGTCATATGTAGCAAAATTTGAAATTGTGTTTTTTATATTGGATAAAACTATAGACTGAGAAATGGTATATCACAGACTGCAGTTGAGGAACAATGGGAAAGTAATTCTGCTTTGAAAGTTGATAAACTTGTAACCCCACTTTTGAGAAAATGGCACAAGAATGTTTTGGTACACCAACTGGAGAGCTCTTCTTTGTCGACACCCGTTAGCATCGTGCTCACACGCGCTTAAGCCATAGCCTCACCCATCTCTTTAAGGATTCACATGTGAGGCCATGTGGTAAATACACACTTATTTGTCACATGCACAGGATACAGAAGGTGTAAACGGTATACTGAAATGGTTACTTGCATAGTAGCAATATCAAAAAGAGAAAGTGTCCAGATTTTTTATAAAAAAATGTATTTCACCTTTATTTAAGCAGGTAGGCTAGTTGAGAACAAGTTCTCATTTGCAACTGCAACCTGGCCAAGATAAAGCAAAGCAGTTCGACACAAACAACAACACAGAGTTAAGTGCGTATCATTAGCATAGTTCAAATGTACTCATATAAACACACTTAATGCCACCCATTGTTTGTAAAAATAAATACAACCATTTAAGAGCCAAAATATTTATAACAATAATCAATTTAATCCGAGACGCCATCTTGTGTCCATTGACTTATATACCACGTTAGCTAGCTTAGCTTGGCTACCCTCATGTGAAGGGGAAAATCTCACTAGTTTTTCATTCGGTCAAAACACTTAAATTGTAAATCAAAATGAGGATAAAACATGTTTATCTAATCTGTGATGAGTTATCTCTATATTTAAGAAACTAAACCATGCTTATAAATGTTACAAACCTGAAAACAGGATAAATAAGGAGACACAGACAATTTACATTGAATTCTTTCCACTGGGCTTCTCTTCCTGTTTCTCTTCTTCCATCGTATGAGGTGCGCACCTGCAGCTAACAGTTTGAATGTTTCCCCCTAGTGGTAGTGCTAAGTATACATGTATATTAAAGCAAAACCATGGAGTACAGTCGTGGCCAAAAGTTTTGAGAATGACACAAATATTAATTTGCATATACTCCAGAATGTTATGAAGAGTGATCAGATGAATTGCAATTAATTGTAAAGTTCCTCTTTGCCATGCAAATTAACTGAATCCCCCAAAAACATTTCCACTGCATTTCAGCCCTGCCACAAAAGGACCAGCTGACATCATGTCAGTGATTCTCTCGTTAACACAGGTGTGAGTGTTGACGAAGACAAGGCTGAAGATCACTCTGTCATGCTGATTGAGTTCGAATAATAGACTGGAAGCTTCAAAAGGAGGGTGGTGCTTGGAATCATTGTTCTTCCTCTGTCAACCATGGTTACGTGCAAGGAAACACGTGCCGTCATCATTGCTTTTCACAAAAAAGGCTTCACAGGCAAGGATATTGCTGCCAGTAAGATTGCACCTAAATCAACCATTTATCGGATCATCAAGAACTTCAAGGAGAGCGGTTCAATTGTTGTGAAGAAAGCTTCAGGGCGCCAAGAAAGTCCAGCAAGCGCCAGGACCATCTCCTAAAGTTGATTCAGCTGTGGGATCGTGTCACCACCAGTACAGAGCTTGCTCAGGAATGGCAGCAGGCAGGTGTGAGTGCATCTGCATGCACAGTTAGGCGAAGACTTTTGGAGGATGGCCTGGTGTCAAGAAGGGCAGCAAAGAAGCCACTTCTCTCCAGGAAAAACATCAGGGACAGACTGATATTCTGCAGGACTGGGGTAAAGTCATTTTCTCTGATGAATCCTCTTTCCGATTGTTTGGGGCATCTGGAAAAAAACTTGTACGGAGAAGACAAGGTGAGTGCTACCATCAGTCCTGTGTCATGCCAACAGTAAAGCATCCTGAGACCATTCATGTGTGGGGTTGCTTCTCAGCCAAGGGAGTGGGCTCACTCACAATTTTGTCGAAGAACACAGCCATGAATAAAGAATGGTACCAACACATCCTCCGAGAGCAACTTCTCCCAACCATCCAGGAACAGTTTGGTGACGAACAATGCCTTTTCCAGCATGATGGAGCACCTTGCCATAAGGCTAAAGTGATAACTAAGTGGCTCGGGGAACAAAACATCGATATTTTGGGTCCAAGGCCAGGAAACTCCCCAGACCTTAATCCCATTGAGAACTTGTGGTCAATCCTCAAGAGGCTGGTGGACAAACAAAAACCCACAAATTCTGACAAACTCCAAGCATTGATTATGCAAGAATGGGCTGCCATCAGTCAGGATGGGGCCAAGAAGTTAATTGACAGCATGCCAGGGCGGATTGCAGAGGTATTGAAGAAGAAGGGTCAACACTGCAAATATTGACTCTTCATCAACTTCATGTAATTGTAAATAAAAGCCTTTGACACTTATGAAATGCTTGTAATTATACTTCAGTATTCCATAGTAACATCTGACAAAAATATCTAAAGACACTGAAGGAGCAAACTTTGTGGAAATTAATATTTGTGTCATTCTCAAAACGTTTGGCCACGACTGTACTACAATCATAATGTTGTTAACAAACCAGCTTTGATTCCAAAATATGGAAATCTGCACAATCTATCACATGACATTTTTTGTTGTTGTAATTGTAATAATGTCACACCCTGATATGCTTCACTTGTCTTGTCTCCACCCTCCACCAGGTGTCTCCCATCTTCCCCCATTATCCTCTGTGTATTTATACCTGCGTTTTCAGTTTTTTTGTTGCCAGTTCGTCTTGTTCAAGTTCTACCAGCGTGTTCCAGTGTTTCTTGTGCTCTAGTTTTTGTTTTTCCTAGTCTTCCCAGTTCTGATATTTCTGCTTGTCCTGACCCTGATCCTGCTTGCCTTGACCTACTGATTGCCTCCCGTCCTGTACCTGCCTGACTATGATTTGGATTACAACTCTTTGCCTGCCTTGACCTACCTTTTGCACTATAATAAACTCAGAGACTCATACTATCCATCTTCTGTGTCTGCATCTGGGTCTTAGCCTGAGCCGTGATAAATAATACAAGCCAAATAGACCATAAGTCTCAAACAGGATCTTTTGTCCTGCTCCTACATTAATCCCAGTCATCAGCGACAGAGCATTGGGCTAGGCACATGTTTAACATAAAAGTGCTACATTCCACAAAGCAGAGATACAACTATAGTTATCCCTGGTCTGTTGTGTGTTTGTTCTTGCATATGTATGCACTTAAGCGAAGGGTAGAAATGTCAGAGGCAAGTCTATTTCATTTGCATTTCCCGTATTTTAATTTTTTTATTTCACCTTTATTTAACCAGGTAAGCTAGTTGAGAACAAGTTCTCATTTACAACTGCGACCTGGCCAAGATAAACCAAAGCAGTGTGACAGAAACAACAACACAGAGTTACATGGAATAAACAAGCGTACAGTCAACACAATAGAAAAAAAGAAAGTCTATATACAGTGTGTGCAAATGGCATGACAAGGTATGGCAATAAATAGGCCATAGTAGCAAAGTAATTACAATTTAGCAGATTAACACTGGAGTGATAGATGAGCAGATGATGGTGTGTAAGTAGAAATACTGGTGTGCAAAAGAGCAGCAAAGTAAATAAAAACAATATGGGGCTGAGGTAGGTAGATTGGGTGGGCTATTTACAGATGGACTATGTACAGCTGCAACGATCGGTTAGCTGCTCAGATAGCTGATGTTTAAAGTTAGTGAGGGAAATGTAAGTCACCTGCTTCAGTGATTTTGCAATTCGTTCGAGTCACTGGCAGCGGAGAACTGGAAGGAAAGGCGGCCAAAGGAGGTGTTGGCTTTGGGGATGACCAGTGAGATGTATCTGCTGGAGCGCGTGCTACGGGTGGGTGTTGTTATCATGACCAGTGAGCTGAGATAAGGCGGAGCTTTACCTAACATAGACTTGTAGATGAGCTGGAGCCAGTGGGTCTGGCGATGAATATGTAGCGAGGGCCAGCTGACTAGAGCATACAGGTCGCCGTGGTGGGTGTTATAAGGCGCTTTGGTAACAGAACGGATGGCACTGTGATAGACTGCATCCAGTTTGCTGAGTAGAGTGTTGGAAGCTATTTTGTAGCTAGCACGCGGGAGACACAGCGTTTAAAGTTAGCAGTCCGGGGTAAGAAGAAGCGTCTGCTCCGTCGTCTGGCAAAGGCCGGTTGAGGGCACAGCTGATGGAATTACGTCTGCGGACCAGTTGTGGTGGTACGGCGGGGCGCCGTGTCAATGAAGGGACCGGGCCAGATGGCGAAAGAGGTATTGTAGTTGTGAGAATTTCGTTTGCTAGCCGGGAGATGCGCCTGGCTCAGGGCTAGCTTTGGGGCTGTGTCACTCAGTTGAAGATAGCTAGCTGGGATGATCAATGGTCGGCAGGAATCTGGCGTTGTAGTGGAGAAAAACAGTCCGAGGCTGGCAGGTATTATCCAGGCAAAAAGAACGGCTGGTGCCTGAGTAAAGGCCGCTAGCAAATCAAATCAAATCAAATCAAATTTATTTATATAGCCCTTCGTACATCAGCTGAAATCTCAAAGTGCTGTACAGAAACCCAGCCTAAAACCCCAAACAGCAAGCAATGCATGTGAAAGAAGCACGGTGGCTGGGAAAAACTCCCTAGGAAAAACTCCTGAGAAAGGCCAAAAACCTAGGAAGAAACCTAGAGAGGAACCAGGCTATGAGGGGTGGCCAGTCCTCTTCTGGCTGTGCCGGGTGGATATTATAACAGAACATGGTCAAGATGTTAAAATGTTCGTAAATGACCAGCATGGTCAAATAATAATAATCATAGTAATTGTCGAGGGTGCAACAAGCACGTCCGGTGAACAGGTCAGGGTTCCGTAGCCGCAGGCAGAACAGTTGAAACTGGAGCAGCAGCATGGCCAGGTGGACTGGGGACAGCAAGGAGTCATCATGCCAGGTAGTCCTAGGGCTCAGGTCCTCCGAGAGAAAGAAAGAAAGAAAGAGAGAATTAGAGAGAGCATATTTACATTCACACAGGACACCGGATAAGACAAGAGAATACTCCAGATGTAACAGACTGACCCTAGCCCCCCGACACATAAACTACTGCAGCATAAATACTGGAGGCTGAGACAGGAGGGATCAGAAGACACTGTGGCCCCATCCGATGATACCCCCGGACAGGGCCAAACAGGCAGGATATAACCCCACCCACTTTGCCAAAGCACAGCCCCCACACCACTAGAGGGATATCTACAACCACCAACTTACCGTCCGAAGACAAGGCCGAGTATAGCCCACAAAGATGTCCGCCACGGCACAACCCAAGGGGGGGGCGCCAACCCCCCCCCTAGCAGTGACTAACAATGACTAAATGACTAGTAACTTAGCTAATTAGCTGGCTACCTTCTGATGAAAGTTTTGGCTATAGGGTCTAAAAGAAATAGCGGATCCGTGTCACATTGAGTGAGGCGGGTTACCGGATGGTATATTTCATTTAAAAATGGAAAAAGAGATTGAGAAATAAATTGGAATATATACAAAAAAATACAAAAAATACAAAAAGTAAAGTAGAGGACAACAAACTACGTCTGCACTGCTACGCCATCTTGGATTAATGCTAGTGGTCTTCATACACCAGTCCCTCAGGGTGTGCTCTCAAAAATAATGAAAGACATTTCAATGGTGAGGTTGAGGCTGATAATGACCAGGTCATCCTTATTACTGACTGACTAAGGTAGGCAAAGCAGAAACAAAACAACTGTTTTTTCCTGACTTAGCAAAAAAAAGCAGACAATCAAGACTTACTGGCGCACAGTAAATCAATGAAACATTTTATAGCTAATGTTATTGTAAGATGATTTCTGAGTACATTTAATTTATTGGTTGAAAATGCCATTCCGTTGGGCTCAGTATGACACCAATAAGGTTCTGTAGAAACTCTAAAACCGTTGGACAAGCCACCACTTTTGGAGCTTATAAAAAGGAAGACTGACTCTGCACAAGAGGTGGGGAGTCTCTAGCGTTCTTGGGGGATCTGTCTGAAGATGACCCTACCATGGATGGACATTGGACAGATTGCTACAGTCTTGCAAATTCTTATCAATAAAAATTAGACCGGCAGAGGTAAGGCAAAGACAAACTGCAGTCGCATACTGACAGATTCAACAGAGTGTGATAACCTTAAAAAGATCTATCAAGGTGTATTTTTCATAGCTTTCAGGAATAGTCAGAGAGGCTATAATAGACCAATGGTGCCGCTGGATGTCCGTCCCGTATGCGGGACGGACATCCAGTGGACATCCAGCGAAAAATCCTATCGCCATTAGCATAACGAAATGTAATATTTTTTTTTTCAAATATAGGACTGTGTTATATCGTTTTATAGATACACCTCTCCTGAATCGAGCCACATAGCCATTTTCCGACCAACCACATGCATCACAAATAACCAAAAAACAGCTAAATGCAGCACTAACCTTTGACAATCTTCATCAGATGACACTCCTAGGACATCATGTTACACAATACATGCATTCTTTTGTTCGATAAAGTTCATATTTATATATAAAAACAGCATTTTACATCGGCGCGTGACGTTGACTAACTATTTTCCCTCAAATGCATCCGGTGAAACAGCGCTACAATTTACTAAATTACTATTCAAAAACATTTTTAAAATGTAATATTGTCATTCTAAGATTTATAGATGAATATCTCTTGAAAGCACCTGTAATGCCAGATTTAAAAATAACTTTACTGGGTAATCACACTTTGCGATAAAAGGGGATGCGATACTCTGCGCCATCTTGGAACAATCACATATCAAATCTACTCTTGTATACTATTGTCAATAATCCCTTACCTTTGATTATCTTCATCAGAAAGCACTTCCAGGGATCCCAGGTCCACAACAAATGTATTTTCGTTCGAAAAAGTTAATCCTTTACGTCCCAATAGCTTGTTCTTGTTAGCTCGTTCTGAAGGCTGCTCCAAAAGTTCCGTCGGCAGCGGGACTCCTCTTTCAATAAAATGCTTTTTTTTTTATTTAAATTCGTTCAAACATGTCAAACGTTGTATAACATAAATCTTTAGGGCCTTTTTCAACCAGAGCTCCAATAAGATTCAAGGGGGACGATTGCATTGTCTTTCTAAACGTTTCGAAAGGGGAGGGTAGCCAGGGGCGCCGGCGTCATAATGGTGATGGCCCTCCTCATGTGACCACTTTCCACAGCCTCTCGTTCTGTCAGTTTTCACAGTAGGAGACTCAAACCACTTTGTAAAGACTGGGGACATCTAGTGTAAGCAATAGGAAGTGCTCAATGAACCATTGCTCACGGTGTGATTTATAGGCAAAGTGATGAAGTTGAGTCCACAATTCAGAATTCCACATCCTGTTACGATCGGTCTCGGGGTTTTGACTACCATATGAGTTCTGTTATACTCACAGACACCATTCAAACAGTTTTAGAAACTTTAGGCTGTTTTCTATCCACAAGTATTAATTATATGCATATCCTAGCTTCTGAGTTTGAGTAGGAGGCCGTTTAAAATGGGCACAATTTTTTTTCAAAAATCGCTGTAGCGCCCCCTATCCTAGGCGACCGTCAAGAGGTTAACCTGTTGAGGATCTTATCCCGATCTTATCCCGGTATTGGGATTCATTGTCATGTGACCATGGCGGGGAATTCAAAACTGCAAGAGTAATCATTTCAAAAAATCAAATAATCAACTATTTTCCTCCATTTGAAAGATATATCTCCTAAATCTAACCACGCTGTCCGATTTTCAGAGGCATTACGGAGAATGCATAAAGTTAGGTTATGTGAGGAGAGTACATTGACAATAGCTGCGTGTAATGTTTAGCCAATTCAAAGAAGGGCATCAACAGACAGAAAACTAGCTAGAATTATGCACTTACCTTTGACAATCTGCATCAGATGACACTCATAGGACATTATGTTATACAATACATGCATTTTTAGTTCCATCAAGTTCATATTTATATCCAAAAACAGCATTTACAGTCGCGGTGAAATTCAGAATTTTTTTCGGCTCGAATGCACCCAGTGAATCCAGCATTACAAATCACGGAATTACTATTCGAAAACATTGGTAAATTATAATATTGTCATTCAAAGAATAATATATTATCATCTCGTAATTGCTACCGAATGGCCAGATCTCAAAATAACTTTACTGGGAAATCACATTTTGCATAAACTGGGTACTATGCTAACAACAATAAGCTATATGCTAAGCTAAGCTAAGCTATACCGTTAGCATTAGCATCATCTAATATCGATAATAACATTCTAAATATCCCCTTACCTTTGATTATCTCCATCAGAAGGCGCTGCCAGAGATCCCAGGTCCAGAACAAATGTGGTTTCTTTTGACAAAGTTCATAATTTATGTCCAAATAGTTAGCGTTCAGTAGGCTCCCACAAAATGAGGTGGGCAGTGTAAAGTCACGTCGAAAAGCTAAAGAAAACCTAGTAAATAATCTATTTACGTTTGTTTAAACATGTCAAACGTTGTTTAGCACTAATCTTTTGTTCCATTTTTAACGTGAAACATCAGTAAACATCAGTAATATTTTCACACAACCTATCAAGTGTCTAGAATAAACGATAATGACAAAGGCACTCTTCTCAGATTCATGCGCAGGCGCAAAAAATGAAGTGATGACGTGTCAACTTGTAAGCTTTCTAATTCGGTCTGTATTCATGACAGATGCTTCCAACAACTTTCTAAAGATCGTTGACATCTAGTGGAAGCAGTAGGAGTTGCGAACTGAATCCTTTCTCACTGTGGTATCTTTAAAACAATGACACTAAATAGTACAGTCACAAAATTCTCATTTTTTTTTATCTATTTTTCATAGGTTTTTGCCTGCAATATGAGTTTTGTTATACTTACAGACACCATTCAAACTGTTTTAGAAAATTCAGAGTGTTTTCTATCCGAATGTGTTAATAATATGCATATCCTAGCTTCTGAGTTGGTGTAGGAGGCAGTTAAAAATGGGCACATATTTCTTTCAAAATTCTCAATACTGCCCCCGTGGCCCGTAGAGGTTAATTACATTTTAGGGTACCTGAGGATTACATAGAAACATAATTTGATTTGTTTTAACAAAGTTTAGAGGCAGCTGTTTGGATTCCTTTGTCTGCATGTTGAACTCAAATCGATGGCACCTACTAAACAGACCTTTTGGGATATAAAGAAGGATTTTATCTAACAAAACGACCATGCATGTTGTAGCTGGGACCCTTTGGATTGCAAATCAGAGGAAGATTTTCAAAAAGTAAGTGATTATTTAATCGCTATTTGTGATTTTATGAAGCCTGTGCTGGTTGAAATATATGTGGGGGGCGCCGTCCTCAAACAATCGCATGGCATGCTTTCACTGTAAAGCCTACTGTAAATGGGACAATGCAGTTAGATTAAAAATACTTTAAGCTTTTAACCAATATACAGTATCTCACAAAAGTGAGTACACCCCTCACATTTTTGTAAATATTTGAGTATATCTTTTCATGTGACAACACTGAAGAAATGACACTTTGCTATAATGTAAAGTAGTGAGTGTACAGCTTGTATAATAGTGCAAATTTGCTGTCCCCTCAAAATAACTCAACACACAGCCATTAATGTCTAAACCGCTGGCAACAAAAGTGAGTACACCCCTAAGTGAAAATGTCCAAATTGTGCCCAATTAGCCATTTTCCATCCCCGGTGTCATGTGACTCATGAGTGTTACAAGGTCTCAGATGTGAATGGGGAGCAGGTGTGTAAAATTTGGTGTCATCGCTCTCACACTCCCTCATACTGACTGGTCACTGGAAATTCAACATGGCACCTTATGGCAAAGAACTCTCTGAGGATCTGAAAATAAGAATTGTTGCTCTACATAAAGATGGCCTGGGCTATAAGAAGATTGCCAAGACCCTGAAACTGAGCTGCAGCATGGTGGCCAAGACCATACAGCGGTTTAACAGGACAGGTTCCACTCAGAACAGGCCTCGCCATGGTCGACGAAAGAAGTTGAGTGCACGTGCTCAGCGTCATATCCAGAGGTTGTCTTTGGGAAATAGACATATGAGTGCTGCCAGCATTGCTGCAGAGGTTGAACGGGTCAGCCTGTCAGTGCTCAGACCATACGCCGCACACTGCATCAAATTGGTCTGCATGGCTGTCATCCTAGAAGGAAGCCTCATCTAAAGATGATGCACAAGAAAGCCCGCAAATAGTTTGCTGAAGACTAGCAGACTAAGGACATGAATTACTGGAACCATGTCCTGTGGTCTGATAAGACCAAGATAAACTTATTTGTTTCAGATGGTTCAGATGGTGTCAAGTGTGTGTGGCGGCAACTGGATGAGGAGTATAAAGACAAGTGTGTCTTGCCTACAGTCAAGCATGTTGGTGGGGCTGCATAAGTGCTGCCAGCACTGGGGAGCTACAGTTCATTGAGGGAACCATGAATGCCAACATGTACTGTGACATACTGAAGCAGAGCATGATCCCCTCCCTTCGGAGACTGGGCCGCAGGGCAGTATTCCAACATGATAACGACCCCAAACACACCTCCAAGACAACCACTGCCTTGCTAAAGAAGCTGAGGGTAAAGGTGATGGACTGGCCAAGCATGTCTCCAGACCTAAACCCTATTGAGCATCTGTGGGGCATCCTCAAATGGAAGGTGGAGGAGTGCAAGGTCTCTAACATCTACCAGCTCCGTGATGTCGTCATGGAGGAGTGGAAGAGGACTCAAGTGGCAACCTGTGAAGCTCTGGTGAACTCCATGCCCAAGAGGGAGTGCTGGAAAATGATGGTGGCCAGACAAAATATTGACACTTTGGGCCCAATTTGGATATTTTCACTTAGGGGTGTACTCACTTTTGTTGCCAGTGGTTTAGACATTAATAGCTGTGTGTTGAGTTATTTTGAGGGGACAGCAAATTTACACTGTTATACAAGCTGTACACTCACTACTTTACATTGTAGCAAAGTGTAATTTCCACAGTGTTGTCACATGAAAAGATATACTCAAATATTTACAAAAATTTGAGGGGTGTACTCACTTTGTGAGATACTGTTAGACACTTGTGTGTACCTAATGTTTAATATCCATAATTTTTACGATTATTTATTTGAATTGCGCACCCTCCAACTTCACTGGAAATTGTCGACAGGACGTCTTGCCCTAATTAACTCACCACCTTCTAGAACTCTCGTCTTACAAAAACTCACTGCAACTGGGACTTTTGTCCCTTTTACATATATTTCACAGGGGAATACCCCAACTAGGGACCTATCATAAAGCGGAACCTACCCTCCCCTGTATTGTCACTCCTGGCTCTCGCAGAGAAAAACCTCCACTCGGGACCTATCCTTAATAATCCACATTTTGTTGTGTTACAGCCTGAATTCAAAATGAATTACATTTATTATTTTCTCTCACCCATCTACACACAATACCCCATACTGACAAAGTGAAAACTTTTGTTTTGAAATGTTTGCAATTTTTTGGAAAATGAAAGATACAGAAATATCTCATTTACATAAGTATTCACACTCCTAAGTCAATACTTTGTGGCAGCACCTTTGGCAGCGATTACAGCTGTGAGTCTCTAGAGCTTTCCACACTTGCAACATTTGCCCGTTATTCTTTAAAAAATTCTTCAAGCTCTATCAAATTGGTTGTTGATCATTGCTAGACAACCAATTTCAAGTAGATTTAAGTCAAAACTGTAACTCGGCCACCAAGGAACATTCATTGACGTCTTGGTATTATATTTATTTTATTAAAGATCCCCCATAAGCAACTCCAGTACATATTTGGCCTTGTGTTTTAGGTTATTGTCCTGCTGAAAGGTGAATTTGTCTCTCAGTGTCTGTTGTAAAGCAGACTGAACAATACTTAGCTCCATTTACGTTTATTTTTTATCCTGAAAAACTCCACAGTCCTTAACGATTACAAGCATACCCATAAGATTATGTGTCACGTGTGCTCCCTCTCTGGCCTCTAGGTCACCAGGCTGCTCATTATGGCACATACCTGTTACGCGCATCTGCGCATAATGACACTCACCTGGACTCCAATCACCTCCTTGATTACCTGCCCTTTATATGTCACTCCCTTTGGTTTTTTTCTCCAGTCGTCATTGTTTCTGTTTCAGTTTCATGTCTATGCGTTGTTCCTGTTTCTTGTTTTGTATTATGTTTTCATTTATTTATTGAATGATTCACTCCCTGAACTTGCTTCTCGAATCATTATATTACATAACGTAGCCACCACTATGCTTGAAAATATGAAGAGTGGTACTCAGTAATCTGTTGTATTGGATTTGCCCCACACTTAACACTTTATTTTCATTCAGGGCAAAAGTTAATTGCTTTGACATATTTTTTGCAGTATTACTTAAGTTCCTCGTTGCAAACAGGATGCATGTTTGGGAATATTTTCATTCTGTAAAGGCTTCCTTCTTTCGCTCTGTCAATTAGGTTAGTATTGTGGAGTAACTACAATGTTGTGGATCCATCTTCAGTTCTCTTATCACAGCCATTATGCACTGTAACTGTTTTAAAGTAACCATTTGTCACGTCCTGACCCTAGTAAGATGTCATTTTCTATAGTAGAGTAGGTCAGGGCATGACAGGGGGTGTTTTGGGTTGTTCTATGTTTTCTATTTCTATGTTTAAGTTCTAGTTTTTCTATTTCTATGTTGGGATTGTTTGGTTTGATCTCTAATTGGAGGCAGCTGATCCTCATTGCCTCTGATTAGAGATCATATTTAAGTAGGGGTTTTTCTTCCTGGGTTTTGTGGGTAGTTGTTTTCTGTTTAGTGTATGTCACCTGACGGAACTGTTGTCGGTCGTTTTGTCTAAGTATATTCATTAAAAGTAAATATGAGCACTCTACACGCTGCGCCTTGGTCCCCTTTATTCGACCCGCGTTACACCATTGGCCTAATGGGGAAATCCCTGAGCAATTTCCTTCCTCTCCGGCAACTGAGTTCGGAAAGACGTCTGTATCTTTGCAGTGACCGGGTGTATTGCTACACAATCCAAAGTGTCATTAATAATGTCACTTCACCATGCCCAAAGGGATGTATTCAATGTCTGCTTTTTTTTTACCCATCTACCAATAGGTGCCCTTTGCAAGGTATTAGAAAACCTCCTTGGTCTTTGTTGAATCTGTGTTTAAAATTATAATTTCTCCTCAAGGTATAGAATAGAGATGTATGAAGTCTGGTTTTACGCTTTTTGAAGTACTTTCCCATGTTTTGATTTAAATTTCTCGCCGGTAAATGGAAAAATCTCTTTATGTCTGTCTGTGTGTATTTAAGGCTGTGTATGCTTATTAAATGGCTTTGTCCACATGTTCAGGGCCATCTTTCACTGCAAATGGCATTGAACCATGGGAGATGGGACACTCTCAACTGCAGAAAACCCAGCTGCCTTCACAGGAACTTTATCTTTCTTTCCAATTCCATCTGATCGGTTTCAGCCATTCCATGGAGTGTGGGTCTGGGTGGGGAAACGTAAAAAGGGAAAAGTCCGAGATTCTATTTAAATTGCAGGCCCCAGAACCACATCTCCAATGCAATGCCTTTATTACAGTACAAGAATGAGGGCCCCTTTATGCACAATTAGGTTTCAATTTGAACACCCATCGCCACTGCCACTAGTTGAACTTTAGGCCCGAAGGAGACGTGTTCACACAAAAACTCTAACTCTAGATTAGATAAATCCTAGATAGGGATTAGGGTGCCATTTGGGACACATGCAATATATTTGCTCTAGTGAAGCAGCACCGTGGCAGACGTTGGTTCAAATAGTCTTTGTTTTCTTTTAAATACTTAAAAAAATGCTTGATTGAGCTTGCCTGATGCAATGGAGCTAATGGGACAGTTATGAAAGTGCAAGCCCTGACCATCTGGCACTACAGGCAGGCTTAATCGAACTCTCAAAAGTGTCAGTGCACACAACTTTGCTAGCTGCACCTGAGAGGGGTAGCCTAGTGCAGCGCTTGCGGACACAGCTTTTGGCTAAAGCACTTCCAGGCCAACTTGTTCCCTTCAACTAACACATTGTATGCAACCTTATTAATATTATATACTGTACATCCGTGATAAGTACAAGAGTTTAGTGCACAACGTCTTAGATCATCTTAGATAGTGCAGAAGATAATTGCTTTCTATGTCTCTGTAAGCTGTAGACTGCTGTAAGCAGGATATCTACCATACCTTGCTTATTGTGCCTGGACTTCACTGAGATTACCAAAAAGATTCATGCTGTCAACATTGGTTTCTCATTTGTTATGTATTTACCAATCATAAAATTGCCATTAGAAATATATGTTATTAACATTTCTTCCCACAGAACCTATAGTTTGCCTTGTTGACCTTGTGAAAAATAAGTTTTTCCTATGACTAATGTGTTACGGATGTCATGATTGACAAGGAATTGAGCTGTGAAGCATGTTTTATGTATGTGAATTGAAGGAGCTAACATTAGGATACAGTATCACACATTTTTTCAAACATACACATTTTAGTACACACCTTCCCCTGGATGTATTAGCTGCTGATACTGTTTACATTAAATGGCAATTTTATAGCGTGAAAAGTGATAAGTATAAATTGATGTGCATCTGTCACGTCTGCTCCCACTCTTCCCTCCCACTGGCGCTTGAGGACGACAAGTTGCCCTGCATCACACACTCCTGCCATCCATCACGCACACCTGCTTTCCCTCATCATGCGCATCAGCGTTATTGGACTCACCTGGACTCACTTATCACCTGTTAATTTCTTCCCCTATATTTGTCAGTTCCCCAGCTCTGTTCCCCGCTGCGGCATTGTATTGTTTTTGTCTTTAGTATTAGTTCGCTGATGCTGTTACTGTCTCGTTCCATGTCCGTTCTTTATTAAATGTTTTACTCCCCTTACCTGCTTCGTCTCTCCAACGTCATCCCATGTGACAGCATCACTTTCAAGTATTCTGTTGATCCTCTTTCTTCGATAAGAGGTAGGCCTTTAGCACTCTAGCAAAACATACATCTAGGTCTAATGTATGTAGACAAACACACACTTTCTATTTTGATCATTTGCGATTTATAGAAGTGTTTCTTTCACATCAGCTCAAGCAGTCCTTTGCAGGTAACCTCAATATATCCTCTTGGAATTGACATAGTCAGCATATTCAGTCGTTTTGGCCTGTTTCTCAGGAAATTAAGTGATTATGAATAAGAGAATTACATAATCTAAAGATTTCTCTCCAGATATGCAAATAAACGAGCATTGGTTTAACTTCCTAAAATGGTGGTCTTTCTTCTGCTTGTCCTCTTCAGCTTAAGCCATTGTAACCTTCTAACTTGCTGTTTGGAAAGCAATTATGACAGCGTCTGCCATCTCATCACAGTGCTCGACTAAAATTAACACTATTTCTCTATCCCTCTTCCTGAAAAATGTATGGCATAGAAGCAGAGTTTTTTTACTCTTGGCTCTGCAGGCGGTGAAATCTCACCAACACATACCAATGCCACTTGAATAATTTAGAGGGCCGAGACATTGAAGCAGAGGATGAAAGATTTGTGAAATAACATAACAAGTTTCAATATTTTAGCAATTAGCTGGAGACATATCATCTCTTCGGAGTTGTTCACACAGTGGGAGGTCAAATGCATGCTCGGGAGTCCTGAAGATGTTTAGAAGATTAAGCAAAGTGCAAGTCATTGGGCTAATGATGTCCTTAAACTTTGATCCATTCAGGAAACAGGCAATAAACAGCTAAGACTTCGCCTTCCATCCTACAGAGTATTTATGGTGGATGACAATATGTCCTTCAATAAGAAAAATGCTATTTTATAAGACAAATGGGTGTAAGGTTTCTTAAAGAGGCAATCTGCAATTTAAAAGTCCAAACATTTATGTACCAATCACAGATTCCCTTTTTAATGTTACAGTATTGTCACATCCTGACCAGTAATAGGGGTTATTTGTTATTGTAGTTTGGTCAGGACGTGGCAGGGGGTATGTGTTTTATGTGGTTCAAGGTGGTTGTTTGTTTAGTGGTGAGTTTGATTTATTATTCCGGGGTTTTGGGCACTGTTCTATGTTAATGTATTTCTATGTTTAGTCTAGTTCTTTGTATTTCTATGTTTCAATTTGTAAGTCGCTCTGGATAAGAGCGTCTGCTAAATGACTTAAATGTAAATGTAATGTTTAGTTTATTGGGGGTTGAACCCTCAATTGGAGGCAGGTGTTTTCTTGTTGCCTCTGATTGAGGGTTCTATAAATAGGTATGTGTTTGTTTTAGTATTTGTGGGAGATTGTGCTGTGTATAGCTTTGTGCCTTACTGGCATGTTATTAGTCGTTGTGTTTTTTTTTTGGTGTACGTGTTGTTTTGGTTCACCTTCTTATCCATTTAATAAAAAGAAGATGAGTGCACATTTCCCCACTGCGTCTTGGTCCACTTTACCCTACGACAACCGTGACAAGTATATCTAACACAAGATAGACACTTCAAACCTATCACCCATTTACCTGACAAAGTCATCACTGACCAAAACCTTAGCAAATAAAACTCTGAAATTGCATCTGATTGAAGTGTGCAGAAACCTATCAACTTTGCCATCGACACAGCCATAACTTCAACAAAATCCATTACTATGCAAATTACAGTGATTAACCTCTCTAGGGTAGGGGGCAGTATTTGCACGGCTGGATAAAAAACGTACCCGATTTAATCTGGTTATTACTACTGCCCAGAAACCAGAATATGCATATAATTGTTTGACGAGCCGACACCATGTTTTAATTTTTTCGTCTTTGAACGAAAACAGGGTTTCCCGGTCGGAATATTATCGCTTTTTTATGAGAAAAATCGCATAAAAATTGATTTTAAACAGCGGTTGACATGCTTCGAAGTACGGTAATGGAATATTTAGAAATGTTTTGTCACGAAACGCGTCGGGCGCGTAACCCTTCGTCACCCTTCGGATAGTGTCTTGAACGCACGAACAAAACAGAGGATATTTGGATATAACTATGGATTATTTTGAACCAAACCAACATTTGTTATTGAAGTAGAAGTCCTGGGAGTGTATTCTTATGAAGAACAGCAAAGGTAATCCAATTTTTCTTATAGTAAATCGGAGTTTGGTGAGGGCCAAACTTGGTGGGTGTCAAAATAGCTAGCCCGTGATGGCAAGCTATCTACTCAGAATATTGCAAAATGTGCTTTTGCCGAAAAGCTATTTTAAAATCGGACATAGCGATTGCATAAAGGAGTTCTGTATCTATAATTCTTAAAATAATTGTTATGTTTTTTGTGAACGTTTATCGTGAGTAATTTAGTAAATTCACCGGAAGTGTTGGGTGGGAATGCTAGTCACACGCTTGTCACCTGCTAATGTAAAAAGCTGTTTTTTGATATAAATATGAACTTGATTGAACAGACATGCATGTATTGTATAACATAATGTCCTAAGATTGTCATCTGATGAAGATCATCAAAGGTTAGTGCTGCATTTAGCTGTGGTTTGGGTTTATGTGACATTATATGCTAGCTTGAAAAATGGGTGTCTGATTATTTCTGGCTGGGTACTCTGCTGACATAATCTAATGTTTTGCTCGTTGTAAAGCCTTTTTGAAATCGGACAGTGTGGTTAGATTAACGAGAGTCTTGTCTTTAAAATGGTGTAAAATAGTCATATGTTTGAGAAATTGAAGTAATAGCATTTCTAAGGTATTTGAATAACGCGCCATGGGATTCCACTGGCTGTTGAGTAGGTGGGACGATTTCGTCCCACATACCCTAGAGAGGTTAATTATGCTTTTATTGGCAAAGATGGGATGTGTGTTTGAAAAACCATGTGCAGCCATATGACCTTGTGTCCAAATAAAAACATTATTATTCAATGATGTCTGGAATGATTTAAATGGTAATGGTCATTAGAGAAACCACTGAGGTTTGGAACAGCCAGCCCTTTTAGACCTAGATAAGAACAGTTGCCTATATGGTAATGTGTAAACATTGATGTGAACATCAAGCATTGATATGCCATGAACAACCAATGGATCATGTGTCGTATGGAGACAGGTGGTCTTTTGGCAACAACACCTACTACAATATCACTAACATTGAGACTTACGTACATGTGCTAGCCTAATGGGCCTGTTGTCCACTAGCACCTTAAGTATGGTTTACAGGAACACATTTATGTTAGAAGCTGGAGTAAAAAGTTCCCTCACCAAACTTTGTAAGTGGTTGCTGAGTGTCCAGGCACAGCATTCCCTAAGCCCTGACTTGGGAACAGCTCCAGTATTCCGCCTCTTTTAACCCTAACATGGAGTATAGAAACTCCAGAGCTGTCCCTAGGGTCAGTGTTCCAGCTACAGCTGCATTCATGTGCTACAATGAGTTGTGTACTTCAGGTGTACCTTTTATGATGCCAAAACCCCCCAGTCCTCTGGGTGTGTGCATGTGATCTCCCATCTCAGCACATCTAAGCCCATTTACTCCCGGACAAGCCTGACCAATCTATCTGTTCTGTGGTGGGCTATGGTTGATACACTGGCATGGCCCGGCTCCAAGCTAATATGAAGCATTTGAATGTGGTAATGACAGACGTTCTGCTTTCTGTATTATTCTGTTATCACTAAGGCATTTTACTGGAATGAAGTGAAATCCATTCTGTGAAATTGTCCTAAGATACATTTTTGGGTTCGGGGTAAACTTTGAACATTGAGATACTGAAGACATGATAGATCAGAAGCATAGTATATAAAGGAGTGAAAGAGACTGGGTTTTATGTCAGAAGTTAATGGTTCTCTGTAGAAAGACAGATGGCTTTGGAATGTGTTGGGTGGATGGGAGGAAGTCACAGGATTGCTATAGGGGAAGCTGATGGACATCTGTGGATTAGGTGAAGGAGGGGTTGAGGTCAGGAGGTCAGGTCAGATCCCCTGAAGGGAGAAATTATGGTTTATTATTCTATTACCCTCTTCCTGTCGAACCATAAGATGTAAGGATTGGCTAGAAGGAGTGTGCCTAAAGTGGAGTGTATATATACTTGTAGTGGTGGAAACATGTCTTTGTCTGAATACAGTGGTGTCAACCTTTTGGGAAGAATTAAACTTAGCTTCTCTAGTGTCCGTGAGTTATTTACTCTGAAAAATTAGAACCTAACAGATGGTGTTGCAAGCAGGGTTCACCACGATTTGTTGTCAAACCAAAAAGTCCAGATCAGTGGAGCAGAGCTGGCAACAAACAAGGTAGGCAAGTTCCTATATCTGTTTCCACTCACTTTGACATCTTGGGGAGATGAGAATTGTAGGCTGAACATTATAGGATACAGACCTGGAGAGCCTGAGTTTAATTCAGTAGGCCCCCATTGTGTAACGACCGGTCGTAAATATCTAGTATAGCGTAGATTCCATAAAGGATAGGTCCCGAGTGGAGGTTTTCTTCTGCGAGATACAGGCTAATATAAGTGGAGGGTAGGTTCCTTTAACCTGTCTGGGCCAGTGGAATCGCGTCGCGCGAAATGCAAAACCTCATAAATGCTATAACTTCAATTTCTCAAACATATGACTATTTTACACCGTTTTATAGATACACCTCTCCTGAATCGAACCACGTTTTCAAAAAGGCTTTACATCAAAAGCAAAACATTAGATTATGTTAGGAGAGAACACAGCCAGAAATTATCACACAGCCATTTTCAAAGCAACTAGATGCATCACAAATACCCAAAACACAGCTAAATGAAGCACTAACCTTTGACAATCTTCATCAGATGACAATCCTAGGACATCATGTTACACAATACATGCATTTTTTGTTCGATAAAGTTCATATTTATATATATAAAAACAGCATTTTACATCGGCACGTGACATTCAGAAAATCTTTTCCCTCAAATGCTTCCGGTGAATAAGCGCTACAATTTACAAAATTACTATTCGAAAACATTGTTAAAATTTAATATTGTCATTCAAAGACTTATAGATTAACATGTCTTGAATGCCACCGCTTTGTCAGATTTAAAAATAACTTTACTGGGAAATCACACTTTGCAATAAACGACGTGGTATGCCCAGCAAAATAGGCTAGGCTATACATGTTGGAGCCATCTTGGAACGATCAACCATCAAAAATACTATTGTAAATAAAACCTTACCTTTGATTATCTTTATCAGAAAGCACTTCCAGGTCCATAACAAATGTAGTTTTGTTCGAAAAAGTTAATCATTTATGTCCCAATTGTTAGCGCGCTCCGAAGGCTACTGAAAATGTACCGTGGTGAGTCGGACTTGTCGTCACGAATGTACAAAAAAAAATATTTAAGTTCATTCAAAGATGTCAAACGTTGTATAACATAAATCTTTAGGGCCTTTTTCAACCAGAGCTTCAATAATATTCCTTGGGGACGTTTGCATTGTCTTTCAAAACGTTTCGAAAGGGGAGGGTAGCCATGGGCGGCCGCGTCATAATGGTAAATGGCCCTCCACCTGTGACCACTTTCCACAGCCTCTCTTTCAGTCAGTTTTGATAGTAGGAGACTCAAACCACTTTGTAAAGACTGGGGACATCTAGTGGAAGCCTTAGGAAGTGCTAAATGATTCATAAGCCCCTGTGTGTTTCAATGGCAAATGTTTGAATTGATATCCACACATCAGATTTCAGTTTCCTGTCAGGATTTGTCTCAGGGTTTTGACTGCCATACGAGTTCTGTTATACTCACAGACACCATTCAAACAGTTTTAGAAACTTTAGGGTGTTTTCTATCCAAATCAAACAATTATATGCATATTCTAGTTACTGGGCAAGAGTAGTAACCAGATTAAATCGGGTACGTTTTTTATCCGGCCGTGCAAATACTGCCCCCTATCCCCAACAGGTTTTAAAGTCAATTCAACACATCAGGTTTCCACTTCCTGTCAGAATCTGTCTCAGGGTTTTGCCTGCCAAATGAGTTCTGTTATACTCACAGACACCATTCAAACAGTTTTTGAAACTTTAGGGTGTTTTCTATCCATATATAATAAGTATATGCATATTGTAGTTACTGGGTAGGATTAGTAACCAGATTAAATCGGGTACATTTTTTTATCCAGCCGTGAAAATACTGCCCCCTATACCCTAACAGGTTAAATGTCATAATTGAAATTTCTCAAACATACAACTATCTTACACCCTTTGAAAGATAAACATCTCCTTAATCTAACCACGTTGTCCGATTTCAAAAAGGCTTTATGGCGAAAGCATAAAGTTAGATTATGTTAGGAGAGTACATTGACAATAGCTGTGTGTAATGTTTTGTCAATTCAAAGACAGGCGTCACCAAAAGCAGAAAACCAGCTAAAATTATGCACTAACCTTTGACAATCTCCATCAGATGACAATCCTAGGACATCATGTTAGACAATACATGCATTTTTAGTTCTATCAAGTTCATATTTATATCCAAAAACAGCATTTTACTATGGCGTTGATGTTCAGGGAATCGTTTCCCTCCAATAACCGCCAGTCAAATCAGCACAACAAATTAAATAATTACTATTCGAAAACATTGGTAAAATATTATATTGTCATTCAAAGAATTATAGATTTACATCTCTTGAATGCAACCGGATTGGCAGATTTAAAAATAACCTTACTGGGAAATCACATTTTGCAATAATCTGAGCACTGCGCCCAGAAAAATACGCTTTGCGATACAGACTAACCGCCATGTTGGAGAGATCTAAAATCGAAAATACTATGTAAATAATCCATTACCTTTGATTCTCTTCATCAGATGTCACTTCCAGGAATCCCAGGTCCATTAACGAATGTAGTTTTGTTCGAAAAAGCTCATAATTTATGTCCAAAAAGCTCCGTGTTGTTAGCACATGATCTATGCCCGCCGGACTTCACTTCATGAACGAGGGGGAAAAAAATATTTACGTTCGTTCAAACATGTCAAACGTTGTATAGCATAAATCATTAGTGCCTTTTTTAACCAGAACATGAATAATATTCAAGGCGGACGATTGCATTCTCTTTTAAAACCTATTGGAATGAGAGTACCCAACATGAACTCGCGCGCCAGAGTCTAATCGGCCACCACCGTTCCATGGCTCTTGTTCGGTCAGATCTCACAGTAGAAGACTCAAAACACTTTGTAAAGACTGGTGACATCTAGTGGAAGCCATAGGAAGTGCTCAAAGATTCATAAGCCCCTGTGTGTTTCAATGGCATAGGCTTAAAGGTAATTCAACACATCAGGTATCCACTTCCTGTCAGAATAATATGCATATTCTAGCTTCTGAGTTGGTGTAGGAGGCAGTTAAAAATGGGCACATATTTTTTTCAAAATTCTCAATACTGCCCCCTAGCCCTAGAGTCAAGTGGTATGAACACTTTCTAAAGATAATTTATAAAATTTGTATAAGTTATCTAATGAATTAGTTGTTTATAAATGTGTGAATTACTATCTTACTAATGGTTCGTATCGTATAGATCTGTAGTGGATTTTTATATGCTAAGGCTGGATTATTTTCTCTTGAAAATAAATGTTACCTGGCTCTGGTAAAAAATAATGCAACATATAGGGAATAGGGTACCATTTGGGAAGCAACCTGGGACTGAGAGTTTCTTACTTCCTGTTAGAGCTATGGAGTTGCAAGGGTTTGACTCGGAAGCGATGATCCATAACACAAATGATTCATGAGGGTGGCATCTAATGTTTTATATTGCACCGATGAAACATTTATAAATGTCACAAAAAACAGACATGGACAACAGTATCAGACACAGCTATTTCTAGGCTGTGGGGGCGGGGAGGGTCAGTGATATTTACCATTCTCGGTGTTACGTCATTGTAGAGACCGCTCTAGCGATGCAACATTTTTTAAGCATGAGCTTAATCTCCACAGATTGTGACATTGCCACGCGAATTCAACATTTATGGAATCATTTAACAGAATGATAATATGAATTGAATACAGTGGCCCAACTGACCAACAGGGTGGCAGCATTTCCATTTCAAAATGTGTCAGCAGAAACCCTGGCGAGATGGTTGGTTACAAACAACTAAAATCCCTGAGTAACAAACCAAGTCTGATCCTACTGCTTAGAAAGTGCCATACTGTATCCTTCTGTCACACACACACACACAAACACACAGACGTACGCATGCGTGCACATGCAAACACAAAAGGACACGTATGCACACACATAGACATACACACACACACACACACACACACACACACACACACACACACACACACAAACAGCTCTCTTGTCTGTGGACCCTGCTGTATATCCAGTATCGATCCATCTATCTTGTCTCCACATATCTCCTCTTTCCCCACTTTGAGCTCCTGTATCTCCACTCGAGTGCTCCGCCTGTAAACAACTGATATGTACAGCAGATTGTCTTCTAAGACCTCCCACCAATTAGGGAATGTTTAAGATGAAAAGTCCCAAGGCCCACATAGAGCCACAGATATAACAGATTAATAAACCTAGTCCTGAACTCAAACGCATGCTCACTAAAGAATCTCCATTACATTTTTTTTAATAGTTTTGTTTTTTGTCATAACCCAGTAGAGTCACTGAAAATGTTTGCCGGAAGACTCTCAACATTTTCGCTTACAAAATTGCAGTTCAATGCAACCCGACATAAGTCATGATAATAAGCCTCCTCATCACAATGTGGATACTTGATAGGGATACAGAGCACATTTCAGATCACAAGTGATTGAATATATATATTTTTACTTACAAGGACTAAACAAGGTCTATAAACTCTTGGCCTATAATCTTGACCACACTAGAGCTCAATGCTACCTCCCTCTCTTTATCCATCTCCCTCTGCAGCTCCTCTCCCTCTGTGTACATTGTTGATGAGCAAACACAACAATGTATAAAACACATTAACGATTCCCATCTCATTCTGCTCGCTCTCAGATCAGATTTGTCAATATTTATATGCCGTCTCTGCCTCAAAATAGTTTGACATTTAACGAAACAGGGACAGTGATACAGGAATCCGCTTTACGGATGTGTAAACAACATTTCATATCACATGTGTCTGCCTCATCTCTCCAGCAAACAGAACTGTGGTAATTACTTGTAATTACCAGTTTGGTTCTTGGCACATGTGGCAGGTCAGAGTGACACTACACTCTTAGAAATAAGGGTACGGTATTGTTCCCTGGGGTACAAAAAGATCAAAATACACATAATGTACCATAATCTCACAGCATACTGTTTGCTACCTTTTAGGGTACATCTGTGGATAAAGAGTACATTTTTGTACCTCATAATTTGAGTATAAAGGTATAGACATCACACTCTGTCTCAAAAAAAAGAGGTAGAATGTTTAGGTGCCTGTTACAGCAGTCGAAAGGAGGGGACCAAAGAGCAGCGTGGTGAGTGTTCATTATATTTATTTAGACAATGAAAACACTATAACAAAGAAACAAACCGAAAACAGCCAAACAGTTCCGTCAGGTCACAGAATAACAAAACAGAAAATAACTACCCACAAAAACCAGGTGGTAAAAGGCTGCCTAAGTATGGCTCCCAATCAGAGACAACGATAGACAGCTGCCTCTGATTGGAAACCATACCCGGCCAAAACATAGAAATAAAATACATAGAATGCCCACCCCATATCACACCCTGACCTAACTAAACAGAGAAAAACGTCTCTCTCAGGTCAGGGCGTGACAGTGCCTTTCTGTTTCCCAGGGTACAAACGTATTTTGTGTACCCTCAATATCCTTAATCCACCATAAGATACAATGCTACATTTATGACACCTAAAAGGAACCAACGGCTTTGTCACTGGGGTGGTACCCTAAAAAGGCTAATTTGTACCATAATTATTATCATCATCATATTTCCCAGCATGCTCTACTGCAGGTAGATTTTTAAAAACTTAACTTTAATATCTGTGTTTTTGCATGATTGATTAATCTAATGCTACACAAAGATAAATACCATACATTTTTCTGAACTCATCCAATCAGTTAGATTTTTTTCAGCCATTACTGAAATGGTTGTTCCAGTTTAAACGGCTTAGGTAGTCTCTAGTGATGGGCATTCCGGGTCTTTCCGATGAGCCGCATCATTTGGCTCTGTTCACGTAAAAGAGCCGAATCATTTTGATAAAAACGGCTCTTTATTCAAAATGCTTGAAAATCAATAACCATGAAAAACTTGCACATCTGTAATGTAAAGCCACAAAAGTAGGCTACCATGTCAGATTGTGATATGCACGTAAAAAAAATGACCTGGCCGAATGATTAGATGGCCTGAAAAAATATGCTTTGATCAAAATTACATGCTCTCCCCACTGTTTATTGTTTCTTCCGTGAAAATGTTGTAACTCATTTGCAGATAATCATTGTTTGAAGCTCAAAAAGCAGTAGTAGAAGTATGCAATTCAGGGAGCCAGCCATTGAACTCTGTAGCTGTATTAAAATCATCAATGACCTGCAGCTCAGTTCAGAAGGACGACTGCATGTTTGATGTGTCTGGGTGGTTTAATATATCCTCCACAGCATAGTTATTAAGCCCTGTCTAAGCCAGGGGAGAAGGTTATACCAAGGATCATTTTGCTATTTGAGTTTGAATTGTAAGACCCCTTGCAGTATCAAAAAATATATATTTAAAAAACGTATTTTATGAAAAATTGTATTTGGCCTTGCTGCTATTAGCCCATACAAACTCTTTGAATAAAATATTCACTACATGAAACAACAGATAGTCCCCTCCCCCTAAAAGTGTCTTATCCTATAACTGAAACATTTGTAAAAAAAATGGACATGTATTTACCCCTTTAGTTTTGTCTCTAAACAGTCTCCATATACTGTACTGTATACTGTAATTCCATAAATGTTTTCTACTTGTACTGGGGACCTTCAGATGAGGCTTGTGAGGCCTGTGATATGTGCGTGTGTGTGAGAGTCTCACCTTTGCACTGAGGGGTCATATTAGTGTGTAGCCCAAACTGTTCGGACGCTACAAACAGAAGATGGCAGATCGGCTGTACCGACTTCAGACGAGTCCCAAGACACTTGTGGGGGCCGCAGAATGGAGAACACCATCGTGTTCGTGAGAGTCTCATCTTCCAATAGAGTGGTGTCAGGGAAAAATTACAAACTTACCTGATTTGATTGATATTAATGGTAAAATATTATATATTTAACTAATATTAAGGCTGAGTTTTTATGGTGTCAACTCTAGCTTCCTGCAGATAGTCTGTGCATTGAGGAAATGGGTTTTACTAGAGGGCTATAAAACTTTCCAGCCACATTCCATTCTGTGATCATTGGTGCACTGGGGAGATGTATTCCATGGACAGAATGTGTGGTGGTTGTAACGGGGATAGAGATGGTGTCCCGTCCTGACCAGTAAAGGGGTTATTTGTTCTTATATTTTGGTCAGGACGTGGCAGGGGGTATTTGTTTTATGTGGTTCAGGGTGTGTTTGTGTATGTGTTCATGTAGAGGGGGTATTTGGTTTACATGGTTCGGGGTGGTTGTGTATATAGAGGGGTATTTGATTTATGTATTCCGGGGTTTTTGGGCTATCGTTCTATGTTCTGTCTAGGCGATTGTATTTCTATGGTTAGGTATGGGGATTGGGGCCTTCAATTGGAGGCAGCTGTCTATCGTTGCCTCTGATTGAAGGTCCTATATGTAGGAGTGTGTTTGTTTTGGGTATTGTGGGAGATTGTTTCTTTTTTTGCTGTGTGCCTGACGAGACTTTCTAGTTCGTTTGTTTTTGTATACGTTGTTTGTGTTTTCCTTCTTCACTAACAAAAAGAAGATGAGTATACATTTTCCCGCTGCGTTTTGGTCTACACCCTACAACACCCGTTACAGAATCTCCCACCAAACACGGACCAAGCAGCGGAGGAGGGAGCAGCAACAGATGGACTGTCGGGAGTCATGGACCTGGGAGAAGATTAAAGCCGGAGTGGGCCCAAGAAGGAAGGCGAAAGAGGACCGGGAATGTTACAGGGGAACACGGTTGGCGTTCAAACTGGAGAGGCAGCCCCAAGACATTTTTTTGGGGGGGGCACACGGGTAGTTTGGCTGGGCAAGGATTAAGCACCAAGCCAAATCCCTGTGCTTTTGTTAAGCAACCTTTGACTGGACAGGTCCCGTGCTTCTGGTTAACCTGTTATGGCTAGGGGGCAGTATTTTCACGGCCGGATAAAAAACGTACCCGATTTAATCTGATTATTACTCCTGCCCAGAAACTAGAATATGCATATAATTATTGGCTTTGGATAGAAAACACCCTAAAGTGTCTAAAACTGTTTGAATGGTGTCTGTGAGTATAACAGAACTCAAATGGCAGGCAAAAACCTGAGAAGATTCTGTACAGGAAGTACCCTCTCTGACCATTCCTTGGGCTTCTTGGCTCTGTTTATTGAAAACTTAGGATCTTTGCTGTAACGTGACACTTCCTACGGCTCCCATAGGCTCTCAGAACCCGGGAAAAAGCTGAATGATGTAATTCCAGCCGCTGGCTGAAAAACATTAGCGCCTTTGGTAAGTGGTCTATCAGGGGACAATCAGACTGATGCGCGCGCACGGGGAGACCTCATGTTTTTACTTTCTCTCTCTTTGAACTAAAACACAAATTCCCGGTCGGAATATTATCGCTTTTTTACGAGAAAAATGGCATAAAAATGAATTTAAACAGCGGTTGACATGCTTCGAAGTACGGTAATGGAATATTTAGAAATGTTTTGTCACGAAACGCGTCGGGCGCGTAACCCTTCGTCATCCTTGGATAGTGTCTTGAACGCACGAACAAAACGCCGCTATTTGGATATAACTATGGATTATTTTGAACCAAACCAACATTTGTTATTGAAGTAGAAGTCCGGGGAGTGCATTCTGACGAAGAACAGCAAAGGTAATAACATTTTTCTTATAGTAAATCTGACTTTGGTGAGGGCTAAACTTGGTGGGTGTCTAAATGGCTAGCCCTGTGATGCCGGGCTATCTACTTAGAATATTGCAAAATGTGCTTTCACCGAAAGCTATTTTAAAATCGGACATAGCGAGTGCATAGAGGAGTTCTGTATCTATAATTCTTAAAATAATTTATGTTTTTTTGTGAACGTTTATCGTGAGTAATTTAGTAAATTCACCGGAAGTGTTCGGTGGGAATGCTAGTTCTAAACGTCACATGCTAATGTAAAAAGCTGTTTTTTGATATAAATATGAACTTGATTGAACAAAACATGCATGTATTGTATAACATAATGTCCTAGGGTTGTCATCTGATGAAGATCATCAAAGGTTAGGGCTGCATTTAGCTGTGGTTTTGTTTTTTGTGACATTATATGCTAGCTTGAAAAATGGGTGTCTGATTATTTCTGGCTGGGTACTCTGCTGACATAATCTAATGTTTTGCTTTCGCTGTAAAGCCTTTTAGAAATCGGACAGTGTGGTTAGTTAAAACCTGTTGGGGCTAGGGGGTAGCATTAAACCCCCAGATGGGATTGCTAGCAAGGCTGGAAATTCAAAACATCAAAAATCTAATAATTTCAATTTCTCAAACAATCAACTATTTTACACCATTTAAAAGATAAACATCTCCTTAATCTAACCACATTGTTCGATTTTCAAAGAGGCTTTACGGCAAAAGCATAAAGTTAGATTATGTTAGGACAGTACATAGCCAAAAAAGTACAAACATCCATTTTCAATTCAAGGTCAGGCGTGACCAAAAGCAGAAACCAGCTAAAATGATGCACTAACCTTTGACAATCTCCATCAGATGACACTCCTAGGACATTATGTTATACAATACATGCATTTTTTGTTCAATCAAGTTCATATTTATATCCAAAAACAGCATTTACAGTCACGGTGAAATTCTGAATTTTTTTCGCCTCAAATGCTTCCTTGAATTCAGCGTTACAATTTACAAAATTACTATTCGTAAACATTGGTAAATTATAATAATGTCATTCAAAGAATAATATATTATCATCTCGTAAATGCTACCGCATTGCCAGATCAAAATAACTTTACTGGGAAATCACATTTTGCAATAAACGGGGTACAATGCTAAGAACAATAGGCTAGGCTATACAGTTAGCATCATCTAATATCGATAATGAAATTGTTAATATCCCCTTACCTTTGATTATCTCCATCAGAAGGCACTTCCAGAAATCCCAGGTCCACAGCAAATGTGGTTTCTTTCGACAAAGTTCATAATTGATGTCCAAATAACTCCAAGTTGTTAGCGCTTCGGTAGGCTACTAAAAAGTAGGGGGGGTGGGGGGAAGTCACGACGTAAAGTAAAAAAAATAATCTATTTACGTTCGTTCAAACATGTCAAACGTTGTTTAGCATCAATCTTTAGAGCCATTTTTAACGTGAAACATCAGTAATGTTTCAACCCGACCTCTCCTGTGTCTTGAAAAACGTTTTTGAAAAATGTCTCGCCTGACATGAACTCACATGCATGCGCAGGTGCGGCCAATAATGAAGTGACGACATCCCAGGGAGGTCAACTTCTCTTCCTTGTCATCCGGTCTCTGTTCATCATAGACGCTTCAAACAACTTTATAAAGATCGTTGACATCTAGTGGAAGCCGTAGGAGGTGCGAAATGAATCCTTTCTCACTGTGTTATCTATTAACAATGACTCAAAAAAATAGTACAGCCACAAAATTCTTTTTTTTTCTCAGGTTTTTGCCTGCCATATGAGTTTTGTTATACTTACAGACACCATTCAAACAGTTTTAGAAAATTCAGAGTGTTTTCTATCCAAATGCATATCCTAGCTTCTGAGTTGGTGTAGGAGGCAGTTAAAAATGGGCACATATTTTTTTTCAAAATTCTCAATACTGCCCCCTAGCCCCAACAGGATAAAGGAGAGTCTTGTCTTAAAAATGGTGTAAAATAGTCATATGTTTGAAAAATGGAAGTTTTGGGATTTTTGAGGAATTTGTAATTCGCGCCATGCCTATCATTGGATATTGGAGCAGGTGTTCCGCTAGCGGAACGTCTAGATGTAAGAGGTTAATGCGTACTGTGGTGAGGCCAAGTATCTTCAGGCCGGTGTGCGCAGTGCCAGCGCCCTGCATTTGCCAGGGGGAATTGGGCACCCAGCCAGTACGAGCGGTGCCAGTCCTGCACTCGAGACCGCCAGTGCGCCTCTACGGTCCAGTGTATCCTGCTCCTCGCACTAGCCCTGAGGTGCGTGTCTTCAGTCTGGCACATCCAGTACCAGCACCACGCACCAGGCTTCCAGTGCGTCAACCCAGTCCAGTACGTCCTGTTCCCACTCCTCGCACTAGCCTTGGGGTGCGTGTCCCTAGTCTGATACCTCCAGTACCAGCCCCACGCACTAGGCTTCCAGTGCATCAGCCCAGTCCAGTACGTCCTGTTCCTGCTCCCCGCACAAGCCCTGAGGTGCATGTCCCCAGTCTGGTACCTCCACTACCAGTCCCACGCATCAGGCTTCCAGTGCGTCAGCCCAGTCCCGAGCTTCCGACAACAGTACCTCGTCCCGAGCTTCCGGCAACAGTGCCTCGTCCAGAGTGTCCGGCAACAGTGCCTCGTCCAGAACTCCCGGCAACAGTGCCTCGTCCAGAACTCCCGGCAACAGTGCCTCGTCCAGAACTTCCGGCAACAGTGCCTCGTCCAGAGTGTCCGGCAACAGTGCCTCGTCCAGAGTGTCCGGCAACAGTGCCTCGTCCAGAGTGTCCGGAACCAAGAGAGTCGGCCCACGGTCGGGAGCTCCCAGAGTCGTCCCACGGTCGCGAGCTCCCAGAGTCGTCCCACCGTCCAGAGCTCCCAGAGTCGCCCTACGGTCCGGAGCTTCCAGAGTACAGCCCAGGGACTTCAGGGACTGGCCTCAGGCAGAGGTATGCAGTGGGGGTGGTTTGGTCAGGTAGGGGATTAAGGCCTGAGCCTAAGCCACCTCCAATGTAGGAGGTTTGGGGAGGGGGGGTGTAGCACAGGAGCCGTCGGTGACAGCAGCCACCCTCCCTTCCCTCCCTTTAGTTTAGGGGTTTATTTTTGGGGTATTTTTGTTGTCAGGTGCATCCGGGGTCTGCACCTTTTTTTGGGGGGGGGGTACTGTCACGTCCTGACCAGTAAAGGGGTTATTTGTTCTTATAGTTTGGTCAGGACGTGGCAGGGGGTATTTGTTTTATGTGGTTCAGGGTGTGTTTGTGTATATGTTCATGTAGAGGGGGTATTTGGGTTACATGGTTCAGGGTGGTTGTGTATGTAGAGGGGTATTTGATTTATGTATTCCGGGGTTTTTGGGTTATCGTTCTATCGTTCTATATTAGTTTGTTTCTATGTTCTGTCTAGGCGATTGTTTTTCTATGTTTAGGTATGGGGATTGGGGCCTTCAATTGGAAGCAGCTGTCTATCGTTGCCTCTGATTGAAGGTCCTATATGTAGGAGTGTGTTTGTTTTGGGTATTGTGGGAGATTGTTTCTTGTTTTGCTGTGTGCCTGACGAGACTGTCTAGTTTGTTTGTTTTTGTATACGTTGTTTGTGTTTTCCTTCTTCACTAATAAAAAGAAGATGAGTATACATTTTCCCGCTGCGTTTTGGTCTACACCCTACGACACCCGTGACAGATGGACTGGAACGAATGGTCCTAGAGATCCTGGCATCAGGAAAATTAAGCCAGGATTGGGGGTTAGAAAAACACCATGTGCTGTTAATGACAGGATGAACCCAACGTGGCTTATGATGCTTTTTGATCTGCCTGAGTGGGGTGGAACTAAACATTCTTAGTGTCCTATATAAGATGTCTGTTTTTCATTGTTAGGAAAGCTCTCAGCAACACAACTTTGAGTGTGTGGTCAACGTTTTCATTATTAAAATAATTAATCGATGATGAATAAAGATGATTGTTTGAATAATTGTCCAGGAGTATCTCAGTACTGAAATTTCCACTACAGTGGTCATAATAGTTACAAACCGTTCGGACGCTACAGACAATTTTGTGAGAAGACCAATTTACAGTATGTCACATGGCCTGACAAACACCGCTCCAGCTCTGTCACCTTTCACCGCAGATGCGAAAGTGTTACATAATTGGATGTGGTGGATTGAGATGCATCCAATTATTCCAAACAGATATTTCTAGCTTAAACTGACAGATTTGTATGGGGATTGTTTTATTATGCTAATTAGATTTCCACGGGGGCACGGACATCGACCTGAGGGGGTTACATATATTTTGCAGGATTTGTTATTGTTACCCATCTACCATTCACTGCCCTTCTTTATGAGGTTTTCAAAAAGCTCCCTGGTCTTTGTAGTTTAATCTGTGCTTGAAATTCAGTACTTGACTGAGTGACCTTACAGATGTTGTATGTATGGGGGACAGAGGAAGGGGTAGCAGTCGTGGAAAAAGTAACAAATTGTCATACTTTAGTAAAAGTAAAGCACCTTAATAGATAATGACTGAAGTAAAAGTGAAAGTCACCCAGTAAAGTCCTACTTAATTAAAAGTCAAAGTATTTGATTTTCAATAAACTTAAGTATCAAATGTAATTGTAATTGCTAAAATATACTTAAATATCAAAAGTAAAATTCCTTGTATTAAGCAAACCAGACTGAATCCTTATTCTTGTTTTTTTAAATTGACGGATAGCCAACGGCACACTCCAACACTCAGACATCATTTACAAACGAAGCATGTGTGTTCAGTCTGCCAGATCAGAGGCTGAAGTGATGGCCATGGATGTTTTCTTGATGTGTGAATTTCACAATTTTTCTGTCCTGCTAAGCATTCAAAATGTTACAAGTACTTTTGGGTGTCAGGGAAAATGTTTGGAGTAAAAAGTACATAATTTTCTTTAGGAATGTAGTGAAGTAAAAGTAAAAGTTTTCAAAAATAATAAAGTAAAGTACAGATACCTCCAAAAACTACTTAAGTATTACTTGCAGGTATTTTTACTTAAGTATTTTACACCACTGAGGGGTAGTCATTCAAAAATCATGTCAACCCACATTATTTCACACAGAGTGAGTCCATATAACTTTTTGTGTAATTTATTACACCAGATTTTACTTCTGAACTAATTTAGGCTTGCCTTAACAAAGGGAGTGACTACTTATAAAGGTTAAATAAAAAATACACTTATGCAATGACTATATTTTAGTTATAAAAATGTTATTAATGATTCAAATTGTGTAGAATATTATTTTCACTTTGACATTATGGAATATTTTGTATAGATGAATGACATCAAATTACAATGAAATCTATTTCAATCCCACTTTCTATCGCAAACAAAATTTGAAAAAAGTTCAAGGGGATGTAGACTTTCTATTGGCACAATATACAGGGGTCATCAGATCGGGACGACATGAGAACAGTATTAGCAGAGGTCCTTTTCTGAACAGCATGGTCTTGAGCTGTACCTTAATACGAGGACAGAGACTCTGCAGCCCTAATAGTGTCTGGAAATGCGTTCCACAGCCGCGGAGCAGCGCAACTGAAAGCCCTGCTCCAATATCCAATGATGGGCGTGGCGCGAAATACAAATTCCTCTAAAATCCGAAAACTTCCATTTTTCAAACATATGACTATTTTACAGCATTTTAAAGACAAGACTCTCGTTAATCTAACCACACTGTCCGATTTCAAAAAGGCTTTACAACGAAAGCAAAACATTAGATTATGTCAGCAGAGTACCCAGCCAGAAATAATCAGACACCCATTTTTCAAGCTAGCATATAATGTCACAAAAACCCAGAAGACAGCTAAATGCAGCACTAACCTTTGATGATCTTCATCAGATGACAACCCTAGGACATTATGTTATACAATACATGCATGTTTTGTTCAATCAAGTTCATATTTATATCAAAAACCAGCTTTTTTACATTAGCATGTGACGTTCAGAACTAGCATACCCCCCGCAAACCTTCGGTGAATTTACTAAATTACTCACGATAAACGTTCACAAAAAACATAACAATTATTTTAAGAATTATAGATACAGAACTCCTCTATGCACTCGATATGTCCGATTTTAAAATAGCTTTTCGGTGAAAGCACATTTTACAATATTCTCAGCAGATAGCCCGTCATCACAGGGCTAGCTATTTAGACACCCACCCAGTTTAGCACTCACCAAAATCAGATTTACTATTAGAAAAGTTTGATTACCTTTGATGTTCTTCGTCAGAATGCACTCCCAGGACTTCTACTTCAATAACAAATGTAGGTTTGGTCCAAAATAATCCATAGTTATGTTCCATCAGCGACGTTTTGTTTGTGCGTTCTAGACACTATCCGAATGGTAAATAAGGGTCGCGCGAATAACGCATTTCGTGACAAAAGATTTCTAAATATTTCATTACCGTACTTCGAAGCATGTCAACCGCTGTTTAAAATACATTTTTATGCCATTTTTCTCGTAAAAAAGCGATAATATTCCGACCGGGAATCTGCAATTAGGTAAACAGCCGAAAGAAAATACAGCACGGGGTCGACTCGTGCACGAGCATGAAGCCCTTTGTCCGCTGATAGACCACTTAGCAAAAGCGCTCGTGTGTTTCAGCCAGGGCTTTGAATTACGTCATTCAGCTTTTTCCCGGGCTCTGAGGGCCCATGGAAGCCGTAGGAAGTGTCATGTAACAGCAGAGATCCTTTGTATTGGATAGAGAGAATCAAGAAGGGGAAGAAATGGTCAGACAGGGTACTTCCTGAACAGAATCTTCTCATGTTTTGGCCTGCCAAATGAGTTCTGTTATACTCACAGACACCATTCAAACAGTTTTAGAAACTTTTGAGTGTTTTCTATCCAAAGCTAATAATTATATGCATATTCTAGTTTCTGGGCAGGAGTAATAATCAGATTAAATCGGGTACGTTTTTTATCCAGCCGTGAAAATACTGTCCCCTATCCATAACAGGTTAACGAGAGTCTTGTCTTTAAAATGCTGTAAAATAGTCATATGTTTGAGAAATTGAAGTAATAGCATTTCTAAGGTATTTGAATAACGCGCCACAGGATTCCACTGGCTGTTACATAGGTGGGACGATTTGGTGCCACCTACCCTAGAGAGGTTAACACTGTCTGCATCTGGGTCATACCTTAAAACGTGATAGTTCAAACTGTCCATGACTACAGACTTGGACCAGCTCCACAATGCCATCTCCTCCCAAGGAACCACCATTGGTAGGCACGAGGAGTTGCTTCGCGGTCTGATGGAAGTGTTCCAGGCCTTGGCCGAACGTCACGACTTAGCATTGAACACATTATGGGAGCAATTCTGTGGGTTGTCTACTAGGCAGCCTACCACAGAGGTAACCTCCCAGCTCCTCAGTAACCAGGCTGGTAGCAGCACCGTCACCCCGGTTTCCCAGGAACCCCGTTTACCTCCCCCAGAGCACTTCGATGGAGAGTCTGGCACCTATCGGGGGTTTCTTGCTCAGTGTTCCCTCGTCATGGAACTGCAGCCCTCCTCGGACCACTCTAAGATGGCGTACCTCATCACGCTGATGTCCGGGAGGGCCCTCGCCCAGGCTAGGGCCATTTGGGAACAACAGTCGGCTGTTTGCTTCAGTCTGGAGGGATTCGTGGCGGAGGTGAAAAAGGTATTTGAGCCAACGGTGTCCGGGAGAGAGGCTGCCCGAAAGTTACTCCAGCTTTGGCAGGACTCCCTCAGTGTGGCAGACTATGGGATGAATTTTGGCAAGCTAGCAGCGGAGGGTGCCTGTAACCCGGAAGCGCTGTTCGACATGTTCCTGCACGGATTATCGGAGGAAGTAAAGGACGAGCTTGCAGCCCAGGAACTACTGACGGATCTCGACATACTCATCGCTTTAATCATCCAGATCAATGGTCGGCTACGGGAACATCGGAGGTAGAAGAGGTCTGATTGCGGTCCCAATCGCTCACTCAAGGATCCCACCTTGCATCTGATGAACATCCCCGAGAGGATCCGAGCTTACCCGAGTCCTCCAAGAGCCTCTGAAGACTGCCGATTCACCTCTTCCTGAGCAAATGCAGCTCGGCAGGACTAGGTTGTCTTCAGCTGAACACGTATGCATTGACACCCAGTGTTGTCTGTATTGAGGTACTGTCGGTCATTGTGTCTACCTGTCCCTTCAAGAGACATAGCTCATTCGTTGGAGTGAGTACTCTGGTAGGTCTTAAAGTTAATTTTTCTTCTCCCCTTACTGGCCCCCCTCTCCATGCCATCCTGCTGTGGGGTGACCAGTCCAATTTTCTCGAGGTACCCATTGACTGTGGGGGCCAATGCGAGTCTTATGTACGTTACCCTAGCATCTGAGCTGGGCATCCCCACTCAACCCCTCTCCATGCCCATGGATGTTAGAGTGCTAGACAGGCGCTCTATAGGCCGGGTCACCCATCATTGTAACTGTTGTCATCGGGAATAGAGGACCAAAACGCAGCAGGAATGTGGATGCTCATCTTGTTATTTATTCTAAAATAAAGCGAACACCAAAATAACAAAATGAAGAACGCACGAACAACAAAACAGTCTTGTCATGCTCACACAGGCAAAACAAGAAACAATCTCCCACAACAGCAAACAATTACCTATATATAGGACTCAATTAGAGGCAACGAGAAAGCACCTGCCTCCAATTGAGAGTCCAACCCCCCAATCAACCTAAACATAGACATACAACAAACCAGAAAGAACATAGAAATACAAAACATAGAACATAGACCAAAACCCGGAAATAATAAATCAAACACCCTACTACATAAATCACCACCCCGAACCACATAAACAAAATACCCTCTGCCACGTCCTGACAAAACTACAATAACAAATAACCCTTATACTGGTCAGGACGAGACAGTACCCCCCCCCCCTAGAGTTGCAGACCCCGGATGCACCTCAAATAAACAAAAAACCCCAAAACAACAACAACAAAAAAATCCCCCTAAACTAAAGGGAGGGAAGGGAGGGTGGCTGCCTTCACCGACGGCACTTGTGCTACACCCCCCTCCCCAACCCACCTATACAGAAGGTGGTTTAGGCTCCGGCCTACTGTCCTCCAGAATGCAGACAGACTTGCTCAGTTTCGGGCCGTAGGCAGACTCCCATCGTTCCGAATCGTAGGCAGACTCATTTGATACACAGTTAATCATATTTAGTTCCGGATCGTCAACAGACTTACTCAGTTCCGGGTCATAGGCAGACTCCCTCGGTTCCGGGTCGCAGGCAGACTCCCTCGGTTCCGGGTCGCAGGCAGACTCCCTCGGTTCCGGGTCGCAGGCAGACTCCCTCGGTTCCGGGTCGCAGGCAGACTCCCTCGGTTCCGGGTCGCAGGCAGACTCCCTCGGTTCCGGACTAGACACTGTTGCCGGATACTCTGGACTGCACACTGTTGCCGGATACTCTGGACTGCACACTATTGCCGGATACTCTGGACTGCACACTGTTGCCGGATACTCTGGACTGCACACTGTTGCCGGATACTCTGGTCTGCACACTGTTGCCGAACTCTCGAGGCTGGGCTGACGCACTGGAAGCCTGATGCGTGGTACTGGTACTGGATGTGCGAGTCTGGGGACACGCACCTCAGGGCTAGTGCGGGGAGCGGGAACAGGCCGAGTTGGACTGGGTTGACGCACTGGAAGCCTGATGCGTGGTGCTGGTACTGGAGGTATCAGCCTGGGAACACGCACCTCAGGGCTAGTGCGGGGAGCGGGAACAGGACGAGTTGGACTGGGCTGACGCACTGGACCGTAGAGGCGTACTGGCGGTCTCGAGCGCAGAACTGGCATCGCTCTTACTGGCTGGATGCCCACTTCCCCCTGGCAAATGCGGGGCGCTGGTACTGCGTGTACTGGCCTAAAAATACTTGGCCTCGCCACAGTACCCATTACCCCGAAGCACGGGACCTGTCCAGTCACTGGTTGCCCAAAAAAGGTACGGTGATTTGGCCTGGGGCTCACTCCTCGCCCAGCCAAACTACCCGTGTGCCCCCCCCAAAAAAAAATCTTGGGGCTGCCTCTCAGGTTCCCTTAAATCCTCCACAGCCCTGGAAATGCCTCTCCTCAACTCTGCCCATGTCTCCTTTTCCCGACAGTCCATATCACATTCCCATCGCTCCCTTCTCTGCTGCTTGGTCCTATTGTGGTGGGAGATTCTGTAACGGTTGTCGTTGGGAATAGAGGACCAAAACGCAGCAGGAATGTGGATGCTCATCTTGTTATTTATTTTAAAATCAAGCAAACACCAAAATAACAAAATGAAGAACGCACGAACGACAAAACAGTCTTGTCATGCTCACACAGGCAAAACAAGAAACAATATCCCACAACACCAAACAATTACCCATATATAGGACTCTCAATCAGAGGCAACGAGAAAGCACCTGCCTCCAATTGAGAGTCCAACCCCCCATCAACCTAAACATAGACATACAACAAACCAGAAAGAACATAGACCAAAACCCGGAAATAATAAATCAAACACCCTACTACATAAATCACCACCCCGAAAAACAAACAAAATACCCTCTGCCACGTCCTGACCAAACTACAATAACAAATAACCCTTATACTGGTCAGGACGTGACAATCATACCATCCTCATCAACCTACGAGTGTCAGGGAACCACAGCAAGACAATCCAATTCCTGCTAGTTGAGTCTCTGCAGGTTCCCAAGGTATTGGGATTCTCTTGGCTCCAGCAACACAATCCCTCTATTGACTGGGCTACTGGGTTTAGTCGTGCAATATAACATGTAGCTGAGGTGCTTGGTGCAGGGTTGTCTTATGTAAACAAAGGGCAGGTCTGTCTCACTGTCTGTGTTCTTCTGTAGAATTGGATAACGCGCAATTACCACAGCTATATATCCCATGTTAGTGGGCAAGTGAGCACTGTCGAAACCAAACCCTCAAGTAAGTTGAACTAACAACACTCAGTTTTGGACGAGACTGACTTTATGACCAGATTTATCCAGTTACACTTTGTAGTAAATTTTGACACCAGAATAAATGTTTCAGACTAATACCGATGCCACATAGAAAACAGACAAGTAGTTTATTGCCTTAAGTTGTGCTTTAAAGATCAGATGCAGTTATCAAGGACCCCATTTCAAGGTGAGAAAACAATACATTCAAGTTTCCAAAGCCCTGTTGTGTTATAAAGTATGTAACGGTATGTGCACCCCCAGTAACGGGCTCATACTGCGCCACAACATGCTTACTAGCATGTACAGTAGGCTTTTTATCAGGCCCTACTTGTGCAAGTGCTCCAGTCAAGGCCTCAGAGCGTTCACCATGGAGTGATTTAAGTGGACTGCTGAGTGGCTAACAATAGGCCTCTGATGCTGTCTGATAATGTCAGTATCCACTGGAAATGCAGCTATGGGATGGAGTGAGGAAGAGAGAAAAATAAATACATGTTTTACAAATGAGATATGCCCTAAGGATTTAACTATTTTATATGCGGTTTTTGTCAATATCTCAGTAATTGTACCACATATTTGCCTGTCACAACTATTGCATACAAAGGAAAAATACATTCTCAGAAAAGTAATTTACAAACTGAAGTACCAATTTATTTTTCTATAGATAATTACATTTCATGGATGTAAAGAATATGAATGTTACTTTGCAGCATAAAGCCAAGACTGTGGCTTTTCATTATCAAACATAATGGAGGGTATTTGCAGTGTATCGACCTGTTTAATGCAGCACACTATGGGAGATAAATCTTATTCTCTATTATACCGACATGCATCCTTATCTACAGCCTGGCAACCCACCAACACACTCAGGCAGGCAGGCAGACATGTCCACCAAGCACACATGCACAAATGCTCACACACACACACACACACCCAACCACAACCCTGAATAGTGCATCCTAACAGTTATCAGGTCTACCTGTCCCAGCCATCACCAGGCTAGTCAGACTACAGAGCCTGGTCTTCCTTTGGAACTTGTATCCCTGTCTTCTCCAAGGTGCTATGGGATATTTCAGACAGGTGAACACCTACTCACAGTGCTCTGACTGTTCCGTTACTGCAGTCCCCACACAGTTTCCACCAGGGAGAGCCACTCTACTACTATCCCATCTCAATCCTCTCATCTTTATTGCTGTAATGCGTTCTTTGGTATATTGCCAGCCAAGAATTCTATAGCGCTGAGCCTGGAACCAGTAGAGAATGAGAATAAATAAAGTGTAAACCTATTTCAGTTTATTCAGGTTGCGCATGGACTGGTACTTGCAAAAGAGCAGCAATCACCACAGTTCCTATACCTCATCGTTATGCTGTGGGCAACTTCAGAGCCAGGATGAATGTTTGTCTGGACTGAAAATAGCTAGTTTGTTTGATTAAAATATGTTAAAACCCTGTTAAGGTATATGGGGCAGTATTTTCACGGCCGGATGAAAAGCGTGCCCAGAGTAAACTGCCTAATACTCGGGCCCAGAGTCAAATATTTGCATATTATTAGTAGATTTAAATAGAAAACATTCTGAAGTTTCTAAAACTGTTTGAATGATGTCTGTGTGTATAACAGAACTCATATGGCAGGCAAAAACCTGAGAAAAATCCAACCAGGAAGTGGGAGATCTGTCACTTGTAGTCTTTCAAACCATTGCCTACAGTGTCTGTGGGGTCATTGTGCACTTCCTAAGGCTTCCACTAGATGTCAACAGTCTTTAGAAAGGTGTTTGAGGCTTCTATGGGGAATTTTGACCGAATAACAGCCGGTTCAAGCAGTGGACATGGAGTTACTTCATGCGCTTTCACGCATGGCTAGCATTTTAAATTTTTCTTCTGTAATGAATACGCTATTGTCCGGTTGGAATTATATCAACTTTTTATGTTAAAAACACCCTAAGGATTGATTGTAAACATCGTACGACATGTTTCTACAAACGGTAATGGAACTTTTGAGCTTTTCGTCTATTGATTTGCGTCCCCGCCTCGTGCCTTTGGAATAGTGTTCTGGACGCGCCAACAAAACGGAGGTATTTGGACATAAATGATGGACTTTATCGAACAAATGAACATTTCTTGTGGAAGTGGGAGAACTGCGAGTGCATTCCGCCGAAGATCAGCAAAGGTAAGGAAAGATTTATAACACTAATTTTGAGTTTTATTGATGCCATGACTTGACGGGTAGCTGTATAGCTTGCATTGATGGCTGAGTTCTGTACTCAGAATATTGAACAATGTGCTTTCGCCGAAAAGCTATATTAAAATCTGACACAGTGGTTGCATTAAGGAGAAGTGTATCTTTAAAATGGTGTAAAATAGTCGTATGTTTAAGAAAATTGAATTATGAGATTTTTGATGTTTTGTATTTCGCGCCTTGCTATCCTATTGGCTGTTGGCTAGGTGTCCCGCTGGCGGAACGGGGTTCCGCCAGCGGAACGTCTGTCCTCAACAGGTTTTAAAGGCTTTCAAAAAGGGTTATTTGCCTGTCCCTATAGGAGAACTCTATTTTGGGGAAAAGGTTCTACCTAGAAACAAAAAGGGAAGTGCGAAGCGGCGGATTGAGACGACTACAATGCAAAAACACAGATATCTCTAGCTTATACTGACAGATTTCTATGGGGATTGATGTATTATGCTAATTACATTTCCGTGGGAGGCAGGGACATTGACTCGAGTTTTATTTAAATTGCTACATTGCTATTGTAATATTTAAGTACTTGCATCTAGTTACTACATAGTCCAATTCCTGTATCGGTTAAAAAAATATATATACATAACTCTTGATTTTGTAAACAATGACAGATCCCCAAAGAGAAAGAAAGTTTATCATTCAAACTGCTCAAACGACCGCATATTGGTGGCTGCATGAAAAGGCAAATAAAATGCCTCAAATTGAAAGAAAAGCACTTTTTTGTATGATTGTATGATGTTCCATTGTATGGCTGAGCTTCCACTCCTATTTGGCTGTAATGGGATAACTGTCACGACTTCCGCCGAAGTCGGTCACTCTCCTTGTTCGGGCGGCGTTCGGTGGTCAAAGTCACCGGTCTTCTAGCCATCGCCGCTCCACCTTTCATTTTCCATTTGTTTTGTCTTGTTTTCCCTCACACCTGGTTCACATTCCCTCATCAGACTAAATGTATATTACCCTCTGTTTCCCCCATGTCTGTGTGTGGAATTGTTCTTTGTGTAGGGTGTTACACTACAGGCTGGCTTGCACTAGGTTTGTTTCAAACCTAGGTTTGTTTGTTTTGTTTAATCCGGTTCATGTTACCGTGGTTGTGCTTTGTGCTGCCTCGCCTGTGCCTTTGGGCAACGTGTATATTAAAGTTCTCCTGTTATCAACCATCTCTGCTCTCCTGCGCCTGACTTCCCAGTCACTCACCCCGTTACAATAACTAACTTTTGTGCTGCAGATGGATAGTTTGGGCATTATCCGTGTAATCACACTCTTCTTATAATTGGTAATGAGATGCAATAACAATCTGATTCAAATTGTGGGAGAAACACCGACAACATTGTTTGTTTCATGGAGGGTGGAATGTGACACTAATGGATCCATTGATTTCAGGTTTGATGAAAACTGACCTTGACCGCCAGTCAATGGGAGTGTTTTTAGCCTTTGGCTGTTAGGCTTGAATGTCCTATACATTTGCACACCCGAGCAGTGCACACGTCGCTGTAATTAAGAACATTGCTATCGGTTCTCGATCAACTCACTGAGTCAGCCTGTCTCTCGGTGGTGGCCTGATCTGGACTGATCCATAGCCTTGAACATTTCTCTCCCCTCATCACCGGAAATCTATCGACATTCGCTCTCCAGACTCTCTTCGAGTCTCCTGAAGTCCACCTCGAGTCCTCCCACCCCAAAACAGAAGGAAGTCTCATATCTGCCGGTTTGGGGGGAATGAGTTCTTATTCTGCTGCATCTATCGCCTATCCTCAGCTCCTTGAAATGAGGCATAGCCCTTCAGTTGGCTCCCTGAGGCATTGAATAGAGGGATTGATTGACATGTCAAGTCTTGAAGGACTACTGATGCTCGCTGAATGCTATTCCCCACAGAAAGCCAGGAGGAAGAAATGTGGGACAGGGAAAATAATACTTGTGTCTTTCATACCCCGGAGACCATTGCTTTCAAGTCATCTTCAAGCAGACATGGAGAGAGAGGAGGGCTTGGATGTCTAACATGCATAAAGTCACAGGACAACTAGGCTGCACTATTATGTTACCATATCATAGACACACATTACAGGAAGATGGGTAATCAGGAATATGGCCTTGTTGTTCCTAGCCATGTGACCTGACCAGGAAATACTCTAGGCCGTATGGGTAGTGTCCATGGCTGTGCAGAAAGCGATAAAAGTCTTCAAACCCTTGGTTCCTCTGGATCGTTTCCTCAATTCCTCTCAAAGTACATTGGAGGAGAGGATGGATGTCTCTCCCTTGGGCCTCCTCCTTCAATGAGCTTTGAGGGGAATTGAGGAAAAAATAGAGGGGGAAGGAAGGATTGGATGGACAGTAACTTTCAGACACAGCCCATGTGACCGGACCAGGAAATGACCATGACCCCTATGACTACTATCCATGGCCCTATGACTACTTTTCTATTCTACGTCAATTCCTTTACTCCACAACCATTTCACTAGCTTCATCATTATTCATGGTGGAGCCATTACAGTATTTAAAAGCAATACTATTTAAACACCATTAAAATACTACCTGTCTGCCTTCAGATCGGACTGCTCTACCCACTACACAGCATGGGGCTTGTAGTCTTCAGATCAGTAGGCAGTGGCTGATGAATATGCTGGATGGAACCCGTTCTGGAGTCAGTCGTTTGAGACCAGGACATGGCTAAGGTCAGACCAACTTGAGTTTTTGGGTACTCCAGTCCTGCCTATAGCTCACTAGTCACTGTCATCAAGGCACAAGGCGAGACCCAAATGCAGACACAGGAGGCAGATGGATGGAGTTTTACAATGTTTATTAATCCAAAGGGGTAGGCAAGAAAATGGTCGTGGACAGGCAAAAAGGTCAAAACCAGATCAGAGTCTAGGAGTTACAGAGTGGCAGACAGGCTCATGGTCAAGGCAGGCAGAATGTTCAGGCCAGTCAGGCACCGTGTTATGCGGTGATGCGCACTGTATCTCCAGTGCGCATTCATAGCCCGGTGCCCACTGTGCCTGCACCCCGCATTTGCCAGGCTAAAGTGAGCATTAAGCCAGGACGGATTGTGCCGGCTCAGCGCTCCTGGTCTCCAGTACGCCTCCTCGGTCCAGGATATCCTGTGCCAGCTCTACGCACTGTGTCGCCAGTGCGCATTCACAGCCCATTTCGTCCTGTGCCAGCGCCCCGCATTTGCCGGGCTAAAGTGAGCGTTCAGCAAGGACGGGTTGTGCCAGCTCTATGCTCCAGACCTCCAGTGCTGCCTCCACGGTTCAGTACATCCTGCACCGGTTCTACGCACCAGGTCTTCAGTGCGCCTCCACAGCCCAGTACGTCCTATGCCTCCTCCTCACACTCTCCCTGGAGTGCGTGTCCTCAGTCAGGTACGTCCTGTGCCTTCTCCTCGCACTCGCCCTGAAGTGCGTGTCACCAGTCTGGTGCCACCTGTTCCGGCTCCACGCACTATGCCTCCAGTGCGCCTGCCCAGTCTGGTGCGTCCTGTGCCTACTCTCCGCACTCGCCCTGAGGTGCGTGTTACCAGTCTGGTGCCACCTGTCCCGGCTCCGTGCACTAGGCCTCCAGTGCACCTGCCCAGTCTGGTGCGTCTTGTGCCTACTCTCCGCACTCGCCCTGAGGTGCGTGTTACCAGTCTGGCGCCACCTGTGCCAGCTTCACGCATCAGGCATCCAGTGCACCTTCCCGTTCCAGAGCTTCTGGCGACAGTTCCCAGTCCAGAGCTTCCGGCGACAGTTCCCAGTCCAGAGCTTCCGGTGACAGTTCCCAGTCCGGAGCTTCCGGTGACAGTTCCCAGTCCGGAGCTTCCGGCGACAGTCCACAGTCCGGAACCTCCTGAGACGGCCTAAAGTCCGGGACCTCCTGAGACGTCCTACAGTCCGGGAACTCCTGAGACGTCCTACAGTCCGGGGCCTCCTGAGACGTCCTACAGTCCGGAGCCTCCTGAGACGGCCTACAGTCCGGAGCCTCCTGAGACGGCCTACAGTCCGGAGCCTCCTGATACGGCCTACAGTCCGGAGCCTCCTGAGACGGCCTACAGTCCGGAGCCTCCTGAGACGGTCCGCGGTCGGGAGTCTCCAGCGACGGTCCGCGGTCCGGAGTACCCAGCGACGGTCGGCAGTCCAGAGCCTCCACCGATGCCGTTGGGTTTGCAGGATGAGAGGGTTCTTCGTCCCGCACCAGAACCGCCTCCGATGCTGGAGGATCCACGAGATGAGAAGGTTCTTCGTCCTGCACCAGAACCGCCACCAACACTAGACACCCCCCCCAACCCTCCCTTTTAATTTCAGGTTTTGCGGCCGGAGTCCACACCTTTGGGGGGGTACTGTCACGTCCTGACCATAGAGAGTTCTTATTTTCTATGGTAGAGTAGGTCAGGGCGTGACTGGGGGGGTTATTCTAGTTTTATTTTTCTATGTTGTTTGTTTCTAGTTTCTGTTTTTCTATGTTGTGGTTTTTGGATGATCCCCAATTAGAGGCAGCTGGTCATCATTGTCTCTAATTGGGGATCATATTTAAGTGGTTGTTTTTCCCACCTTTGTTTGTGGGAGATTATTTTGAGTTAGTGCATGTTGCACCTCTTTGTCACGGTTTGTTGTTTTGTTTATGGTTTATTGTATGTCTTGCATAGTTTCACATAATAATAAAATATGTGGAACGATATTCACGCTGCGCCTCGGTCCGTTCCTACACACAGTCGTGACACAGGCAGGCAGTTTCAATGTCCAGAAACAGGCAAGGATCAAAAACGGGAGAACTAGAAAAAGTAGAATGCAAAAGCAGGAGAACAGGAAAACCACTGATTGACTTGGAAACAAACAAGACGAACCGACACAGAGAGACAGGAAACACAGGGATAAATACACTGGGGAAAACAAGCGACACCTGCAGTGGGTGGAGACAATAACGAGGACAGGTGAAACAGATCAGGGTGTGACATCAATATGGATCACAGAGCGCCTTCTGAATGACCGCGCTGCTCCACTGGATTCAGGAGAGAGATGGATGAGGAGAGAGGGAGGGAGGAATGGAGAGGGAGGAAGGGAGAGAAGATAATGAGGGGAAAGAGAGAGGAATAGAAAGGTGAAGAGAAAGAGAGAAGGGGAAAGAAAATTAGAGAAAGAGAAGGAGCTAGGGAGAGAGTTTGTTTTTCATTGCGGGGAAATGAAAGAGGTTTCGTACACACAACACCTGCCTTGGATGTACTCCTGATTTATTAGAAGCTACATTGTACAGTTTAACGGCTGCATTTAGTGTACCCAGATAAAATAGCCCCTACTTCCCCCACTCCCCCTTTCCCTCACCAACTCGTAGTCATTATGTCATTTGTTTATGATCCAAAGCTTTCCCATAATGGTCCGTCTGGCTTAATGCAGTGTGATCCATCAGTCTCTCTAAAGGTTTGCTTGTTCATGGATTTTTTTTCTGCAATGCATTAACAATTTAATGCAAAAACACATTTAGCTGATGATTGGCATTGAGGCACTGAAGTATTCATGTGAGGAAGAACTGTTTAGGATGTAAGTTTCAGCAGGAGAGAAAGTGTTTTGTGGATCATAAGATTCTGTATGGCCGTGGCTAACATTACCTTTGGTTAATGTTTTTTGACAAAGGTTTCACAGTAAAAAAGCAATAGAGGAACTCCAAAACTCCATTTGAAAGCTTCTGGGGAGTTCATATTATCAGACCTACCTGGTGACCCGACACAGTCCCAAATGAGCCCCATCATATTGAGTTATATCTACCCACCCATGCTACATCATGGTGACATGATCAACATCAGGAAGTGTGGAGGGTGGGTTGATTTGGTTTGAAGAGCCTTCTGACTAAGGCCCATGCAGGGAATAGGGTGCCATTTGGGAAACACTCAAAAGGAGCTGTCGGTTATCTGTTTGACAATGTAGGTGACAACCTAGGAACCCAGTGCATTTCTCCAGGACACCATGATAGGTTATTACATGTGGCAGTGGGAGAAATGTCAGTGAGGGGGTTGGGTTTGGCTTTCACCACGGTGTGACCTGACCTGGGTTATTAGCAGCAGCCCACTCCGGTTAGCGGAAATGTCACGGCACTCGTGTAGGTGATCGGCAGGGACTGGGTCACTACGCATGGCGGGGAACGAGGGAGGCGGGATGTGATAAATTCAACCTTTATTAGCGAGGGGACACAGATGAGTGACAGCAGGAGCAAGAGCGGGAGGTTCATGGTGGCTGAGGTGGAACCGCTGTGCTCCCATTCAGAGGAACGCTAGTATGACAGGGAAATCTGAAAACTCAGGGCAGGCACATTCATGCCGTGTACATATGCACAATGCTCACAAACAAGTGCACAACAGACATACAGACACACACGCAATGCCAGTCAGGCACACAGACACACATCCTGTTATGACGACATCTAAAACGGTATTACCTCTATCAAAAACGAATCATGGATTTCTTTAGTTGCACTTTGGGTTTAAATAAGTTACATACAACAGCTAAATCACAAAAAGCTCCACCGCACATACACATGGAAACTTGCCGGACAAAATAAGCAGAGACAACATCTCTTTTTTCTTTGAAACTTGGATCTAAAGAGTTCATTGCCATCAACATTACTACCAGTAAAAGTATTACAATTCCTTTTCTTTTCTTTTGTAGTATGTAGTTATTCTGTCCTTGAAGGCATTTATGCTTAAGAACTTCAATAACACAATATAGAAAATGGATCTGAACTTACCAACGACTGTTGTGAGCCATGCAAGTTAGAATAGATGGAAAGACTCAACTAGATACCAGGAATCTATGAAATTATGATTTTAAACAGAGTACAACTAATGATTGTTATCCTGTTGGATTTACCCTAGGATAGGGGGCACCACAGCGCATTTTGGAAAAAAATCGTTCCCATTTTCAACGGCCTACTAATCAAAGTCAGAAGCTAAGACATGCATATACTTATTTTATATGGATAGAAAACACCCTAAATTTTCTAAAACTGTTTGAATGGTGTCTGTGAGTATAACAGAACTCGTATGGCAGTCAAAACCCCGAGACCGATTGAACCAGGAAGTGGAAATCTGAATTGTGGACTCGACTTCACAGCCTTACCTATAAATCACAACGTAAAAAAATGAAAATTGAGCACTTTCCAGTGCTTCCACTAGATGTCCCCAGTCTTTACAAAGTGTTTTGAGGGTTCTGCGGTAGAAACTCAGTGAAAGAGACGATGTGGCAATTGGTCAGAGTAGTAGGGCCATGAGCATTGTGACGTCGGCGGCCGTGTCTGCCCCCACCTTTGGAAGCCTTTTGAAACACAATGACATCGTCCCACTCGAATCTGATTGGCTCTCTTGTTGAAACAGGCCCTGACGATTATTTTATACAACGTTTGACATGTTTGAACGAACCTAACTAACCGTAAACAGTCATTTTGCGTTAGACAGGTGCCGCGCACGGAACAACATTTGATTACAGCCTTAGGACGCGCTAACGACAGGAAGCTAATGGAACATAAAGCATGGACTTTTTCGACCGAAAATACATTTGTCATGGACCTGGGACATCGGGAAGTGTTTTCTGATGAAGACAACTAAAGGTGAGGGATTATTGGCGATATTATACAATATCAGATGTTACTTGCTCAAATGTTCAAAGATGGCGCCGAGCTAGGTTTTCGAGCTCAATTTCTGGGTATCGCATCCCATTTGATCTCAAAGTGTGATTACCCTGTAAAGTTAATTTAAAATCTGTTTTGACAGGTGTTTTCAAGAGATATTCATCTATAAATCTTAGATTGACAATATATATTAAAAAAATCGTTTTCGAATAGTAATTTATAAAATTGTAGCACTGTTTCCCGGGACGCATTATATGGGAAAATAGTTAGTCAACCTCAGGTGCCGATGTAAAATGCTGTTTTTATATAGAAATATGACCTTTATTGAACAAAAGATTGCATGCTGTGTGTAACATGATGTCCTAGGTGTGTCATCTGATGAAGTTTGTAAAAGGTTAGTGCTGCATTTAGCTGTTTTTTGGTTATATGTGATGGGTGTGCTTGCTCGGAAAATTCATATGATGCGACTTTTACAATGTACTCCTCTAACATAATCTAATATTGTGCTTTTCCTGTAAAACCTTTTTGAAATCGGACAACGAGGGTCGATTCAAGAGAGGTGTATCTATAAAACGATATGAGACAGCCCTATATTTGAAAAAAAAAAAATATTGAATTTCGTTATGCTAATGTCGCTAGGAGTTTTCGCTGGAAAATGATCCCGCTAACGGGATGGTAGGCTGAAGAAGTTAAATTATCCCGAAGTACTTCAATAACATGATATAGAAAATGTATATGAACTAATGTTGCGAGCCAAGCAAGTAACAAAAGCTGAAAAGATGCAACCAGACACCAGGCAACTACAATACAATGATTATTAAACTGAACACAATCAACGACTGTTGTACTGTATTTGACGTCATCTCATTCCTCCTCTGAAACGAAACCGTATCTTAGTCAGGAAGTGCAATTCTTGTAAGCAGACGACAATTAAAACCTCTTGACGCACGCCAAGGATAGGGGGCGCTACAGCGATTTTAGAAAAAATACGTGCCCATTTTAAACGGCCTCCTACTCAAACTCAGAAGCTAGGATATGCATATAATTAGTAGATGTGGATAGAAAACACCCTAAAGTGTCTAAAACTGTTTGAATGGTGTCTGTGAGTATAACAGAACTCATATGACAGTCAAAACCCCGAGACAGATCCTAACAGGAAGAGGAAATCTGATTTGCGGACTCAACTTCAGCACTTTGCCTATAAATCACACCGTGAGTTAGGATTCATTGAGCACTTCCTATGGCTTCCACTAGATGTCCCCAGTCTTTACAAAGTGGTTTGAGTCTTCTACAGTACAAACTGACCGAATGAGAGTCTGTGGAATGTGGTCATAGGGGAGGGCCATTACCATTATGATGCGAGCGCCCCTGGCTACCCTCCCCTTTCGAAACGTTTAGAAAGACAATGCAACCGTCCCCCTTGAATATTATTGAAGCTCTGGTTGAAAAAGGCCCTAAAGATTTATGTTATACAACGTTTGACATGTTTGAACGAACTTAAATATATATTTTTTGCACTTTCGTGAGGAGAAGTCCCGCGCACTACGGTACATTTTGAGTAGCCTTCGGAACGCGCTAACAAGAAGAAGCTATTGGGACATAAATTATTAACTTTTTCGAACAAAACTACATTTGTTGTGGACCTGGGATTCCTGGAAGTGCCTTCTGATGAAGATAATCAAAGGTAAGGGAATATTTACAATAGTATACAAGAGTAGATTTGATATTCGATTGTTCCAAGATGGCGCTGACCTGTATCGCTAGCCTATTTGTCTGAGTATAGCATCCCATTTTATTGCAAAGTGTGATTTCCCAGTAAAGTTATTTTTAAATCTGGCAATGCGGGTGCTTTCACGAGATGTTAATCTATAATTCTTTGAATGACAATATTACATTTTAAAAATGTTTTCGAGTAGTAATTTAGTAAATTATAGTGCTGATTAACCGGATGCATTTGAGGGAAAATAGTTTCTCAACGTCATGCGCTGATGTAAAATGCTGTTTTTATATATAAATATGAACATTATCGAACAAAAGAATGCATGTATTGTGTAACATGATGTCCTAGGAGTGTCATCTGATGAAGATTGTCAAAGGTTAGTGCTGCATTTAGCTGTTTTTTGGTTATTTGTGATGCATGTGGTTGGTCGGAAAATGGCTATGTGGCTACTTTGACGATATACTCTTCTAACATAATCTAATGTTTTGCTTTTGCTGTAAAGCCTTTTTGAAATCGGACAACGCGGTTCGATTTAGGAGAGGTGTATCTATAAAACGATATAAAATAGTCCTATATTTGAGAAAAATATATATATTTGAGAAAAAAATGTATTAAATTTTGCTATGGTTCGGTTATGAATATGGCGATATGATTTTTCGCTGGATGTTGATCCCGCATGCGGGACGAGCGCTTCAAGAGGTTTTAACACCCCTCTTACAAAAGTCATCACGAAAGCTTATATTTTAAGAGCTATTTGAGGAGCAGGGCGTTCGGTTCCACATCGTGACAATCCACATTGTGACAACCCGATCCCCTGTATAGTGGCTCCCGTGTGGCTCAGATGGTAGAGCATGGTGTTTGCTAATGCCAGGGTTGTGGGTTTGATTCCCATGGAAATCAAACCCACAACAGTTCAGGAAAAAAAAAAATGTATGAAATATATGCATTCACTACTGTAAGTTGCTCTGGATAAAAGTGTCTGCTAAAATGTAAAAAATGTATAGTTCACAACTTTTAATCAAGACCCTATGTCCCCCAGGGAATAGATTTATTACAATAAACTTGATGGCCTGATGGATGGTTAATGTGAGTTATTTGCAGTGGGAAGTAATTTCCTATTAATGTGTAGGGAAAGCTGTGTGTGTGTGTGTGTGTGTGTGTGTGTGTGTGTGTGTGTGTGTGTGTGTGTGTGTGTGTGTGTGTGTGTGTGTGTGTGTGCGCGTGCACGTGTGTGCGTGTTCCCAAGGCCTGCATAGAGGGCAACCCTGATTTTCAGCTTATATAGTGAGGAACATAAATAGTTTCATTTTCAAGTTTTATTTGTCACATACACAAGAATGTCTGTATGCTGAGCTATTTTTTATTGATATGCCATAGCCTCATCCCATCAATGCTTAAAGAAACAGATACGCCACCATTAATAAGCCATGATTCTATTAATAATAAGACACTTACAGGATGATTTTCTCATGAGTTAACGCGGGCTCCACTGTCCTGCACTCTTGGAAGGTCTTCATCTTCATCTCACACTCTCCTCTCCTTAGTTACATTAGGAGTGCATGTGGTGCGAAGGCATCCAGATGGTCCATTTGGTTTAACCACAGTGCTGACAACAAAGGTTGAGGGTTCACTTCCCCCTGAGACATTAGTGCTGATGTATGTTGACACTTGAGATACAGCATGTGTCAGCTAAACAACTGTAACATATAATCTACTAGGAGAGAAATAAAATATACAATTATAATTTCTGTACAAAATTGCAAAAGGGTTTTCTAATGATCAATTAGCCTTTTAAAATGATAAACTTGGATTAGCTAACACAACGTGCCATTGAAACACAGGAGTGATGGTTGCTGATAATGGGCCTCTGTATGCATATGTAGATATTCCATAAAAAATCTGCAATTTCCAGCTACAATAGTCATTTACAACATTAACAATGTTTACACTGTATTTCTGATCAATTTGATGTTATTTTAATGGACAAAAAATTGCTTTTCTTTCAGAAACAAGGACATTTCTAAGTGACCCCAAACTTTTGAACGGTAGTGTACGTCCATGAAAAAAAGTAAGTATTCACACCGCTTGACTTTTTCCACATTTTGTAACGTTACAGCCTTATTTTAAAATTGATTAAATTGTTTTTGTTCCTCTTCAATCTACACACAATAATAATGTCAATGGGGTTCATCAGTAGATGGTAACGAAATTCATATTCATGTCAGCTCATTGAACTTACATAATGTTGGAGAGATGTACAAATCATTAGATAAGTAAGAAATGTGCCCTTAGATAGATATGAAGGGATGGATGGATGAATGTATGGTCAGATGGGTGTGAAAAAAGGAAGGATGGATGATAGATAGATGGAAGGACGGACAGACAGATGTCAAAAATGAATTGAAGGATGGATGGATGGATGGATGAATGAATCGACGGACAAATGGACTGATGAATGAATGCATAGATAGATTAAACAACAGACAGATGCACTGCATTTTGGACCTAAGCCTATGTACTGTCTGGACAGCGGTGTAGCCGGGCAGGTGTTGCATTCTGATTTAGGCTCAGTGAATAGGGGCCTGGCGGATTGGGAGCAGCAGCATTAGCATGTGTTCATTAGCGGGTGTGGGGGAAGCTTATCATTCTGATTGGCCTCATTAGTGATAGGGATTAATATGCGGCAGGTTCATTATAAAGACAGGCAGGGGGAGCATCGCCAGAATCACAACAATGCTATTACTGATCTCTCCTCCGCTCCTCTCCGTTTATGTACTCTGTTTATCTCTTCTATTCTTCTCTCTGCTTCTCCCTTCGAATAATTATCTTCTTGTTTCTTTTTGTTTCTTTTTGAGCTTGCCTGTTGCAATGAAGCAATAGACAAGTCCCAAATGTGCAAACCACACATTTGAAAGATTTCTAATAGTATTTTATCCCAGGTCTGCTTCTCCCTGCTTCTCTCTTCTCTTCTCTTGTGGAATATGTTCCACATTGATGGAGTTCATAGATTGGTATTTAAGGAATGTCCAAACAGTCCACACTGATACAGCAACAAAGTACCAATTTGCTTGATATAAATCAATTAAAATTGTATTTGTTACATGCAACGATACACCACATGTAGACCTGTGAAATGTTACTTACAAGCCCTTCACCAACAATGCTTTAAGAAGTTTTAAGAAAAATAAGAGTTAAGTAAAAATGTAAAATAAAAGTAACAAATAATTAAAGAGCAGCAGTAAAATAACAATAGCAACATCCATTTTATTAGGTGACTATCTAAATGGAATACATTTTGATAGGTAATGTCCGTTTTTGAGGGTTTCTGAATGGGTTCTTCAAAATCACTGGCACAATCAGAAACCTTTACGAATTTGACCTTCCCTTTCAAAGTTGACTCCATTCAGATTATTCATGAAATAAAATAGAACTGCACCTAAAAGAGTTTGGAGGATAGTATAGTATGTGTCAAGGTCACCAATTGTAATGAAATGTTAAAGATAGACTTCAACAACTGAAGCCTTTCTATGCTTTTTCTTTGAGAACTGAATGTACAGTAGAATATTGATTGACATTTTGAAGGCCATGTCAACAGTGTCTATACATCTTTCTCTTTCTCGAACCACAGAGGCAAACTATAATGGTGCTAGCTCTTGTACAAAGACTGTTCATAATAGCTGAAAACATGTTATCGATTGTCTTTTGATTGATGACCATGAGAAGAATGTCTATACATCTCACTCTCTCTCGCACTCTCTCCATTCCTCTTCTCTCTTTCTAATATGATTGGATGAAACCAGTAGCTAGAGAACCTGACTCAGAACATAATTTGACTTTCACAGTGATGTCGAAGAACTCTTGCTGATACATGTTGTGACTTTTCTGCTACCCTCTCTCTGTCTCTGCCTGCCTGCGTGACTACACAGCTTGTGTTGTCATTGGCTTATTAATCAGGGCATGGCAAGTAAGTCTGTGTTACTTAATATCGTCTCTCTGACAACTTCCTGGCCCACAGTCCTGTTCATTAGAGAATGCAACGGAAAATGTTTTAAAACATTTTGCAACAGAAAACGTTCCCTGTGCCATTCCTTTTTGGTACCACGGGGGACCAGTACGGAAAGAATGTATGAAATGTATGCATTCACTACTCTAAGTAGCTCTGGATAAGAGCGTCTGCTAAATGACTAAAATGTAAATGTAAATGGTACCTTTTATTAAATGTTTTACCTTCATTTAACTAGGCAAGCCAGGTAAGAATAAATTCTTATTTTCAATGACGGCCTAGGAACAGTGGGTTAATTGCCTTGTACAATAATTTCTCCTTTTCCTGAACTCTGCTAGAAAACAGATCACCTGAGAGAAGTTTAAAAGCAAGGTTCTATGACATCGGGAACAGAGGCGCAAATCACAGTGGAATACAAACCACTCTTAGGGAAGATAGTTTTATCTCCCTATGAAACTTCATATCTAGGTTATACATGCACATGTATTAAACATCTATTAGTGCGTTATTCAAAATGTATAAACAGAACCTAGAGTATATCCACATTACATGTTATTTCACAGCAGGGCAACATTTGACAGTTCACAAGAAATGTGATCCAATCAACAGGTCATTATTTGCTTTATATAATCAAGCAACTGTTTTATTTGATCATGAGTAAACCCAGATTGAGAGGCACTCTCTGAGGGGCAGCATTACAGACAGCTGTGGTTAAAAGGACATTTAAATTAATGATACATAGCCATTGATTCTTGTTGTTGTTTGAATCTCAGATTGCCCTTTTAAGGCGGCCATTATTGTCACGACTTCGGGCGGCGTTCAGCGGTCGACGTCACCGGTCTTCTAGCCATCGCTGATCCATCTTTCATTTTCCATTGGTTTTGTCTTTATTTTCTACACACCTGGTTTTCATTATCCAATTACATGTTCATGTATTTAACCCTCTGTTTCCCCCATGTTTGTTGTGCGTGATTATTTCATTGTTCAGTTTGGTTCATGATGGCTGGTTTTTCGACTGGTGCTGTGTTCACCGCGCGTAATATTTACCGTTGGTTATTGGTCAAGTGTATTTGTTTACCTTGTGCTTTTATTTTTTGAGTAAAGTACGTTGCTCACTCATTTTGCTCTCCTGTGCCTGATTTCATGCACCAGCTACACTCACCTTCTGACAATTATCAGTCCACTTCACTATGCACCCATCCCAAAACAACTCAATTGCATTTAAATGAACCGTACAAGGGTGCTTGTAGCATCTGATAATTCTATAATTTTCTTAGGGTCACAACAAAGCACCACTTGTGGGCAGAATTCTAGGATAGCTTTGTTGTTTCAGAATTTCTCTTCCCACATTCAATACAAACATCATCACATTTTTGGGGAGTTAATCTTATAACTGTGCCGATATTATGATATTAGATTATTTCGACAAACCTAGCGTCCCTTTTCTTTAAGAGACATAATGCCTTGTCATAGTGCTGTTGTAGTTTTGCGCTAAGTAATGGCCACCTGGCTGCTTATTGATCATCAGAGGTTGCATAATGAAGTGAACATGTTGGTGCATGTCATGTACAGTATCTATAATTTTTGTAGTGGCACTAACAGCTAAATTCAAAATATTTGAATTCATTATGTTTAACAGAAACTTCCTTGTGTATTTTTATCCTACAAATACTGTAGATGAAATTGAGTGGGCATGTGCCACTCTCAGTTTCAATGGGCATGATGCCGCTGCTTCCTACGACTAATTGTCTCATCACGTCATCCCTGGGAGGATAAGGGATAATGGGGAACAGGGAAGAGGCTTGGCTGATTAGGTTTGCCGAGCAATCACTGTGGAGCATCCCAAATGTCACCCTATTCTCTACATAGTACACTACTTTTGACCAGAGCCCTATGGGTTCTGGTCAAAAGTAGTGCACTATATAGGGAATATTGTGCCATTTGGGATGCATACTGTAACAGGTAGATAGAAGGGAACAATCAGCAAAGGACATGATGACACCTCTCAGAAGATGAGACTGTAGATGAGACAGAAAAAAGAGGAGGTACAGTAGTGTGCTACAGCAAGAAAGAGGCGGACTTACTATACAGACAGGATGTGGATTGCCAGTGAGACACAGTAAAGAAAGGGAGGTAGAGGTTGAAGAGAAACAGAGAGAGAAGGGGAGAGAGAATTGCAAATGTACCGACTGTTGCTGAATTCTCAATCACTATACCTATCTATAGTATTATGCTTTGAAGTTTGCCAAAAGGTGGCAGCAGAGCGCCCTTCTGCACTGCTCTGTCAGTCTACAGCATTAGTATTCATCCCTCGCCGTGGGCATCAAACACCCTCATTCACACAGTCTTGGGGACAGCCTCAAACACCTTCCAAAACAAAGAGATGAACAGACGGAAAGCAGAGGGAGAGACATCGACAGGTAAAGCTACTGTCTGAAAGCCCTGTCCTCTGCGCTTCAGTCTGAAGTGGATTTGGTTGCCAGAGGTGTAAACATGAGTTGTAAAAATGAGTTGTCAAAGAGTGAGTACAAAGAGTAAGTACTTCTCACCAATGAATCGCTCATCAAACATCAGGAAATTAGACAAGAACACAATGTATCGAGGTTCAAGTCGGGATGTCGGCTGTTGCTTTTCTTGTGTCTTGCGTTTGATGTTTGCGGAGGAGTTGTGGGGCAGCAAAGCTGTCTTTCTGTTTTTCAAATGAAAGATGGAATCTAAGGGCATGGATCAGAATGAAATTAAATCCAAGGAGGAGGTGGGTAATGTGGGATTACTCTAGGAAGAACACAGATGGCTGCATTAAAGGGTGATTTTATGTGTACATCAACATTTTTTCATTAATTCATTAGTATTTGGAGAAAAGATAAAACACTAGAGGGAGCAAGTGTGGGCTGACTAACTTTTTGTGTGTGTGTGTGTGTGTGTGTGTATGTGTGTGTGTGTGTGTGTGTGTGTGTGTGTGTGTGTGTGTGTGTGTGTGTGTGTGTGTGTGTGTGTGTGCGTGCGTGCGTGCGTGTGTTAGCCTGTTGCTAATGAATGAGTCTGTGGTAAGCAACCTAACAAGCCCCCTTGTCTAACAGATGTCCAGATTTGCAGGCTACCATGTCTTGGGTTAATGTATTAACTTGGGGCAACTGTGAAGTAAAGTACAACATTGTCATGGCTGCCAGAAAATGTGCTATACGTTTTGCACGAACACATCTGGGTCGTATTCATTAGCGCAGTCCTTAGCAAAACGTTTTGCCACTTTTCCTGAGATTCTTAGTTTGTAATTGGACAAGTTCAGGGAGTCCCTCCCTGTTTCAGTCTGTTTGCTTCCTTTTGGTTCCTAATAAATACGACCCAGCAATAACTCAACTGACCAAACTCCTCACCTAGTTTGATGTTACCCCAGTTTGTGTTGTCCTGCGCTAAAGCCTTGACCATACTAGGTAGGCATATTTGATCACGCCACTCTATCCCACCGCTATGTTTTTCTATTACCATAACTTATTGATTTTTCGATTGAGACTATGTTTGTGAATATGAATAAATGCCTAATGGAGCAGTCATTTGTGAGAGAATGTATTGCATGTTACACCACCTGTCAACTAATGCCATTGTCGGTTTACTTTAAATTATTTCAATAATAGTCATTTGAAAGTTAATTCCTGTTGAGCAGCTGCATATGCCATTAAGCGCCGTTCATCGGGTTTTATCATCTAAATGTAAAATGTGGAAAAACTGAAGCAATCACCTGGCTATTTTGGTCGATGAATTTTGCTGGTAACCTAGGCCCTGGGTTGAATTCACAATCTAATTTAGCCAAATGTGTTGTATTTATATGTAAATGTACTCCATGATTGCTGATGTTATCAGTTGAATGATGAACTGAGATGAAAGTGTATTGGTGTCTTGCCGTGCGCCCGGTGAATGCCAATCCGGCAATGACGTTTTCTGCACTTTGACCCATAATAACAACTTGCATAGCTATGTGTTTGTGTTGTGCAAGTAATGGATTTTCAACCTGTTATCTGTTTTGATAAACTAATTTAAATACAGAAATAAATGGTGTAGCTATAAATACTTAGTCTGTTCTTAATAAAAAACCAGCAAGAAAAACTATTTATTTTCATTATTAGCAATAATGAATTTGGCAGGAGATGAATAGTTCAATCTGACTGTTGTCTTAAAATGTGTTTTTCACCTTTCATGAAATTCTGTGGGAATATAGAATGAGGTTTTTAACATTATTTCTATGTCTCCTGCACATCACAGCCACTGATTTGACAGAATTGTAATGGTGTCATAATGGTGTCATTTGCAGCACGTAAACTGATTTTTTTGTCTGGATAGATATCTGTTAACCATATCTCAAAATATTTTTGTTAATGAAAACATCAAGATGTCTGGGAAAGACATATTTTGTTTGTTGTCTGGTCAGGTAAAGACAATTTCCTAGTCGCAAAAAAAATGCCTAAACTGTAGAAAAACAGGAAAACTTTACACAAACCATGATGTCATAAAAGACGTCAGTCTAAATCATTACAACCAGTTTTGCCTGATGGGTTGTCAGCTCATAGATAGGAGCAAACACCTACAGATCAAAACAAGCCATTGATAAATAAAAGCTTTACTTGAAGAAGCACAAACAAAACAAATGGGCCTGTAAAGAAATCTCTGCAAATGTTTCTCATGATTCCATACATCAATGGTTCCTAAAATTCAAGGCATGCTTTTTCTGTCTTAGATGAAAAGACCTAGTGTTTATATTTAATCTCAACATAGATCTCCACATACAAAAACAGACTATTTTCATCATTTGCGTTTGATTGTTAAAAGCTGAATGAATTTCCAGCTGTTACACCATTTTCTGTCAGACGGAAGAATGTGAAAACCCCAAAGTGAAAACTACCAGACACATAAACAAGATAAACAAGAAAATTTGTCTCGGAAATTGCTATTTTCCTCCAGAGCACATATTGGGAACTTCATTTAATATAAACGAATAACATTGTTGTAAGCTCATCATGACAGGGTAGAAGGATAAATGGAAATAGACTGCAAACGTCAATTTGCAGAATAGGCTCAGGCTAGGATTTAGTCACTGGGGCATACTCACATACTGCTCTATGAAAAAAGTATGTTTTATATAATTGTTTTGAAAATGTTAAAAATCATATAAAATATTGAACAACATCCATTTCGACCAGGATCGGTATATTAGTAGCTAAAATTGTATCCAATTGTAATTCTGAAGCTATTCTCTAGCAATCTAGCTGTTTTCTTTTATGGTCCAACTACACTATGATACACTGCAGAAACAGAAATATGTGACCCACACAACCTCAAGGCTCATTGTCTCATTTTGTAGCATTGCTGTTCCTGCACAGTGTGGACACCATTACCACACTACCAAGAACAACACCATCTCTTTTTTTCAGTTTTCTCAATGTTTTCTTGATGTCTCTCAAAAATGTACTGAGGCTGTTCAAGGCGCTGCCTTGCTCAGCTGCTACTGCTTTTCCCACCTACATCCCATTCCAATGTGTTGATCATTCTACATACTGAGGTTATGTTTTTGGCTTGTGCTCAACTGTTACTTTTTTTGTACTAAATAACTTCCATTTTCAGTTTATTCATTTCTCCATCTTCCTTTGTAAATGTTTTCGGGGGGGGGGGCTTTGTGTGTGAAAAAGCAGCAAGCCGTTATAGTCAATGTATAGGGAGGTAACCAAATTCCCTGCTCCGTACTAATGGTTCTACTGATGGGGTCAGAGAAAGGCTGCCCTCCCATCAACCTTTCCTGGAACATCCCACTAGGCACAGACTTCAGTTTAAAGTCGTTTTGATTTACATTTGGTTGAGTTGCCAACTAATGTGAATTCAATGTAAAATCAACAAAAAAGGTCACCATATTATTGGATTTAGGTTAAAAGATGAAATTGGATTAAAAAAAAGACTAAATTCCCTTGCATTGATAACTTTAAAGGCACAGTCAACTTAGTGTATGTAAACTTCTGACCCACTGAAATTGTGATACAGTGAATTATAAGTGAAATTATCTGTCTGTAAACAATTGTTGGACAAATTACTTGTGTCATTGTAATGCGATGCTACTGGCAGCAGAGAAGTCAGGCGCAGGAGAGCGGAAACTGATTTACAACGGTTGTGTTTAATAACCATAAACCACCGTCAACAGAACAATACAATAAATGGGTCAAACAAAACCCAGTAAATACCAGCATACCGTGCACAAGCACTACAACAAACAATTACGGACAAGGACATGGGGGGGAACAGAGGGTTAAATACACCACATGTAATTGATGGAATTGGAACCAGGTGTGATGGAAGACAAGACAAAACCAATGGAAAATGAAAAATGGATTGGCGATGGCTAGAAGGTCGGTGACGTCGACTGCCGAACGCCGCCCGAACAAGGAGAGGGACCAACTTCGGCGGAAGTCGTGACAGTCATGCACAAAGTAGATGTCCTAACTGACTTGCCAAAACTATGTTTTTTCAACAAGAAATTTGTGGAGTCATTGAAAAATTAGTTTTAATGACTCCAACCTGTCTGGTGTGTTTACAGACATATTCAATCAATCCCAATCCCAGTCTGCTGTCCCCACATGCTTCAAGATGGCCACCATTGTTCCTGTTCCCAAAAAATCTAAGGTAACTGAGCTAAATGACTATCGCCTCGTAGCACTCACTTCGGTCATCATGAAGTGCTTTGAGAGACTAGTCAAGGATCATATCACCTCCACCCTACCTGACACCCTAGACTCACTCAAATTTGCATACTGCCCCAATAGGTCCACAGACCTATTGGGGCAGTATGCAAATTATGCAATCACAACCTATGCAATCACAATCACACTGCACACTGCCCTAACCCATCTGGACAAGAGGAATACCTATGTAAGAATGCTGTTCATCGATTACAGCTCAGTATTTAACACCATAGTACCCTCCAAACTCGTCATTAAGCTCGAGACCCTGGGTCTCGACCACGCCCTGTGCAACTGGGTCCTGGACTTTCTGACGGGCCGCCCCCAGGTGGTGAGGGTAGGAAACAACATCCCCACCCCGCTGATCCTCAACACTGGGGCCCCACAAGGGTGCATTCTCAGCCCTCTCCTGTATTCCCTGTTCACCCATGACTGCGTGGCCATGCACGCCTCCAACTCAATCATCAATTTTGCAGACAGTGGTAGGCTTTATTACCAACAACGACGAGACGGCCTACAGGGAATAGGTGAGGGCCCTCGGAGTGTGGTGTCAAGAAAATAACCTCACACTCAATGTCAACAAAACAAAGGAGATGATCGTGGATGATCGTGAAACAGCAGAGGGAGCACCCCCCTATCCAGATCGACGGGACAGTAGTGGAGAAGGTGGAAAGTTTTTAAGTTCCTCGGAGTACACATCACGGACAAACTGAAATGGTCCACCCACACAGACAGTGGGGTGAAGAAGGCGCAACAGCGCCTCTTCAACCTCAGGAGGCTGAAGAAATTTGACTTGAAAATTTCTTTTTGAAATTTGAAATTTGACAACAACCACCCGAGCCACTGCCTGTTCACCCCGCTATCATCCAGAAGGCAAGGTCAGTACAGGTGCATCAAAGCTGGGACCGAGAGACTGAAAATGTGCTTCTATCTCAAAGCCATCAGACTGTTGAACAGCCATCACTAACATTGAGTGGCTGCTGCCAACATACTAACTCAAATCTCTAGCCACTTTAATAATATAAAATTGGATGTAATAATATAAAATTGGATGTAATAAATGTATCACTAGTCACTTCAAACAATGCCACTTAATATAATGTTTACATACCCTACATTACTCATCTTATATGTATATACTGTACTCTATACCATCTACTGCATCTTGCCTATGCCGTTCGGCCATCGCTCATCCATATATTTATATGTACATATTCTTATTAATTCCTTTACACTTGTGTGTATAAGGTAGTTGTTGTGAAATTGTTAGATTTCTTGTTAGATATTACTGTATGGTCGGAACTAGAAGCACAAGCATTTCGCTACACTCGCATTAACATCTGCTAACCATGTGTAGGTGACCAATAAAATTGGATGTGTAGCCCATGCACCCTTTTGCTGAGTGATTGTTGCTTGTGTGTATAGAGATTTTTATAATTTGATATATTTGATTTAGTTGAATCAGAGAAAATAAAAAAGTGACTATGGTCAAAACAGATTAATTACATAATATGTACAGTAGCTTGTTTATGAATTTTATTACAGATGGACTGCAGAGTGTTACGAACAGCATGGCTTCATATGACACAAAGGGAAATCAACAAGACAAATTCATACCTCTGCACATGCACTGTTACCAGCCACTAAATCAATGCAAATGGCTTGCTAGCTTCATTCTACATGCACAGTCCCTACACCATTACACTGGAGTAGAAAGCCTGGAGAGGAATAGCCATGCATAAACAGTACAAAAAAGGCCATGTATGTCTTCGACTGAAATGGCACCCTATTCTCTATATAGTGCACTACATATTATCAGGGCCCAATAGCTACCCATAGGGCTCTGCTCAAAAAATAGTGCATTATATAGGGAATAGGGTGCATCCTATATATCCTGGGCCGATCCTTATCACTCCACACGGGCGAGGTGAGCTCATTACATCTGTTTAAATACAATTGGATTTTAATAACTAATTCCCCTTAGTGATTAGAGCCCTTCTCCTCCTCTGCCCTTCACCGTAATTGTCGTAAATTAAAGACGGTGTACCGTTGTGTACTACAAGGACAAATGTCACCAGATTCTTACCAAGATAAATGCTGGCGCCGGCGCATGCTAATGAAAACCAATTAATTCCCGTTACCTATGTCATTGTACATCCTCTGCTTGTCTCATTTTGCTGCTAAAACTAGTTAGACATTGGAACACATTGTACAAATTAATTTATTGTGTTCTGGTGTGTTAGCATGTCCCTCTGCCTTAATTGTATTAAATATAGCTACAGTTCAGGTGGAGTTATTTATGAGTGTTACAAGTCTTCATAGTGGCATTTTATTATGGGGAGTTTCATCACATTGCGTGCCATCGTAATTATAATTTTGACCTCCCCTCATCCTTCCCCCAAACATTCCTTTCCTACTCCACCTAACCTATGTACAATTACGGCACTATTACCTGTTTAATTACTTCTATGTTGATTTAAAGTAATATGACACAAACATCCATGTGTCAGTTTGAATGGCTTTACATTTCTATTTTGCTCTCACTGGCTTTAAATGTGAGGTCCCCTGGCCCTGGGACATTATTTAGTGATCATGACAGACTTGGCAACTGACATCAGATTGACAGGCTAAAAACACAAGGCTGACATGCCAACGGTAATTACTGCAGTCAATGATAAAGGATGTCAGATCTGTTTCATAGGAATATGTAATCAAAAAGTATTATAGCCTCCACTCAACCTTGGCTCTCACAGGTTTGCAATTATAGAGTTACCGCTCCCATAGTCACATACTGATCCAGTTTCATTGCTATGCTTTTACAGACCGCTGTGGCACAACGGCTGAACTTTCTGTTAAGGGATTTAGAGCTGACCTGGAGTCAGGTGTCCCAGGGGACATTGGAACAGGAGCCCTGTGTCAGCAATTAGCAGGAGCGCAACCTGCTGACTACATTTCCCACAGGGGCCATTCTCACTGAGACATGTTACGGGAGGGCCGTCAACAGGGTGATTGTCCATTAACCCCTTCAACTTTGCCACAGTGACAGATAGGTCACTTAGAGACGGGGCAGTGAACCCAGAGGACATTTCATTTAGGAAGCCTGGGCCGTGTTCATTATGCACTAAACAGAAGAAACCGGACTGAAACAGGCAGGGACAACCTGTTATCGAGAAATACTAGCCCCAATGAAGTGCTTTTTTAAATGGGTATAAAATAAACTCATCTAGCAATGTTTGTTGGTACAAGACAGTTTTTTTTTTTGGCAAACCCAAACATTTTCAGACGATACTATCTTTTGTGTAAAGAAGAACATGCATGTCTATTTTCATTGACCCCCCGTTAAGAATCTCCCTTTTGGATCAAACCTCTCGTTCATGGCAATACTTTACACGTTTCAAATCCCTTTAATATGACAACAATCCTTTAGCCCTCTACCATGGTGGAGAAAACGTATTGAACAAGGTTTCTAAGATCATATCACTTTCATAGCCCCTGACATACAGGGCAGAAAGTGCTTATAACCCCATTACATTCTACACACAATCTGTAGAACAAGTGGAAAGGTTCACCCATGAAAATGTTCCCCCCTGAAACAAAACTATTTTACTTATAGGTACCAGAATGAAACATTCTTCATATTTCTGTGTCAAAGTGACTTTATGTGACAATTATTGTGCCCATATTAGGACAGCCCATCTCAGCAGGAGTTATTTCATTCTCAGCATGAGTTGCCTCAGTCTGTCCAGTTCAGCTCTTACACAGTGCCTTGCAAAAGTATTCATCCCTGTCACAAAATATGTCGTACTCGTTGCTGAAAATGTCATACTGGATAGAGAAGGACCAAGGCGCAGCGGGATTGTGGATAATCATTTTCTTTTAATGGTAAAAGGCAAAGCATCTACCGGAAAACAAAACAATAAATTATACTCACAACATGGACAGTCTCACAGGCTATGCAAACACAGTGCAAGAACAATTCCCCACAACCCCAAAGACAAACACCTATATAGGACTTCCAATCAAAGGCAACTATACACACCTGCCTTCAATTGGAAGTTCCAATCACCAACATTAAACAAGCACAAACCACCTGCTGCATCCTGACCTAGACTAAGCAATACGCCCTCTGCTGGTCAGGACGTGACAGTACCCCCCCTCAAGGTGCAGACTCCGGGATGCACCTAAAAAAGAAAAACACAAGAAAATCCCCAATACCCCAACAAAACCAACAAACAATACCCCCTAAACAAAAAGGGAGGGAAGGGAGGGTGGCTGCCGTCACCGACGGCACTGTGCTACACCCCCCCTCCCCAACCCACCTATATCTGGAGGTGGCTCCGGTTCTGGCAGCTCGGGGCAGTCGGGCCACTCTGGCAGCTCGGGGCAGTCGGGCCACTCTGGCAGCTCGGGGCAGTCGGGCCACTCTGGCAGCTCGGGGCAGTCGGGCCACTCTGGCAGCTCGGGGCAGTCGGGCCACTCTGGCAGCTCGGGGCAGTCTGGCCACTCTGGCAGCTCAGGGCAGTCTGGCCACTCTGGCAGTTCCGGGCAGTCTGGCCACTCTGGCAGTTCCGGGCAGTCTGGCCACTCTGGCAGTTCCGGGCAGTCTGGCCACTCTGGCAGTTCCGGGCAGTCTGGCCACTCTGGCAGCTCCGGGCAGACGGGCCACTCTGGCAGCTCCGGGCAGACGGGCCACTCTGGCATCTCCGGGCAGACGGGCCACTCTGTTATCTCCTGACTAGCGGGCGGCTCTGGCGGCTCCTGACTGGCGGGCGGCTCTGGCGGCTCCTGACTGGCGGGCAGCTCTGGTGACTTTCGACTGGCGGGCAGCTCTGGTGACCTTCGACTGGCGGGCAGCTCTGGTGACCTTCGACTGGCGGGCAGCTCTGGTGACCTTCGACTGGCGGGCAGCTCTGGTGACCTTCGACTGGCGGGCAGCTCTGGTGACCTTCGACTGGCGGGCAGCTCTGGTGACCTTCGACTGGCGGGCAGCTCTGGTGACCTTCAACTGGCGAGCAGCTCTGGTGACCTTCGACTAGCGGGCAGCTCTGGTGACCTTCGACTGGCGGGCAGCTCTGGTGACCTTCGACTGGCGGGCAGCTCTGGTGACTGTTGACTGGCGGGCAGCTCTGGTGACTGTTGACTGGCGAGGCTGGGCTGACGCACTAGACGCCTTGTGCGTGGGGCTGGTACTGGACATGCCAGCCTGGAGACACGCACCTTTGGGCTAGTGCCCGGAGCTGGCCTGGGGCTCCATTCTTGCCCCGTAAAACTGCCCTTGTGCCCCCCCAAAAAAATTATTGGGGCTGCCTCTCGAGTTTCCTAAACTCCTCCATAGCCCTGGAAACGCTCAACCTTATTTCTGTCCATGTCCATCCCTCCTCCTCGTTCCTCTGCTGCTTGGTCCAAGTTTGGTGGGTAGTTCTGTCAGGGATTTCTTCGTCGTCAGACGATATGGCGAAATCATCTTCGGAAAATGAGGACCAATATGCAGCAGAGTTGAGATAGTTCATTTTGAACGTTTAATAAACTCAAAGATGAACATACAAATTAACAAAACGAACTCACGATATACTGACAGTCCTGTTAGGCTCACACATGCTAAACACGAAACCATCTCCCACAAATACACAGACAAACACACCCAACTAATATAGGACTTCCAATCAAAGGCAACACCAAACAGCTGCCTTCAATTGGAAGTCTACCCCAATTAACTCAACATAGAAACAGATTACCTAGACTAAACATAGAATTACATAAACAAGGAACAGTGCCCAAAAACCCCGGAAAACATAAATCAAATGCCCTTTTTAGAAAAACCACCACCCCGAACCACATAAACCAAATACCCTGCCACGTCCTGACCAAACTACAATAACAATAACCCTTATACTGGCCAGGACGTGACAACTACAGCCAAAATGGGAGCCACTTAGAAAAACTACAACTTCTCCCTTGTTTTTCCAAAAACCAGCCTGAAACTCTTTCTAAAGACTGTTGACATCTAGTGGAAGCCCTAGGAACTGCAATCGGGGACGATTTCGCCCTATTATAAAACTGCCAGGCATTGAAATCAGTGGTATGCTGATTTTTATTTTATTTTATGGTTTGTCCTCGGGGTTTCGCCTGCCATTTCAGTTCTGTTATACTGACAGACATTATTTTAATGGTTTTAGAAACTTTAGAAATTATATGCATATCCTAGCTTCTGGGCCTGAGTAAGAGGCAGTTTACTTTGGGCACGCTTTTCATCCGGATGTCAAAATACTGCCCCCTATCCCAAATAAGTTTTAAACACTGTTTCCCATGCTTGTTCAAGGAACCATAAACAATTAATGAACATGCACATGTGGAATGGTCATTAAGACACTAACAGCTTACAGATGGTAGGCAATTAAGGTCGCAGTTATGAAAACTTAGGACACTGAAGAGGCCTTTCTACTGACTCTGAAATACACAAAAAGAAAGATGCCCAGGGTCCCTGCTCATCTGCGTGAATGTGCCTTAGGCATGCTGCAAGGAGGCATGAGGACTGCAGATGTGGCCAGGGAAATAAATTGCAATGTCTGTACTGTGAAATGCCTAAGACAGCGCTAGAGGGAAACAAGATGGACAGCTGATCGTCCTCGCAGTGTAACAACACCTGCACATGATCGGTACATCCGAACATCACACCTGCGGTACTGGTACAGGATGGCAACAACAACTGCCCAAGTTACACTAGGAACGCACAATACCTTCATCGGTGCTCAGACTGTCCGCAATAGGCTGAGAGAGGCTCGACTGAGGGCATGTAGGCCTGTTGTAAGGCAGGTGTGCACAAACAACAACGCCTGTGTGCACAAACCCACCATTGCTGGACCAGACAAGGCTGGCAAAAAGTGCTCTTCACGGACGAGTCGCGGTTTTGTCTCACCAGCGGGATGGTCGGATTTGCGTTTATCGTCAAAGAATGACGGTGACACCGTACTCTGGAGCGGGATTGATGTGGAGGGTCAATCATGGTCTGGGGAGGTGTGTCACAGCGTCATCAGACTGAGCTTGTTGTCATTGCAGGCAATCTCAACGCTGTGCATTACAGGGAAGACATCCTCCCTCATGTGGTACCCTTCCTACAGGCTCATCCTGACCCTCAATGACCCTCCAGCATGACAATGCCACCAGTCATATTGCTTGTTTTGTGTGTGATTTCCTGCAAGACAGGAATGTCAGTGTTCTACCAGAGCCCGGATCTCAATCCCATTGAGCACATCTGGGACCTGTTCGATCGGAGGGTGATGACTAGAGCCATTCCCCCAGAAATGTCTGGGAACTTGCAGGTGCCTTGGTTGAAGAGTGGGGTAACATCTCACAGCAAGAACTGGCAAAGCTGGTGCAGTCCATGAGGAGTATATGCACCGCAGTACTTAATGCAGCTGGTGTCCACACCAGATACTGACTGTTACTTTTGATTTTGACCCCCCCTTGTTCAGGGACACATTATTCCATTTCTGTTAGTCTCATGTCTGTGGAACTTGTTCAGTTTATATCTGTTGTTGAATATTGTTATGTTCATACAAATATTTACACATCTTAAGTTTGCTGAAAATGAACGCAGTTGACAGTGAGAGGGCATTTCTTTTTTGCTACAGTACATTCAGAAAGTATTCAGACCCCTTGGCTTTTTCCACATTTTGTTACGTTACAGGTTTAGCCTGCTTTTGATACCATCGATCACCACATTCTTTTGGAGAGATTGGAAACCCAAATTGGTCTACACGGACAAGTTCTGGCTTGGTTTAGAACTTATCTGTCGGAAAGATATCAGTTTGTCTCTGTGAATGGTTTGTCCTCTGACAAATCAACTGTACATTTCGGTGTTCCTCAAGGTTCCGTTTTAGGACCACTATTATTTTCACTATATATTTTACTTCTTGGGGATGTCATTCGAAAACATAATGTTAAATTTCACTGCTATGCGGATGACACACAGCTGTACATTTCAATGAAACATGGTGAAGCCCCAAAATTGCCCTCGCTAGAAGCCTGTGTTTCAGACATAAAGAAGTGGATGGCTGCAAACGTTCTACTTTTAAACTCAGACAAAACAGAGAATCTTGTTCTAGGTCCCAAGAAAAAAAGAGATCTTCTGTTGAATCTGACAATTAATCTTGATGGTTGTACAGTCGTCTCAAATAAAACTGTGAAGGACCTTGGCTTTATTCTGGACGCCGATCTCTCTTTTGAAGAACATATTGTCACGGTTGTCTTCATGAATGGACCAAGGCGCAGCAGGTAAGTGAATACTCATGGTTATTTATTACCAAAGAAAGGAGTAGAGCATCCACTTGAAAAACCCAATGACGGTGACAACAGTAGCAGTTTTACAGGCTATACACGCAGTGTAAAAACAATTCCCCACAACCCCAAAGACAAACACACACACCTATATAGGACTTCCAATCAAAGGCAACTATACACACCTGCCTTCAATTGGAAGTCCCAATCATCAACCCAACATTTAACAAACAAACCTGCCACGTCCTGACCCCAAAACTAAAACACTAGCTCCATCTGCTGGTCAGGACGTGACAGTACCCCCCCCCTCAAGGTGCAGACCCCGGAATGCACCTACCAACAGAAAAACACCAACAAAAAACCCATAAACAATAACCCCTAAACAATAAGGGAGGGAAAGGAGGGTGGCTGCCGTCACCGACGGCACTGTGCTACACCCTCCCTCCCCAACCCACTTATCCTGGAGGTGGCTCCGGTTCTGGCCGTTCTAGGCAGTCGGGCCACTCTGGCAGTTCGGGGCAGTCTGGCCAGTCTGGCAGCTCGGGGCAGTCTGGTCAGTCTGGCAGCTCGGTGCAGTCTGGCAGCTCGGTGCAGTCTGGCAGCTCGGGGCAGTCTGGCAGCTCGGGACAGTCTGGGCAGTCTGGCAACTCGGGACAGTCTGGGCAGTCTGGCAACTCGGGACAGTCTGGGCAGTCTGGCAACTCGGGACAGTCTGGGCAGTCTGGCAACTCGGGACAGTCTGGGCAGTCCGGCAACTCGGGGCAGTCTGGCCACTCCGGCAGTTCGGGGCAGTCTGGCCACTCCGGCAGTTCGGGGCAGTCTGGCCACTCCAGCAGTTCGGGGCAGTCTGGCCACTCCAGCAGTTCGGGGCAGTCTGGCCACTCCGGCAGTTCAGGGCAGTCTGGCCACTCCGGCAGTTCGGGGCAGTCTGGCCACTCCGGCAGTTCAGGGCAGTCTGGCCACTCCGGCAGTTCAGGGCAGTCTGGCCACTCCGGCCACTCCGGCAGTTCAGGGCAGTCTGGCCACTCCGGCAGTTCAGGGCAGTCTGGCCACTCCGGCAGTTCAGGGCAGTCTGGTCACTCCGGCAGTTCAGGGCAGTCTGGCCACTCCGGCAGTTCAGCGCAGTCTGGCCACTCCGGCAGTTCGGGGCAGTCTGGCCACTCCGGCAGTTCAGCGCAGTCTGGCCACTCCGGCAGTTCAGCGCAGTCTGGCCACTCCGGCAGTTCAGCGCAGTCTGGCCACTCCGGCGACTGTTGACTGGCGGGCAGCTCTGACGACTGTTGACTGGCGGGCAGCTCCGACGACTGTTGACTGGCGGGCAGCTCCGACAACTGTTGACTGGCGGGCAGCTCCGACGACTGTTGACTGGCGGGCAGCTCCGACAACTGTTGACTGGCGGGCAACTCTGACGACTTGACTGTCGGGCAGCTCTGGTGACGGTTGACTGGCGGGCAGCTCCGACGACTGTTGACTGGCGGGCAGCTCCGACGACTGTTGACTGGCGGGCAGCTCCGACAACTGTTGACTGGCGGGCAGCTCTGACAACTGTTGACTGGCGGGCAGCTCTGACGACTGTTGACTGGCGGGCAGCTCCGACGACTGTTGACTGGCGGGCAGCTCCGACAACTGTTGACTGGCGGGCAGCTCTGACGACTGTTGACTGTCGGGCAGCTCCGGTGATGGTTGACTGGCGGGCCGCTCCGACGACTGTTGACTGGCGGGCAGCTCCGACGACTGTTGACTGGCGGGCAGCTCCGACGACTGTTGACTGGCGGGCAGCTCTGACGACTGTTGACTGGCGGGCAGCTCCTGCCCCGTCACACAGCCCTTGTGCCCCCCCCTAAAAAATTATTGGGGGTGCCTCTCGGTCTCCCAGTCCTTGCCAGCTTTCTGTTAAGGCAAGGGCTGATTTCAAGGTTTTACTGCTAAAGAAACAAATTATAGTCCCACTATGCGCAAACAAGATGGGATGGAGTATTGCTGCAGAATGCTGTGGACCCATACGGGTTAAGTGTGTCTTGAATTCTAAATAAATCACAGACGGTGTCACCAGCAAAGCACCCCCACACCATCACACCTCCTCTCCATTCTTCATGGTGGGAACCACACATGCAGAGATCATCCGTTCACCTACTCTGCGTCTCACAAAAACACGACTCATCAGACCAAAGGACAGATTTCCACTAGTCTAATGTCCATTGCCCGTATCTCTTGGCCCAAGCAAGTCTCTTCTTATTATTGGTGTCCTTCAGTAGTGGTTTCTTTGCAGCAACTCGACCACGAAGGCCTGATTCACACAGTCGCCTCTGAAAAATTTATGTTGAGATGTGTCTGTTACTTGAACTCTGTGAAGCATTTATTTTGGCTGCAATCTGAGGTGTAGTTAACTCTAATGAACGTATCCTCTGCAGCAGAGGTAACTCTGGGTCTTCCTTTCCTGTGGCGGTCCTCATGAGAGCCAGTTTCATCATAGCGCATGATAGTTTTTGCGACTGCCACTGGAAGAAACTTTCAAAGTTCTTGAAATATTCCGGATTGACTGACATGTCTGAAAGTAATGATGGACTGTCATTTCTCTTTGCTTATTTGAGCTGTTCTTGCCATAATATGAACTTAGTCTTTTACCAAAAAGGGCAATCTTCTGTATACCACCGCTATACAGAACTGATTGGCTCAAATGCATTAAGAAGGAAAGATATTCAACAAATTAATGTTTAACAAGGCACACCTGTTAATTGAAATGCATTAGAAGCGACTACCTCATGAAGCTGGTTGAGAAAATGCCAAAATGTGCAAAACTGTCATCAAGGCAAAGTGTTGCTACTTTGAAGAATCTCTAATATAACATATATTGTTGATTTGTTTTACACTTCTTTGGTTACTACATGATTCCATATGTGTTATTTCATAGTTGGGATGTCTTCACTATTATTTTACAATGTAGAAAATATTTAAGAAAAACCCTGGAATGAGTAGGTGTGTCAACTTTTGACTGGTACTGTATATATACCTTATTTACATAAGTATTCAGACCCTATGAGACTCGAACTAAAGCTCAGGTGGATCCTGTTTCCACACCTGTCTATATAAGGTCCCACATTTGTGCATGTCAGCGCAAAAACCAAGCCATCAGGTTAAGGGAATTGTCTGTAGAGCTCCGAGACAGGATTGTGTCAAGGCACAGATCTTGGGGACAGATGGGAGAACCTTCCAGAAGGACCACCATCTCTGCAGCACTCCACCAATAAGGTATTTACGGTAGAGTGGCGGGATGGAAGCCCCTCTTCAGTAAAAGGCATATGAGAGCCCTCTTGGAGTTTGCCAAAAGGCACCTAAAGGATTCTCAGACCATGAGAAACAAGATTCTCCGGTGTGATGAAACCATGATTCAACTCTTTGGCTGATGTTTTTCAGCGGCAGGGACTGGGAGACTAGTCAAGATCAAGGGAAAGATTAATGGAGCAAATACAGAGAAATCCTTGATAAAAACCGACACCAGAGTGCTCAGGACCTCAGACTGGGGCAAAGGTTCACCTTCCAACAGGACAATGACCCTAAGCACACAGCCAAGACTACGCAGGAGTGGCTTCGGGACAAGTCTCTGAATGTCCTTGAGTGGCCCAGCCACAACCCGATTTAACATTTCTAGAGAGACCAGAAAATGTCTTTCCAGTCACACATCCCATCCAACCTGACAGAGCTTGAGAGGATCTGCAGAGAAGAATGGGAGAAATACAGGTGTGCAAATACAGGGGTGCAAGCTTTTAGCATCATACCCAAGAAGACTTGAGGCTGTAATCGCTGCCAAAGGTGTTTCAACAAAGTACTGTGTAAAGTGACTGAATACTTATGTAAATGTTAAAGACCGTTAAAAAACTGAAATTGTGTTTTTACATTGGATAAAAGTACAGACTCAGAGCTACAAAATGCTATATCATACCATACAGTTGAGGAACAATGGGAAAATAATTCTGCTTTGAAAGTTGATAAACTTTTAATGTTTTTGTACTACTACTGGAGAGCCCCTCTTTGTCTACACTCATTCAGCATTGTTCACACCCTCTTAAGCTTTAGACCCAACCATATCTTTAAGGGTTGATCTGAGCGTTCTGTAGTAAGAACAGCTGTCAAGCACCCAAGCAAACTTGCTAGCTACTTCCAGACACAAATGAGAGAACTGCTCACTGAACATTACTCGCCCTAGCAGAGCTGGTTAGGCTGTTTTCTTATTCAGAGCGTTGGTGTCTGCAACTGTGCTGTCAGATTGTCCATTCGAAAATTCAGAGCGGTTTGCTCTCAGAGCGTTCAGAGCTCAAACTGGACGCTCTGGCCTAGGAGTAGGATTGATCCGAGCGTTCTGACCAAGCAACTGCAGTCAAGCACCCAAGCTAACTGGCTAACGTTGGCTAGCTTGCTAGCTACTTCGAGACATGAGAGAACAGCTCACTGACCATGTTTATTGCCCTAGGAGAGCTGGTTAGGATGTGTTTATGTTATCCAGAACATTGGTGACTGCAACTGACTGACACTGGCCATATTCAACGGTTGTTGAGCATTCGTAAATTCATAAATTATTCTGCGCTCTGGCACACTTAGAGGAGAGTGCTCTGGAATTGGAGAAGATAGCCAGACCAAATTTACCTGCTACGTCAATCAACAGTGGCCGGAGTGGCATCATAAACATTGTATTGAAATAGTTACTTGCATAGAGAGGTCTTTTGTTTAGACATATACAGTGGGGGAAAAAAGTATTTAGTCAGCCACCAATTGTGCTAGTTCTCCCACTTAAAAAGATGAGAGAGGCCTGTAATTTTCATCATAGGTACACGTCAACTATGACAGACAAAATGAGGGAAAAAAATCCAGAAAATCACATTGTAGGAATTTTAATGATTTTATTTGCAAATTATGGTGGAAAATAAGTATTTGGTAACCTACAAACAAGCAAGATTTCTGGCTCTCACAGACCTGTAACATCTTCTTTAAGAGGCTCCTCTGTCCTCCACTCGTTACCTGTATTAATGGCACCTGTTTGAACTTGTTATCAGTATAAAAGACACCTGTCCACAACCTCAAACAGTCACACTCCAAACTCCACTATGGCCAAGACCAAAGAGCTGTCAAAGGACACCAGAAACAAAATTGTAGACCTGCACCAGGCTGGGAAGACTGAATCTGCAATAGGTAAGCAGCTTGGTTTGAAGAAATCAACTGTGGGAGCAATTATTAGGAAATGGAAGACATACAAGACCACTAATAATCTCACTCGATCTGGGGCTCCACGCAAGATCTCACACCGTGGGGTCAAAATGATCACAAGAACGGTGAGCAAAAATCTCAGAACCACACGGGGGGACCTAGTGAATGACCTGCAGAGAGCTGGGACCAAAGTAACAAAGCCTACCATCAGTAACACACTACGCCGCCAGGGACTCAAATCCTGCAGTGCCAGACGTGTCCCCCTGCTTAAGCCAGTACATGTCCAGGCCCATCTGAAGTTTGCTAGAGAGCATTTGGATGATCCAGAAGAGGATTGGGAGAATGTCATATGGTCAGATGAAACCAAAATAGAACTTTTTGGTAAAAACTCAACTCGTCGCGTTTGGAGGACAAAGAATGCTGAGTTGCATTCAAAGAACACCATACCTACTGCAAAGCATGGGGGTGGAAACATCATGCTTTGGGGCTGTTTTTCTGCAAAGGGACCAGGACGACTGATCCGTGTAAAGGAAAGAATGAATGGGGCCATGTATCGTAAGATTTTGAGTGAAAACCTCCTTCCATCAGCAAGGGCATTGAAGATGAAACGTGGCTGGGTCTTTCAGCATGACAATGATCCCAAACACACCGCCCGGGCAACAAAGGAGTGGCTTCGTAAGAATCATTTCAAGGTCCTGGAGTGGCCTAGCCAGTCTCCAGATCTCAACCCCATAGAAAATCTTTGGAGCGAGTTGAAAGTCCGTGTTGCCCAGCGACAGCCCCAAAACATCACTGCTCTAGAGGAGATCTGCATGGAGGAATGGGCCAAAATACCAGCAACAGTATGTGAAAACCTTGTGAAGACTTACAGAAAACGTTTCACCTGTGTCACTGCCAAAAAAGGGTATATAACAAAGTATTGAGAAACTTTTGTTATTGACCAAATACTTATTTTCCACCATAATTTGCAAATAAATTCATTACAAATCCTACAATGTGATTTTCTGGATTTCTTTTTCTCATTTTGTCTATCATAGTTGAAGTGTACCTATGATGAAAATTACAGGCCTCTCTCATCTTTTTAACCTCTCTAGGGCAGGTGGCACCAAATCGTCCCACCTACTCAACAGCCAGTTGAATCCTATGGCGCGATTTTCAAATACCTTAGAAATGCTATTACTTCAATTTCTCAAACATATGACTATTTTACAGCTATTTAAAGACAAGACTCTCGTTAATCTAACCACACTGTCCGATTTCAAAAAGGCTTTACAACGAAAGCAAAACATTAGATTATGTCAGCAGAGTGCCCAGCCAGAAATAATTAGACACCCATTTTTCAAGCTAGCATATAATGTCACAAAAACCCAGAAGACAGCTAAATGCAGCACTAACCTTTGATGATCTTCATCAGATGACACACCTAGGACATTATGTTATACAATACATGCATGTTTTGTTCAATCAAGTTCATATTTATATCAAAAACCAGCTTTTTACATTAGCATGTGACGTTCAGAAATAGCATACCCCCCGCAAACGTCCGATGAATTTACTAACAATTTACTAAATTACTCACGATAAACGTTCACAAAAAGCATAACAATTATTTTAAGAATTATAGATACAGAACTCCTCTATGCACTCGATATGTCCGATTTTAAAATAGCTTTTCGGTGAAAGCACATTTTGCAATATTCTAAGTAGATAGCCCGTCATCACAGGGCTAGCTATTAGACACCCAGCAAGTTTAGCCTTCACCAAACTCCGATTTACTATTAGACAAGTTTGATTACCTTTCCTGTTCTTCGTCAGAATGCACTCCCAGGACTTCTACTTCAATAACAAATGTTGGTTTGGTCCAAAATAATCCATAGTTATGTTCCAACAGCAACGTTTTGTTAGTGCGTTCAAGACACTATCCCAATGGTAAATAAGTGTCACGCGCACGGCGCATTTCGTGACAAAAGATTTTTAAATATTTCATTACCGTACTTCGAAGCATGTCAACCGCTGTTTAAAATCAATTTTTATGCCATTTTTCTCGTAAAAAAGCGATAATATTCCGACCGGGAATCTGCAATTAGGTAAACAGCCGAAAGAAAATACAGCATGGGGTCAACTCGGCACGCGCCTAATTCCTTTGTCCTCTTATCGGCCACTTGGCAAAGGCGATAATGTGTTTCAGCCTGGGGCTGCCTCGTCATCGTTCAGCTTTTTCCCGGGCTCTGAGAGCCTATGGAAGCCGTAGGAAGTGTCACGTTACAGCTAAGATCCCCACTCTTCAATAAACAGAGACAAGAAGAACGACTCCTTGTCAGACAGGCCACTTCCTGCATGAAATCTTCTCAGGTTTTTGCCTGCCATATGAGTTCTGTTATACTCACAGACACCATTCAAACAGTTTTAGAAACTTTAGGGTGTTTTCTATCCAAAGCCAATAATTATATGCATATTCTAGTTACTGGGCAGGAGTAGTAACCAGATTAAATCAGGTACGTTTTTTATCCGGCCGTGTAAATACTGCCCCCTAGCCCTAACAGGTTAAGTGGGATAACTTGCACAATTGGTGGCTGACTAAATACTTTTTTTGCCCCACTGTAGCTAGCTAAACAATGAACCATAATCCCAACTCATAACTTTACTACCCTGCATGAATCTGCAGGTAGCTAACCAAGCAGGTTCAATATTAGGTAGCTAACATTAGGCTATAACTACCAATACAAATAATATAATATTACTACACAGATCATACACTTAACATTAGCTAACTAGCCAGCCAGCTAACATTAGCTATCTAGCCAACCAGCTAACATTAGCTAGCTAGCTAAAAGTACAATTTAACTTGAAATGAAAACAATTTTCTGACAAAATTAGAAACATGTAATATCTGAAAATGTAGCTAGTTAGACTCTCTTACCCGTGTACATGGATGGGCGCTTCTCCCTCTCTGTCACGGATGCCATGGTTGCCCTTAGTTTGAAGATGTAATCCGGAGACAGGTGTTTTATACAACAGCCTTCTGTGTGTTCTCTTTTCGACTCCATCTGCATATTTGCAATGAAATGCCAGAATTATCTTAATCTCCTCAGCTATCATACTCTAACTCCACTGAATTCAAAACTCGGTCCTCCAGAAAGTGGAGAGAAACCCTTATGCAGTTCTACTACGTGATCTCTTTTTTTAAGCATTGGAAAGGATTAGCTAAACATACTGACCAGCACATATTATAGACAGAAGCGTACTACATGGCAGACCAATCAGAACTCATCTCTCGGCATGTCCAGGCCACTCATTATCTCAGCCAATCATGGCTAGTGGGAAGGTTGCATTATTTTTCCATGGCTGAACCAACTAGGTTCGTAATTTTTTTTTTGTATTTACAGATGGCATACACGTTTTTATTAAGGCACATGAAAGTTCACATGTTCCAGAAGGCATTTCTGAAAACAACAAAAAAAAACATTGAAAAAAAAGTTTACGTTCAAATGGCGCTCCTGTGAAGTAGCGATGCGCGACATAAGCATAGTTTCCTGAAATGAGTGAAAATATATTTTTCAACTGTGCTGTGATGTTTCACAACAGTTCTACCTTTCTATTCTCATAGTTTCTACAGATTTTAAATTAAAGATAAACATTTTTGCTAAGAATTTTATCATACTATTGATCGATTGACTATGACTTTTCAAATCACCCAGCAGTGTATTTGCAGAGTTAGCTCCAGGTAAAAGTTGCAATTCTACAGCCATTCCAGACCCTGCGACTAATAACAAGCTACATACGGACAAAAAACTCAACATTTTGAATCCGACGTCGTTTTGTGTCTCAGTTCATAAACCATGGAATCAAACCATGGAATCGGTACATCGAAAATCTCTTCTCAGCTATTTTGCAATCTGTATGGCACAGCTGTCATGTTTTGGTCCTAAAATGAAACTGGTATACTTTTTTATTGATTACAATTTTCTTCAACCAATTTTGGTCTTTAATGTAAGTTCCTTACTTTCTCCCCTTCCACTTGCCTCGTCCATTTTTGCAGTAATTCTGCAATTAGTTGGTGATAATTTTGTAGAGAGCAGACATTTCCATATATTTTTGTAAGCTCCACCAGTGCTATTTATGATATCATTTACAAAGATTACACCGTTTATCAATTAGTATATTTGAGTTTTAACTTAATATTTGTTCTGTCTTTTCTGGTGGATTAAACTGAAATTGCAACCAACTTTAAAAAAAAAAAAACTTTTTTCCACATTTTGCCACATTTTGGTGGTTATTTTATTTTTAAATAACCTAAAGTGAGAGGTTGTAATCTGAATAAAGGGGAAAAAGCCATTCTTGAACACGGGGTGAGCCATTCTTTTTAAACTGTTAGAGAACCAGTTCGGATATAAGTATAGTTTTTGTATGACGGAAGCCTTTATTGAAAGGTCTAATGCTTCATATTAATTATATAAATATGCAAATGTGATTTGGTATGGTTTGCCGTTCCAAATAAAATTATATATTTTTTGTTCATATAATAAAAAAAAACAAATTGCTAGGTTTAGGCAGGGCCATAACTTTCTATTAACATTCATTATAGTGAGATAATTTCTTTCTTTCGGGATATGAATACTGAGTATGTCCACTTCACCGTCGGACCATTTTATTGGTAAACTACACTGTAATTTAAAAGTTGTATTTTTTTGTTAGTTGTAATCCAGAGAGGTTAGAGGCATTATCTACATCCTCTATGAGGCTGCAGAGGGATCCAAATTGTGGATTTAAAATAAAACATGAATCATCAGCATACGATGACACCATTGTTTTGAAAGATAAATATTGCTAGCAAATAAAAAAAGTTAATAAATTGCTGTAGCATGTACAAGAGAGGTGAAGGTTGGTTTCACCACAGTGGTCTTGGATCCATACCTCATGCTCATAGGACGCTTTTGAACGTTTGGCCAATAAGCTATCGGATATTAGGCATATTGAAGATACATATTTGTAGAAATTCAAAATACATATTTGTGAGTGAAAATAAATATGTGTATTCGTGCACAATCAAACAGATTTGAGAGTTTTTGAGTTTAATTCAAAATCTCTCTCTCGCACACACAAATGCTCAAACACACACCTAAGAATTATGACAATTTGTTACAACAACGTGTGCAATATGATGGTTTGGGGTAACCTAGAAACAGAGTGACAGAACGTTGGCAGATAAATGGCAGTATTCTCGCTGGTTCCTCCTGCCCACTAGCATCTGCCATGCTGTCTGTTGACAAACATACCGCCCCTCGAATGCCAACTGTTATTTTGTCACAGTGTTGACAGGCCTCGAACTAGGAGTGACATAACAGGTGATGTTCAACACCTCCCTGTGTGTCTCTGGTGAATTATGTGTGTGTGTGTGTGTGTGTGTGTGTGTGTGTGTGTGTGTGTGTGTGTGTGTGTGTGTGTGTGTGTGTGTGTGTGTGTGTGTGTGTGTGTGTGTGTGTGTGTGAGTGTGTGTGTGTATGTGTGTGTGTGTGTGTGTGTGTGTGTGTGTAAAGTTGTTTCATGTAGGTCTACAGAACATATAATCCATGGAGCTTCTCTCATGTTGAAAGTCTACACTGACCAATATTGATTATTTACATCACAGCAAAGTCTACACTGACCACATCTGACATCACAGCAAAATTCATTCATACCTACGTCCACGCAAAACCTGACGTCTAGCAGATGTAGGATTTTAATTTGAGCCAGTTTGCTACAGCAGGAAAATAGTCCTGCAGAAACAGCAAATGTGAATTATTAGGTGTATCATTAGGTGTATCAAATGTCAAAGTGGAAATTACAAACTTTAGAACCCTTTAAAAACTCAAATACACTTCAAGCTTTACAGGAAAATTCTTAGCAACAAAAGAGTGATCGAATTAAGATCATATATCTATCCACTACTGTACCAAATGAAGAGAAAAACATGAACAGTAGGAAATGTATGATAATTCCCATTCCACAAAAATATTATTTCCTGAATTGGGAGGGAGGTCTCTTATTTGGAAAGGTGTGTTCTTTAAATTTTCCTGTCGAGGTGCCTTGCTGTTTTCTCTGCTAGTGGGTGCATTCAAAATAGTACCCTATTCCCCTATATAGCCCCCTATGGTCCCTGGTCAAAAGCAGTGCACTACAAAAGGGAATAAGGTACCATTTGGGATGCAGTGTGTTTGGGTTGGAGTCTCCAAAATGAGGAGCTGTTCATTTGAATATGCGTTTAAAGAGTTAACACTTTTCATGAATGGCACCCTTCTATTTTCTGAGTAGGTTTTCAGTATTCTACAAGCAGAAATCTCTGATTAATGTAAATATAGGCTGCTGTTATCAATCTAGAGTCATGTTTGCTTGATGTGGAAAAATAGCATGATGGATATTAAAAGAAAGTCAGAGGAATGTCTCTCATTCTGTTGTTTGATCATTGATTAGAGGACCCCAGGAAGAGTAGCTGCTGCTTTTGCAACAGCTAATGGGGATCCTAATAAAATACCAATACCAGGTTAGGGTTTGGCTGTCATTGTAAATATGAATCTGTTCTTAACTGACCTGTTGGGGCTAGGGGGCAGTATTTTCACGGCTGGATTAAAAAACGTACCCGATTTAATCTGGTTACTAATCCTACCCAGTAACTAGAATATGCATATACTTATTATATATGGATAGAAAACACCCTAAAGTTTCTAAAACTGTTTGAATGGTGTCTGTGAGTATAACAGAACTCATTTGGCAGGCAAAACCCTGAGACAGATTCTGACAGGAAGTGGATACCTGATGTGTTGAATTACCTTTAAGCCTATGCCATTGAAACACACAGGGGCTTATTAATGTTTTGGCACTTCCTATTGCTTCCACTAGATGTCACCAGCCTTTACAAAGTGTTTTGAGTCTTCTACTGTGAGATCTGACCGAACAAGAGCCATGGAACGGTGATAGCCGATTAGACTCTGGCGCGCGAGTTCATGTTGGGTACTCTCGTTCCAATACGTTTTAAAAGAGAACGCAATCGTCCGCCTTGAATTTTATTCATGTTCTGGTTAAAAAAGGCACTAAGGATTTATGCTATACAACGTTTGACATGTTTGAACGAACGTAAATATATTTTTTCCCCTCGTTCATGAAGTGAAGTCCGGCGGGCTTAGATCATGTGCTAACAACACGGAGCTTTTTGGACATAAATGATGAGCTTTTTTGAACAAAACTACATTCGCTATGGACCTGGGATTCCTGGAAGTGACATCTGATGAAGAGAATCAAAGGTAATGGATTATTTACCTAGTATTTTCGATTTTAGATCTCTCCAACATGGCGGTTAGTCTGTATCGCAAAGCGTATTTTTCTGGGCGCAGTGCTCAGATTATTGCAGTGTGATTTCCCAGTAAGGTTATTTTTAAATCTGGCAAGTCGATTGCGTTCAAGAGATGTAAATCTATAATTCTTTGAATGACAATATAATATTTTACCAATGTTTTCTAATATTAATTATTTAATTTGTTGTGCTTACTTGACTGCCGGTTATTGGAGGGAAACGATTTCCTGAACATCAACGCCATAGTAATACGCGGTTTTTGGATATAAATATGAACTTGATAGAACTAAAAATGCATGTATTGTCTAACATAATGTCCTAGGAGTGTCATCTGATGGAGATTGTGAAAGGTTAGTGCATAATTTTAGCTGATTTTATGGTTTTGGTGACGCCTGTCTTTGAATTGACAAAACATTACACACAGCTATTGTCAATGTACTCTCCTAACATAATCTAACTTTATGCTTTCGCCGTAAAACCTTTTTGAAATCGGACAATGTGTTTAGATTAAGGAGATGTTTATCTTTCAAAGGGTGTAAGATAGTTGTATGTTTGAAAAATTTGAATTTTGACATTTATTTGGTTTCAAATTTGCCGCTCTTGAAATGCACCTGCTGTTGATAGGGTGCGCCACAGGTGGCACGCTAGCGTCCCACATAGCCCCAAGAGGTTTTAATGGTTAAATAAAAAAAATACAAAAATAAACTACAGGATTTATGCATTATTGACTGTCAAGGAACCCACTGGGCACACACTGGTTGAATCAACATAATTTGTCAACGTATTGTGACGTGGAATCATGTTACAATACAAAAAAGTCAACCAGTACTGTTTTGATCTCATTTCGACCAGCGTTGTAAACATTGAAATTAGGGTAAAACTTTAACTTAATACATTGACTTAACCTAACAGGTTGTTACATTTAATTTCAACATAATCATCAGAACTATGTATACATTGAAATTGCATTGATAATTCCACACCGAAACCATATATATATTTTTCATCCTATATTCAACTATGTGGTTGAAATGATGTTGAATTTTATAGATGTCACATGTACTGTACTCACTCAGGGGGTTGAATACTTACGTAATCAAGATATTAGTGTTTTATTTATATATATATATATGTATATATATATATATATTTTTTTTTTTTTTTTTTTTTTTTTTTTTTTTTTTTTACAAATGTTAGAATTTGTCTTCCACTTTGACATTAGAGTATTTTGTGTAGATCATTGACAAAAATAACAATTAAATCAATTTTAATCCCACTTTGTGACACAACTAAATATGGAGAAAGTCAAGAAGTGTGAATACTTTCTGAAGGCACTGTAGAGGCAGGCCTCTGGATGGTAGACTTATTCTCACTGAAGTGCATTACTCCTCATATACCAGTAGGAGTCAATGTTTAGGCATGAATTGTTGGACTGTTTATTTAGGTTGAAGGCATGACGTTAAAACAATGACATTGATTCAAACATACCATTTTACTATCAACATTGAAACAAGGTCAAATAAAATGTTTAATCCAATTTGAAATTCAACATAATAAATACAATATATTAGTGGTTGAAATTAACTTTTATTTAGTAAGAGGAGCAATTGAGACCACGTTCTCATTTTCAATGGTGCCCTGACTAATCACTACATTTAATGCACTGCAGTGCTAGCTAGCTGTAGCTTATGCTTTCGTTACTAGATTCATTTTCTCATCCTTTGATTGGGTGGACAAGTTAATTCAGTTAATTCTGCAAAAGCTCTGATAGATTGGAGGACATCCATAAATTGCCATAATTAGTGTGTAAGTCGATGGAAGGGGTTGAGAACCAGGAGCCTCCTAAGTTTTGTATTGAAGTCAATGTACCCAGAGGAGGCCGGAAGCTAGCTGTCCTCCAGTTACACCAAGGTGTTACCCTACAGAGTGCTGTAGACCTTCTTTGCAAAATAGTGTGTTTTAATCAATTATTTGGTGACATTTTATTGTATTTACTATAGTTATATCTAAAAAGGATAACTTTTTAAATGTTTTATTTTTATGAAATTCACTGAGGAGGATGTTCCTCCCCTTCCTCCTCTGAGGAGCCTCCACTGATACATAGTTCTGATGATTATGTTGAAATTAGATTGATGTAACAACCTGTTAGTAATGTTAAGTCAATGTTTTACGCTAATTTCTATCTATACCATGCTATTTGAACTGACATGAAAACAGTAGAGGTAGATAACTTTTTTCAAATACTAAGTATTTCCCAGGTTGATTTTACATCACAATATGTTGACAAATTACGTTGAAACAACATTGATCCAACTATCATGTTTCACATATCCCCCTATGAGCCGGATCTTGGAGCGTTTAGTACCCTTCTCTACGCTTTAAATCGTGTGAAACGCAAACAAAACCGGAATGAAACAAATCCTGGACCTGCGTGAGTAGATGGTCAGAGATCCATGACCAAGGGTACCAGGTATTGTAATGTGGCAGCGCGAGTTGCTTGATGTTAGCAAGGTGAAATGTGAGTATTTTCAGGTCTTGTGAAAGCAAAATGTTTCCTTTAGAATTCTCACAAATTCTTCAGGAATATGTGAAAATTCCATCAATTAATTAGAAGACAAGAGTTAATTATTGAGAATAACCACACAATGGTAGTATTTTGGCACACTGCAGTCATCAGCCAAAATCAGTCTGTATTGAGGAAAACAACCGGCTGAATCATAATCCTCAGATCTTTACTGCCTTTCACATATCATAGTTCCAATAGTATGTTAACCCTTCCCTTATGTTCCGAGTCAATTAGGCCCAGACCAGAGTTTGAAATCACAAAAATAATATTTTATGTAAATAAACTTGTAAAACATGTAATTAAAAATAAAGTAAATAAATTAAAACAATTGGACCCGGTACCGGAGTTAAATGTGTGTGACATGGTGAATGGTGACATCATGATGTTCCGGCAATTTGACCTTCGTCTATATAAATGTTGAACAATATGTCTTAAAAACAAGCTTTCTGTACATGCATGATGCAACTGTGCTGATCACAGATATATGTGCATGATTTCCTTATGATGCTCAGAGGCTGATCAACACTGATCCCAAGTCAATTTGGCCTGCAATTTCACCTTGATCTTGGTCTATAGAACATTTGAACAATATGTCTTAAAAACAAGCTGGTTTCTGCACATGAATGATGCAGCCATGCTAATTACATAGATATAACTATAATTTCCCAATTATGCTCAGAGGCTGAGCAACACTGATCTAAATTCAATTTGTAGTCAATTTGAGCTTGAGCTTGATGCTAGAGACAAATGTATTCTGCACAGTAAAGAGCTAAGCATTATGATCACAAGGATATACATATGTTTTCCCTGTGAAATTCAGTGGCCGAGGGACAGAGATCAGAAGTTTGGATAAAATATGTCAAAAAAATCATAAATGTCATAAAAAAATTTTTTAAATCTCATACAGTAATCACACATTTTGAACAATTCGGTCTATCAACTCAGGGAAAAAAGCATATGAAAGATGACATCTACTGGAAAATAGATTTTTCGTGGTTAAACATATATTTATGATCTTCAAATTTACCCGAAACATAGGCCGAATCAAACGTACGGGAAGTGTTAAAACAGCTAATGGGTTTCCTTGGTTCAAATATTTTCTTTATCTTTATTTATTTTATTTTTAAAATAATTTGAGCGTTTGATTGAGCCTGCCTTGAGATCCCAGATGGGCGCAGTGTGTACTTCTGGGCCTATTTTATTGGTTACATTTCTCCAGGCATGCTTGCTTAAGCATGCCTGGAGAAGTAAAACAAATACTATTTGAACACTGGTCTGTGTTCTATTTGTATACCTGCAGCAGCCTAAGAAGTCTTCCTACACTGGTTCCTCCTTTAAAAGTTGCATCATACTGTGATACAGTTTGCGGGCTGCCGCAGCATTCTATATAGAAACATAATAGTTTCTTGAACGGAGCGTGCTGGCATGCTGGGGTCCCACTCTGAGCTCGCCACCCATCCACACATAATCCTCCCCGCTTCGAGTTCAATTAAGAAACACATTAATTACTCATCGCCGTATCATTGGCACTGTCAGATCCTCAGTCCGAGGCTGGGAAAATGGCTTGTCTCAAACAATTATGTCAATAAAAGTTGACTCAAATTAAATTAAGAGGAGTGACGTCTCGTTTGTTGCAGAGTCATTACAATTAGGGAGATTCCTGGGTGGTGGTTATTGATGGTTGTCCTTTTGGCATCGGCGAACAATGTCTGTACCACGTCTGAGCCTTGCGGCGCTCCAAGATGGGTCTGTTGTTGTTTAGAGAAATTTGGAAGAATTTGGGACAGCCGTTGCTTTGTCATCAGCACGTGACTAGCCCGCTCTCGGGGTGGGATGGGACAGCCGGTTGTGGCGCTGCAGCATATTCCAATTCAGACTGCTGCCTCAATGCCATCTGTCACTCTGGGTATAGCTCTCCCCTGAGTAAGTGTAATATTGTTGGCAGTTCCAAATACACTGGCTGTACAAAACATAAGACTGACCAGGTGAATCCAGATGAAAGCTATGACCCCTTATTGATGTCACTTGTTAATAAATCCACTTCAGTTAGTGTAGATGAAGGGGAATAGTTAAAGAAAGATTTTTAAGCCTTGAGATAATGGAGATATCGATTGTGTATTTGTGCCATTCAGAGGGTGAATGGGCAAGACAAAATATTTAAGTGCCTTTGAACATGGTATGTTAGTAGGTGCCAGGCGCACCAGTTTGAGTGTGTCAAGAACTGCAACGCTGCTGTTTTTTTCATACTCAACAGTATCCTGTGTGAATCAAGAATGGTCCACCAACCAAAGGAATGTTTTGTAAATATAAATCTACAAACATTTCTGAAAATGGATATATCGCATTTTGGAATGAAACTCCACATATGTATAATGTACTTAAGGAGAACAGAGGAGACTGGTGGGTGGAAGTATGGGAGGACATACACATTGTAATTGCTTGATTGGAATGGTTCCAAGTGTTTGATAATGTTCCATTTATTCCATCAAGCAATCACAGTGAGCCCACCCTCTGATATCTCTGCCCACCAGCCACCAAAGAAGGATATACAGTACTTCCCATTTCCAATATGTGTCCCTGTATTACTGTACTTACACCAAGGTCTGATTTTAAGACTGGACCACCCTGGACTGGAATCAACTGACATCTCTCAAATCAAATCAAATGTATTTATATAGCCCTTCTTACATCAGCTGATATCTCAAAGTGCTGTACAGAAACCCAGCCTAAAAACCCAAACAGCAAGCAATGCAGGTGTAGAAGCACGGTGGCTAGGAAAAACTCCCTAGAAAGGCCAAAACCTAGGAAGAAACCTAGAGAGGAACCAGGCTATGAGGGGTGGCCAGTCCTCTTCTGGCTGTGCCGGGTGGAGATTATAACAGAACATAGCCAAGATGTTCAAATGTTCATAAATGACCAGCATGGTCAAATAATAATAATCACAGTAGTTGTCGAGGGTGCAACAAGTCAGCACCTCAAGAGTAAGTGTCAGTTGGCTTTTCATAGCCGATCATTGAGAGTATCTCTACCGCTCCTGCTGTCTCTAGAGAGTTGAAAACAGCAGGTCTGGGACAGGTAGCATGTCCGGTGAACAGGTCAGGGTTCCATAGCCGCAGTCAGAACAGTTGAAACTGGAGCAGCAGCACGGCCAGGTGGACTGGGGACAGTAAGGAGTCATCATGCCAGGTAGTCCTGAGACATGGTCCTAGGGCTCAGGTCCTCCGAGAGAGAGAAAGAAAGAGAGAATTAGAGAGAGCATGCTAAAATTCACACAGGTCACACTCTCCCACTGCAAACACAGACAACAACGACTTCATGGACTTTATTGTACTTCTCCATGAATGTCTGCTGAGTCATTACCCATGTAATAAAGATTGTGTCATTCCCAGGCTCGACACAATAGTCTAAGCCTACCAAGGCCCCAGATCCTCTTGGAGAAATAGGCTTGTAGAAGCTGGATAGAGTTCTTTGGGGCTTGCCTTTACCGCTTTGGTGCTATCTTGTATCTATTAACAAAAAATATATATAAAGCACAACATGCAACAATTTCAAGGATTTTTATGAGTTACAGTTCACATAAGAAAATCAGTGAATTAAAATACATTCATTAGGGCCTAATCTATGCATATCACATGACTGGGAATACAGATATGCCTCTGTTGGTCACAGATATCTTAAAAAATGTAGGAGCGTCGATCAGAAAACCAGGCAGTATCTGGTGTGACCATCATTTGCATCACATGCAGCTCAACTTCTCCTTCGAATAGAGTTAATCAGGCTTTTGATTTTGGCCCATGGAATGTTGTCCCAATCGTCTTCAATGGCTGTGCGAAGATGCTGGATACTGGCGGGAACTGGAACACGCTGTTGTACACGTTGATCCACAGCATCCCAAACATGCTCAATGGGTTACATGTCTGATGAGTTTGCAGGCCATGGAAGAACAGCTTCCAGGAATTGTGTACAGATCCTTACGACATGGGGTCGTGCATTATCATGCTGAAACATGAGGTGATGGCGGCAGATGAATGGCACGACAATGGGCCTCAGGATCTCATTACGGTATCTCTGTGCATTGAAATTGCAATCGATAAAATGCAATTGTGTTTGTTGTCCATAGCTTATGCCTGCCCATACTATAACCCCACCGCCACCATGGGACACCCTGTTCACAACGTTGACATCAACAAACCTCTCGCCCACACAACGCCATCTGCCCATTACAGTTGAAAATTTTTGCTCAAACAGAAAGGAGAACTACCGGAGTGCCAAGTCTAGGTCCAAAAGCTTCTACCCCCAAGCCATAAGACTCCTGAACAGCAAATCAAATGATGGCTACCCGGACTATTTGCATTGCCCCCCTCCCACCACCATTTTTATGCTGCTGCTACTCTGTTTATTATCCATGCATAGTCACTTTACCTCTACCTACATGTACATATGACCTCAATTACCTCAACTAATCAGTGCCCCGCACATTGACTCTGTACCGGTACCCCATGTATATAGCCTAGCTACTGCAATTTTTTTGTTACTTCTAATTATTTGTTATTTTTCTATTTTCTATTCTTTTATTCAGTTTAGTCTAGTAAATACTTTCTTAACACTTTTCTTTTCTTCTTAAAACTGCATTGTTCATTAAGGGCTTGTAAGTAAGCATTTCACAGAAAGGTCTACACCTGTATTGGGCGCATGTGACAAATACAATTTGATTTGATTTGAACTAACAAAGAGTAACTGAAAACAAGCAAAATTTAACATTTGGGGTTCTAGGAGGGGTTCTGAAAGACACTCATGGGAGTGTCTACTGAAAGTTCACTAGCAACAACAACTGGGACCTAAAAGACACCCACCATGAGCGCCCACTAAATTTGCAAACCAAAAAGTGGGGCAAAACAAAAACAGGTAGGATCAAATAAAGTAATGTTCTTTTGGAAATCAAATAGGAAGGGACAACTAAAGGTGTTAACCCCGCACATCTCTCAAGACAACTGACGCACTGGGCCAGCCACTCCTAAATATCACCTGGGCCAGCACAGGTGAAACACCTTCCCAATGACGAGATGACAAACTAGTACAGGTGTAACACATACTGACTAACACGGTGACATCAATTCGCTGCGCCCCACCTGCTAAAGTCCAACCTCAAAATATATAGTTGAAGTCGGAAGTAGTTAGGTTGGAGTCATGCTGTTATGTGCTTTCTTTCGAAGGAGTGGTTTCTATCTGACCACTCTCACATAAAGCCCAGATTGGTGAAGTGCTGTAGAGAATATTGTCCTTCTGGCAGGTAGTCCCATCTCAGCCAAGGAATTCTGTCAGAGTGGTCATTAGGTTCTTAGTTCACCTCCCTGACCAAGGTCCTTTTGCCCAGCTTCTCAGTTTGGTAGGACAACCAGCTCTAAGCAGAGTCTAGGTAGTTCCCGATTTTTTTTCATTTCCCAATCATGGAAACCACTGTTCTCTTGGAAACTTTCAACACTCTTCCCCAGATATGTGCCTCATCACAATTCTATCTCAGATCTACGGACTTCATGGTATAATTTCTGTTCTGACACGCACTGTCAACAGTGGGACCTTACAGTATATAGACAGGTGTGTTTCTTTCAAAATCATGTCCAAAAAACTGAATTGGCCATAGGTGGACTCCAAGTTGTAGTGATATCTCAATGATGATCAAATGAAAGTGGATGCACCTGAGCTCAATAAGGATTTGTCATAGTAAAGTTGTTTGCTAACTTATGTAAATGAGATATGTATAGATATTTATCTAATTTTCAATCAATTTGCAAACATTTCCCAAAACATGTTTTCACTTTCATTGTCGGGTATTGTGTGTAGATGGGTGAGAAAACAACATATATTGAATCAATTTTGACTTCAGGCTGTAACACAACAAAATAAGGAAAAAGTCAAAGGGTACAAATACTTTCTGTAGGCACTCTATGCAAGTTCCTGTCTCATTCAAAGAACAGATAGCCCCTGAATTAAAGAACAGAGTTTTGAACGTTACCCCAGCAGCAAAGGAACATTGTGTTTTTCAACAGCATTTGTTTGAATTGATCCTCTAAAATTCTAATTTTTTTGTGCTAATTATCCATAATTGTTTTGGCACAGAGAGTTTCAAAACAACACAAGCTTTCATCCATATGATTAACTTTGACTTCTCAGTCTATCCCCATACGCAATTATCATTAGTTTTAAGCGATGATACCATCATTTCATTGAAAACAATAAAGATACAAACAAGAGGTCCGTGACCCCGATTTGTAGCTAGCAGTCCTACCAGATAACTGAAACTGTTCCAATATCGTTCTCCCGTTATTAAGCTTTTGAATTATTTGAAACTTTTCTTCCCTTCAAGGAAGTTGGAAGAGGGACTGTCAATAATTTCCATCTTAACAGCAATTATAAATAGCTGAAAGAGCAAACATGGAGAACATTTACATTTACATTTAAGTCATTTAGCAGACGCTCTTATCCAGAGCGACTTACAAATTGGTGCATTCACCTATAATATCCAGTAGAACAACCACTTTACAATAGTGCATCTAAATCTTTTAAAGGGGGGGGGGGGTTAGAAGGATTACTTTATCCTATCCCAGGTATTCCTTAAAGAGGTGGGGTTTCAGGTGTCTCCGGAAGGTGGTGATTGACTCCGCTGTCCTGGCATCGTGAGGGAGCTTGTTCCACCATTGGGGTGCCAGAGCGGCGAACAGTTTTGACTGGGCTGAGCGGGAACTGTGCTTCCTCAGAGGTAGGGAGGCGAGCAGGCCAGAGGTGGATGAACGCAGTGCCCTTGTTTGGGTGTAGGGCCTGATCAGAGATAGCAGGAGAGCTGGCCAAGGACGGCACGTTCAAGAGTTTTGGAGAGAAAAGAAAGAAGGGATACTGGTCTGTAGTTGTTGACATCGGAGGGATCGAGTGTAGGTTTTTTCAGAAGGGGTGCAACTCTCGCTCTCTTGAAGACGGAAGGGACGTAGCCAGCGGTCAAGGATGAGTTGATGAGCGAGGTGAGGTAGGGGAGAAGGTCTCCGGAAATGGTCTGGAGAAGAGAGGAGGGGATAGGGTCAAGTGGGCAGGTTGTTGGGCGGCCGGCCGTCACAAGACGCGAGATTTCATCTGGAGAGAGAGGGGAGAAAGAGGTCAAAGCACAGGGTAGGGCAGTGTGAGCAGGACCAGCGGTGTCGCTTGACTTAGCAAACGAGGATCGGATGTCGTCAACCTTCTTTTCAAAATGGTTGACGAAGTCATCCGCAGTGAGGGAGGAGGGGGGGGGAGGGGGAGGAGGATTCAGGAGGGAGGAGAAGGTAGCAAAAAGCTTCCTAGGGTTAGAGGCAGATGCTTGGAATTTAGAGTGGTAGAAAGTGGCTTTAGCAGCAGATACAGAAGAGGAAAATGTAGAGAGGAGGGAGTGAAAGGATGCGAGGTCCGCAGGGAGGCGAGTTTTCCTCCATTTCCGCTCGGCTGCCCGGAGCCCTGTTCTGTGAGCTCGCAGTGAGTCGTCGAGCCACGGAGCAGGAGGGGAGGACCGAGCCGGCCTGGAGGATAGGGGACAGAGAAAATCAAAGGATGCAGAGAGGGAGGAGAGGAGGGTTGAGGAGGCAAAATCAGGAAATAGGTTGGAGAAGGTTTGAGCAGAGGGAAGAGATGATAGGATGGAAGAGGAGAGAGTAGCAGGAGAGAGAGAGCGAAGGTTGGGACGGCGCAATACCATCCGAGTAGGGGCAGAGTGAGAAGTTTTTGATGAGAGCGAGAGGGAAAAGGATACAAGGTAGTGGTCGGAGACTTGGAGAGGAGTTGCAATGAGATTAGTGGAAGAACAGTATCTAGTAAAGATGAGGTCAAGCGTATTGCCTGCCTTGTGAGTAGGGGGGGAAGGTGAGAGGGTGAGGTCAAAAGAGGAGAGGAGTGGAAAGAAGGAGGCAGAGAGGAATGAGTCGAAGGTAGACGTGGGGAGGTTAAAGTCACCCAGAACTGTGAGAGGTGAGCCATCCTCAGGGAAGGAACTTATCAAGGCGTCAAGCTCATTGATGAACTCTCCAAGGGAACCTGGAGGGCGATAAATGATGAGGATGTTAAGCTTGAAAGGGCTGGTAACTGTGACAGCATGGAATTCAAATGAGGAGATAGACAGATGGGTCAGGGGAGAAAGAGAGAATGTCCACTTGGGAGAGATGAGGATTCCAGTGCCACCACCCCGCTGGCTCGATGCTCTAGGGGTATGCGAGAACACGTGGGCAGACGAGGAGAGAGCAGTAGGAGTAGCGGTGTTATCTGTGGTGATCCATGTTTCCGTCAGCGCCAGGAAGTCTAGGGACTGGAGGGTAGCATAGGCTGAGATGAACTCAGCCTTGTTGGCCGCAGACCGGCAGTTCCAGAGGCTGCCGGAGACCTGGAACTCCACGTGGGTCGTGCGCGCTGGGACCACCAGGTTAGAGTGGCAGCGGCCACGCGGTGTGAAGCGTTTGTATGGCCTGTGCAGAGGGGAGAGAACAGGGATAGACAGACACATAGTTGACAAGCTACAGAAGAGGCTACGCTAATGCAAAGGAGATTGGAATGACAAGTGGACTACACGTCTCGAATGTTCAGAAAGTTAAGCTTACGTTGCAAAAAATCTTATTGACTAAAATGACGAAAATGATACAGTACTGCTGGCTGGTGGAGTAGAACAAGTTGCCTATTTAATCCATCATATATCTCCCTTCCCTTCAAATCACTTCTCCCCTGTTCTGAGAAATATTTCTATATTTGCATCCCAAATGGCACCCTATTCTCTATATAGTGCACTTGGCCATGGCCCAAGTCGTGCACTACATAAGGAATAGGGTGCCATTTGGGACAAAGCCAGTCCCAAAGTGTAGCCAAACAGTAGCCGTTGTGACATTGTTGTTGGACATTTCTAGGAGAGAGACAGAATGAATCTGTTGCTCTCCTCTTTTCATTATGAGGCATCATGAAGTATTGAAAGAGCTCCTGTGGGAGATATATGGCGGAGGAGAGAAACATATATAATTCAAAAGTATTTGACAAATACTAAAGTATCATCAGATTTGACATGTAGAAATTAAGTTATGAAGGCTGTGGATAAAGGCTCCCCTTCGCTATTCGCTATTCACTTGAATAGTGAATAGCGATCAATATTCAGTAGTGGTTAATTGTGCTAATTCTGGCAGGACTTTAAATACGCCTCGACGGACCAATGTTTAAAATAATGTGCAGAGAAAAGAACTCTCCAGCTGTTCATTTTTTTTATTACAAATGTTTAATTAGGATCCCCATTAGCCGACATCAATGGCGACAGCTAGTCTTACTGGGGCCCAACACATAACGAAAAATACATTAAAGACAAAATACTTTACCATTTACATACATTTAAAAACATTAACATGAACTGTAGTGTCTGTGTGCATCTATCAGTTACACATACATGCCAGTACGTACACACAACAAGTAGGTTACATGGGTGAGAGGCTTTGTGTCGTGTGACATTGCTTTATTTGTTTTTTGAAACCAGGTTGCTGTTCACTTGGGCTAAATGAGATGGAAGGGAGTTCCATACACTCATGGCTCGGTATAATACTGAATGTTTCCTTGAATTTGTTCTGGGCCTGGGGACTGTGAAAAGACCCCTGGTTGTGTGTGTGTGTGTGTGTGTGTGTGTGTGTGTGTGTGTGTGTGTGTGTGTAAGTTGACTATGCAAATAATTTGGAATTTCCAACACATTAATGTTTCTTATAAAAAGTGACGCAGACAGTCTTTCCTCAACTCTTTGCCAAGAAAGAATGGCATGCATATCATTCATATTAGCCCTCTGAATACAATGAAGAGCAAGATTTGCCGCTCTGTTCTGGGCCAGCTGCAACTTAAATAGGTCTTTCTTTGCAGCATTTGACCATACGACTGGACAATAATCAAGATAAAATCAAACTAGAGCCTGCAGGACTTCTTTCATGGAGTGGGGTGTCAAAAAAGCTGAGCATCTCATTATTATGGACAGACCTCTGCCCATCTTTACAACAATTGAATCAATATGTTTTGACCATAACAGTTTACAATGTACGGTAATACCAAGTAATTCAGTCTCCTCAACTTGTTCAATACCAAGTAATTTAGTCTACTCAACTTGTTCATTGCCAGATTCAGATGCGGTCTAGAACTTAGGGAACGATGCAGTATTTGATTGAGTCATCCTATGACAATATGGCAATTGTACTGTAGTTCCTATAATTGTCTATGCATTGTTACTGGCTCAGCCACATTTCTATTTTTAAGAATAGACTCAAACTCAAAGTCTGTAAGTTTCAATCCTGTTCTAATCATTCTAGTTATATGGCATACGTGGACATGACTTGGTGTCCTTCCAGCCTGCTCAATGGTTGTATGTCTAGTGTTGCCTGATATTTCAAAGTGTTATCCTAGACAGCTCAGTGGTGGTCTGGCTAAGGGTTGCCAGATACCTGCACTGCAGTATCACTCATACCAAAAAGAGGAGGGGAGAGAGGGGAGGGAAGAGGATAGATGTGGAGAGTCATATTTCAGTCACAGGTATCCCTTACTCTCCTTCTGTCTCTCACTGTCTGCAGGCCTGAGATCCGAAAAGTTCAGAAAAGGGCCTGAATGCACACCTTACTTTAACAACCTATGAAAAATATCACCTCATTTGACTATCCACCTCCTCCTTCTCCCATCCCCTTCCTCCTCAATCAGCCTCGGAGCCGAGCCTGAGGGAAGCCAGCAACAGCTTCCCAACTAAATAGAGAGAGTATGTGGAATAGATGTGGAATTGGTAGCCCATATGTCATTATGTGGTTTCACTCTGCCATCGACTCTCTACCCTGTTTCATTGGTCTACTGTACAGTTTTCTCTCTCCAACTGACTCTCTGCCTCTACCTTTCTCTTGCTCTATCCTTTTTCTGTTTTGGTTGTTCTCCTTTCATCACTCTCGTATTGTAAGATTTGCAACTCCCTTCCTTTCCACGTTTATCAATGTGAGATTTTAATCAACATCTTCAACTCAAACAAGTAGCTGATTAGATGTAATGGCACAAAGTACAGGACATGCCTTTAATTATCCCTTTTCTCATCTGACCACAGTTGCTTTTAAATGGGTAGGAAACACATATTCCCAGTCAAATACAATAAAGACAAATTGCCACTAAATGACAAACACAGTTCTCCACATATTATATCTGATTTTGAGCCAAAACTCCAGTGGATTATGTGCTGTTCGACCATTATTAGAATGGTTTGGAATTTTATTTCCATGGCAATTTCCAGTCATCCACTAGGGGCAACGCGAGTGCAAGTTACCATCTAGCTAGGGTGTAACCCAGGGCTAAACTTTCACTGAGGACGGGGGCTAATGTCCCCCCCACATTCGGAAATTGTATTTTTGTTCCCCTGATGTCATAAAAAAGTGCCAATGCTGTGCTTTAGGAGCATAAGGACACCTCAGAGCGGTTGAGTAGGCTGTTTAGAGTGTTCAGATGGTTTGATATGGGACCAGGCGGACACCACATAACAGCTGACGGGCAGTATGAAGGCAAACATTTTGGTAGGCCAGTTGAGAACAAGTTCTCATTTACAACTGTGACCTGGCCAAGATAAAGCAAAGCAGTACAACAAAAAACAACAACACATAGTTACACATGGGATAAACAAAAGTACAGTCAATAACACAAAATAAAAACCTGTATACAGTGTGTGCAAATGGAGTTAGGAGGTAAGGCAATAAATAGGTCATAGCAGCGAAGTAATTACAATTTAGCAAATTAAGACTGGTGATAGATGTGCAGATGATGATATGCAAGTAGAAAACTGGAGTGCAAAAGAGCAAAAAAGTAAATAAAAACAATATGGGGATGAGGTAGGTAGTTGGATGGGCTATTTACAGATGGACTATGTAAAGCTGCAGCGATCGGTAAGCTGCTCAGATAGCTGATGCTTAAAGTTAGTGAGGGAGTCTCCAACTTCAGCAATTTTTGCAATTCATTCCAGTCATTGGCAGCAGAGAACTGGAAGGAAAGACGGCCAAAAGAGGTGTTGGCTTTGGGGATGACCAGTGAGATATACCTGCTGGAGCGCATGCTACGGGTGGGTGTTGTTATGGTGACCAGTGAGCTGAGACAAGGCGGAGCTTTATCTAGCAAAGACCTATAGATGATCTGGAGCCACTGGGTCTGGCGACGAATATGTAGCGAGGGCCAGCCGACGAGAGCATACAGGTCGCAGTGGTGGGTGGTATATGGGGCTTTGGTGACAAAATGGATGGCACTGTGATAGACTACATCCAATTTGCTGAGTAGAGTGTTGGAGGTTATTTTGTAAATGACATCGCCGAAGTCAAGGATCGGTAGGATAGTCCGTTTTACGAGGGTATGTTTGGCAGCGTGAGTGAAGGAGGCTTTGTTGTGAAATAGGAAGCCGATTCTTGATTTAATTTTGGATTGGAGATGCTTAATATGAGTCTGGAAGGAGAATTTACAGTCTAGCCAGACACCTAGGAATTTGTAGTTGAACATATATTATAAGTCAGAACCGTCCAGAGTAGTGATGCTAGTTGGGCAGGCGGGTGCGGGCAGCGATCGGTTGAAGAGCATGCATTTAGTTTTACTAGCGTTTAAGAGCAATTGGAGGCAACGGAAGGAGTGTTTTATGGCATTGAAGCTCATTAACACAGTGTCCAAAGAAGGGCCGAATGTATACAGAATAGTATCGTCTGCGTAGAGGTGGATCAAGGAATCACCTGCAGCAAGAGCAACATCATTGATGTATACAGAGAAAAGAGTCGGCCCGAGAATTGAACCCTGTGGTACCCCCATAGAGACTGCCAGAGGTCCGGACAGCAGGTCCTCCGATTTGACACACTGAACTCTATCTGAGAAGTAGTTTGTGAACCAGGCGAGGCAGTCATTTGAGAAATCAAGGCTGTTGACTCTGCCGATAAGAATACGGTGGTTGACAGAGTCGAAAACCTTGGCCAGGTTGATGAAGACGGCTGCACAGTACTGTCTTTTATCGATGGCGGTTATGATATCGTTTAGTACCTTGAGCGTGGCTGAGGTGCACCCGTGACCAGCTCGGAAGCCGGATTGCACAGCGGAGAAGGTACGGTGGGATTCGAAATGGTCAGTGATCTGTTTATTTACTTCGCTTTCAAAGACTTTAGACAGTCAGGGCAGGATGGATATAGGTCTGTAGCAGTTTGGGTCTAGAATGTCACCCCCTTTGAATTGGGGGATGACCATGGCAGCTTTCCAATCTTTAGGAATCTCAGACGATACGAAAGAGAGGTTGAACAGACAAGTAATAGGGGTTGCAACAATGGCGGCGGATAATATTAGAGAGGGTCCAGATTGTCTAGCCCAGCTATGGTACGGGTCCAGGTTTTGCAGCTCTTTCAGAACATCTGCTATCTGGATTTGTGTGAAGGAGAAGCTGGGGAGGCTTGTGAAAGTAGCTGTTGGCCGGGGTTGGGGTAGCCAGGAGAAAAGCATTGCCAGCCGTAGAGAAATGCTTACTGAAATTCGCGATTATCCTGGATTTATCGGTGGTGACAGTGTTTCCTAGCCTCACACAGGACCCAAACCGGCTGCACGCGTGTGCCATCGTGCGCCATTGTGCATACATTTATTTTGTCCCCCTACACCAAACACGATCACTACATGCAGGTTAAAATATCAAAACAAACTCTAAACCAATTACATTAATTTGTGAACAGGTCAAAAAGCATTAAACATTTATGGTAATTTAGCTAGTTAGCTTGCACTTGCTAGCTAATTTGTCCTATTTAGCTAGCTTGCTGTTGCTAGCTAATTTGTCCTGGGATATAAACATTGAGTTGTTATTTTACTTGAAATGCACAAGGTCCTCTACTCCGGCAATTAGTCCACATATAAAACAGTCAACTGAATCGTTTCGAGTCAGTTCTCCTTCCAGGCTTTTTCATCTTTGAACTTATATAGTGATTGGCATCTAAACTTTCATAGTATTACTACACCGACCGGCAACACAGTTCGTCTTTCAATCACCCCCGTGGGTATAACCAATGAGGAGATGGGAGAGGCAGGACTTGCAGCGCGATCTGCATCAGAAATAGAAAAAACAACCAGGTATCCTCTTCTGACGGGATGAGGTCAATATCCTTCCAGGATACCCGGGCCAGGTCGATTAGAAAGGCCTGCTCGCAGAAATGTTTTAGGGAGCGTTTGACAGTGATGAGGGGTGGTCATTTGACCGCGGACCCATAACGGATACAAGCAATGAGGCAGTGATCGCTGAGATCCTGATTGAAAACAGCAGAGGTGTAATTGGAGGTCAAGTTGGTCAGGATAATATCTATGAGGGTGCCCATGTTTATGGATTTAGGGTTGTACCTGGTGGGTTCCTTGATGATTTGTGTGAGATTGAGGGCATCTAGCTAAGATTGTAGGACGGCCGGGGTGTTAAAACCTGTTGGGGCTAGGGGGCAGTATTTGCACGGTCGGATAAAAAACGTACCCGATTTAATCTGGTTACTACTCCTGCCCAGTAACTAGAATATGCATATAATTATTGGCTTTGGATAGAATACACCCTAAAGTTTCTAAAACTGTTTGAATGGTGTCTGTGAGTATAACAGAACTCATTTGGCAGGCCAAAACCTGAGAAGATTCCTTACAGGAAGTGGCCTGTCTGACCATTTCTTGCCCTCCTTGATCATCTCTAACAAAAACAGGGGATCTCTGGCATGACGTGACACTTCCTACGGCTCCCATAGGCTCTCAGAACCCGGGAGAAAGCTGAATGACGTAATTCCAGGCCCAGGCTGAAACACACTAGCATGTTTGGCAAGTGCTCTATCAGAGGGCCATCAGTTTGAGGCTCGTGCATGAGGGGATAGCATGCTTTTACTTTCACTCTCTTTGTAATAAAAAACGATTTCCCGGTCGGAATATTATCGCTTTTTACGAGAAAAATGGCATAAAAATGTATTTTAAACAGCGGTTGACATGCTTCGAAGTACGGTAATGGAATATTTAGACATTTTTTGTCACGAAATGCGTCGTGCTCGTAACCCTTATTTACCCTTTCGGATAGTGTCTTGAACGCACGAACATAACAATGGATTATTTGGGACCAAACCAACATTTATTATTGAAGTGGAAGTCCTGGGAGTGCATTCTGACGAAGAACAGCAAAGGTAATAACATTTTTCTTATAGTAAATCTGACTTTGGTGAGTGCTAAACTTGCTGGGTGTCTAACTAGCTAGCCCTGTGATGCCGGGCTATCTACTTAGAATATTGCAAAATTTGCTTTCACCGAAAAGTTATTTTAAAATCGGACATATCGAGTGCATAGAGGAGTTCTGTATCTATAATTCTTAAAATAATTGTTATGTTTTTTGTGAACGTTTATCGTGAGTAATTTAGTAAATTCACCGGAAGTGTTCGGTGGGAATGCTAGTCACATGCTAGTCACCTGCTAATGTAAAAAGCTGGTTTTTGATATAAATATGAACTTGATTGAACAGACATGCATGTATTGTATAACATAATGTCCTAAGATTGTCATCTGATGAAGATCATCAAAGGTTAGTGCTGCATTTAGCTGTGGTTTGGGTTTATGTGACATTATATGCTAGCTTGAAAAATGGGTGTCTAATTATTTATGGCTGGGTACTCTGCTGACATAATCTAATGTTTTTCTTTCGTTGTAAAGCCTTTTTGAAATCGGACAGTGTGGTTAGATTAACGAGAGTTTTGTCTTTAAAATGGTGTAAAATAGTCATATGTTTGAGAAATTGAAGTAATAGCATTTCTAAGGTATTTGAATAACGCGCCACGGGATTCAACTGGCTGTTGAGTAGGTGGGACGCAAGCGTCCCACTGGCCCAGAGAGGTTAAGTATATCCCAGTTTATGTCACCTAACAGAACGAACTCTGAAGATAGATGAGGGGCAATCAATTCACATATGGTGTCCAGCTCACAGCTGGGAGCTGAGGGGGGTCTATAACAGGTGGCAACAGTGAAAGACTTATTTCTGGAGAGATTCATTTAAAAAAATTAGAAGCTATGTTTGGGCATAGACCTGGTTAGTATGACAGAACTTTGCAGGCTTTCTCTGCAGTAGATTGCAACTCCTCCCCCTTTGGCAGTTCTATCTTGGCAGAAAATGTTGTAGTTAGGGATGGAAATCTCAGAATTTTTGGTGGCCTTCTTAAGCCAGGATTCAGACACGGCAAGGACATCAGGGTTGGCGGAGTGTGCTAAAGCAGTAAGTAAAACAAACTTAGGGAGGAGGATTCTGATGTTAACATGCATGAAACCAAGGCTTTTACGGTTACAGAAGTAAAAAACTGAGAGCGCCTGGGGACACACAGGGCCTGGGTTAACCTCCACATCACCTGAGGAACAGAGGAGGAGTAGGATGAGGCTACGGCTAAAGGTAATCAAAACTGGTCGTCTAGTGCGTTGGGGACAGAGAATAAAAGGAGCCGATTTCTGGGTGTGGTAGATTAGAATCAGGGCATAATGTACAGACAGGGCTATGGTACGGTGTGGGTACAGTGGAGGTAAACCTAGACATTGAGTGATGATAAGAGAGATGGCACCATCTGGAGGCACTAGTTATGCTAGGTGAGGTCACCCCATGTGTGGGACGTGGGACAAAAGAGATATCTGAGGCATGTTGAGTGGGGCTGGGGCCAGTAAAATAAAACAATGATAACTACCATAAACAACAGTATACAAGGCATATTGACATTAGAGAGAGGCATAAAGCAATCACAGGTGTTGATTGGGAGAGCTAGCTGAGACAACAATGGGTAAGACAGCAACAGCTAATCAGCTAAGACAACAACAACAGGTAAAATGGCGATGAATGGGCAGAGAGGATCAGTTAACTACACACAGGGCATGAGTTCGAAGGCTGGGGCCAACAGATAAACAAAATAAAGAAAATGGAATACCGTGATTAATGAACAGTCCAGCAGGCATCAGCTATGTAGACAGGTGATCATAGGGTCCAGTGAACAGCAATAGATGAAACAGGGAAGTCGTTACTACGCTAGCAAGTGGGAGACACTCAACACATAGTCCTGTGTTGCACTCATTCACCGAGTTGTAAAAGCAAGAAGAGCAGAAACTGGCTACTCTTTGGTTGACTGATGTACACTACCAGTCAAACGTTTTAGAACACCTACTCATCCAAGGGTTTTTATTTATTTTTACTATTTTCTACATTGTGGAATAATAGTGAAGACATCACAACTATGAAATAACACATATGGAATCATCTAGTAACCAAAAAAAGTGTTAAACAAATCAAAATATATTTTATATTTGAGGTTCTTCAAATAGCCACCCTTTGCCTTGATGACGGCTTTGCACATTTTTGGCATTCTCTCAACCAGCTTCACCTGAAATGCTTTTCCAACAGTCTTGAATGAGTTCCTACATATGCTGAGCACTTCTTGGCTGCTTTTCCTTCACTCTGTGGTCCGACTCATCCCAAACCATCTCAATTTGGTTGAGGTCGGGGGATTGTGGAGGCCAGGTCAGCTGATGCAGCACTCCATCACTCTCCTTCTTGGTTAAAAGCGCTTTCACAGCCTGGAGGTGTGTTGGGTCATAGTCCTGTTGAAAAACAAATGATAGTCCCACTAAACCCAAACCAGATGGGATGGCGTATCGCTGCAGAATGATGTGGTAGCCATGCTGGTTAAAATTAATCAAAACTTCTTCAGGATTGGTTGAGGACAATTGAGCTAACAGAGGTTGTAAGTAACAAGACATTTTCCCAAGACATAGACATATCTGATATTGGCAGAAAGCTTAAATTCTTGTTAATCTAACTGCACTGTCCAATTTACAGTAGCTATTACAGTGAAAGAATACCATGCTTTTGTTTGAGGAGACTGCACAGTTTTGAACATGAAAAGTTATTAATTAACAAATTAGGCACATTTGGGCAGTCTTGATACAACATTTTGAACAGAAATGCAATGGTTCAGTGGATCAGTCTAAAACTGTGCACATACACTGCTGCCATCTAGTGGCCAAAATCTAAATTGGCTGGAATATTACATTATGGCTTTTCTCTGTCATTTCAAACATGATGGTACAAACAAAATACAAAAAAAGGTTGGTTTTTTCTTCATATTATCTTTTACCAGATCTAATGTGTTATATTCTCCTACATTCCTTTCACATTTCCACAAACTTCAAAGTGCTTCCTTTCAAATGGTACCAAGAATATGCATATTCTTGCTTCAGGGCCTGAGCTACAGGTAGTTAGATTTGGGTATGACATTTTAGGCGAAAATTGAAAATAAGGGGTCAATCCTTAAGAGGTTTTTTTAAGTGTGCCTTGTATTCTAAATAAATCACAGACAGTGTCACCAGCAAAGCACCCCCACACCTTAACACCTCCTCCTTCATGCTTCAAGGTGGAAAATATACATGCGGAGATCATCCGTTTACCCACACTGTGTCTCACAAAGACATGGTGGTTGGAACCAAAAATCTCAAATTTGGATCTCAGACCAAAGGACAAATTTGGACCGGTCTAATGTCCATTGCTTGTGTTTCTTGGCCCAAGCAAGTCTCTTCTTATTATTAGTGGCCTTTAGTAGTGGTTCCTTTGCAGCAATTCAACCATGAAGGCCTGATTCTCAGTCTCCTCTGACCAGTTGATGTTGAGATGTGTCTGTTACTTGAACTCTGCTAAGCACTTATTTGGCCTGCAGTTTCTGAGGCTGGTTACTATAATGAACTTATCCTCTGCAGCAACGGTAACTCTGGGTCTTCCATTCCTGTGGCGGTCCTGGTTTTTGCAACTGCACTTGAAGAAACTTTAAAAGTTCTTGGGCTTTCTTCTGTAACCCCACCCCACCTTGTCACAACACAACTGATTGGCTCAAACGCATTGAGAAGGAAAGAAATTCCACAAATTAACTTTTAACAAGGCACACCTGTTTATTGAAATGCATTCCAGGTAACTACCTCAGGAAGCTGGTTGAGAGAATGTCAAGAGTGTGCAAAGCTGTTATCAAGTCAAAGGGTGGCTACCTGGAAGAATCTCAAATGAAAATATATTTTGATTTGTTTAACACATTTTGGTTACTAGATGATACATATGTGTTATTTCATATTTTCTGATGTCTTCACTACTATTCTACAATGTAGAAAATAGTAAAAAGAAAGAAAAAACGTTGAATAAGTAGGTGTTCTAAAAATGTTGACCGGTAGTGTAGCTGGTAAGGCAAGTCTTGTTTAAATTAACAGAAAACAACTAAAATAGTGTTTCTTCGCAGTGCTGAGCTAATATTGTAACTGATATGTAACGTTAGCCAATTTTTCATCGCCTCTCGATTGAGGTGAATGAATTTGCTACGCTATCTAATAGCTACCACAGCCAGGTCAGCTCTAGCCTTTAGCTATCTGTCAGATAGCGATATGATATGGCTATTATTACTATCTAACAGCTGTTGTTTGTATGGAAATGTGTTGCAGCCTTTGTTTTGACCCTTTTTAACAGAAGTAAATTAACTTGGCTAACTTTCGCCAGATAATGTACATTTAGAGAGAGAGATGGCCAAAAGTTGGCAAATGGTAGGTATTTTTTTTGCCTCAATCAAACGATGAAACCATCGGCCAAACTATTGAAGATTGAAATTGTGACGTTTTTTCAGTGCCATGAGAGTTTTTATTAGTCAGTATGTCAATGTAACGTTTTTATATGTCAGTTTCCCTAGTTAATTCCCTACTTTTCACACTGACACAGTAATAAACAGATCTAATGTTACAGGCTTCACTTTATGGTGCACAGTAGAGGTCTGTGCTGGACCAATTTCTTCATCCCACTTATACCTGCATCTTTTCATACTGCACCCTGCCAGCACCATGCCGCACCCGCTGGCTTTCTGTCCGACTCCCACCCACTACTACAAGAACTGGTCCCAAACCCAACTGCAGTGCAGTAATGTTATTTTAGGCAGATGTAACACAGCTCACTTGCCAGACATGGTCCCAGCTATTGTGTGCCCTATTTATTAACCTTTATTTAACTAGGCAAGTCAGTTTAGAACAAATTCTTATCTACAATGATGGCTTAGGAACAGTGCGTTAACTGCCTTGTTTAGGAACAGAACAACATATTTTTACCCTTTCAGCTCAGGGATTCGATCTAGCAACCTTTCAGTTACTGGCCCAATGCTCTAACCACTAGGCTACCTGCTGCTCCTTCCCAGTTAAAACTTTTAATTTTTTAATTCCCAAGGGAAAGGTTTGTAAGCAAAAAAAACACGCACACAAAAGCACATGCACATCAAATATACATTAACACACAGAATTAATCTCATAGACCAAGTATAACTGCAGAGCTCTTTTTATTTGCACACAATATAACTGGGTCACCCAGTCCTGTCCCTAGGGTTCCAACAACCTGCAGAGCCCCAACCCAACACACCCCACTCAGCTTTAGGATCTTAGTGAAATATTCATTTTTTGGTTTCAGATGTGTTAGGCCAGAGTGACAACCCACCTAGGGCCAGGACTGTGCAGCCAAGCAGCTAGGGATTGCCTAAATAGGTATCTCCTCTGATGTGGGCATGTTTTCAATACAGACTTGTTTTGTCGTACTGTATTCCAGCCAGACCTTATGAAAGTTGCCCAGTATACCCTTAATATTGTAATAAATCAAAGCTAGTGATACATAACTTGAGATTGTGGGAGGATAACCAACCTTTCAATTAAATGGCAAAGCATTTTCTAGCTGCTATAAATGCTTGGTTACACCGTTTTTTCAGATAACAGTCTCAAGTGTCAACATTTCCAAGCAAACAAAAAAAGGGAAGGAAGAAGGGAGAATCTGTAGAAATGCTGAGATAATAGAACATACTCTTTGCCAGAATTCAGCCAGCCTTCACAAGACCATAACATATGCAAATATGTCCCCTTCTGTGTGTTACAACTCCAGCAGAGGAATGACATTTCTGATTGCATGTCATTTAATTTCACTGGCATATAGTACATTCTATGGATGGCCTAAAACTGCATTAATTTATGTCTGAAATTATATGAACATGACTGGACATTCAAACATAGCTGTATCCATTCATCATCATGAATATTTTCTACCAGGTCTTCCTCACATATTTGTTTTACATGTTTTGTGTCATCTGGAAAAGCCTTTATCAACCCTTAATACAGTTGTTTAACTTTGTAGGTTTGTCAGATTGCCTTAACATAGCATCTGGCTTGTCCAGTGTTTGCTGCAAAGAGAGAATAAAGTGTTGTATCTGTAGAAATTCACCTCAGCTCCGTCACAGACTGCCTGACCCTGCTGAGACCCGTGTCATCATCTGATCCTCTTAAAATGAGGCATGACAAAGAATTACCTTGGTGTACATTTATATATTATTTTATCGAAGAATAGAGTCAATAGTTCAGTAATTGAAATGACCATTATTAAGCTGCTGTCCTGTAGCTACTGTAGGTCTACCCATCAATTCAAGATGGAACTTTGTATTGTTCACTGATATTGTTAATATACTGCAGAATTCACCTGAACTCTGTAGACTGGTCCTCCCTGGCTGTCTGACCCTGCTGGGACGCCTGCCACCATCTGATCCTGCAAGATATTATGAGTATATAGTCTTGTGTACTGAATGAGCATGAGAGAGCTGCATTCGCGCGGGATGCCTGAGGGACCTGTGGGTTCCGACAGAGATCATTGCGGGTGGGAGCGGGCAATCAGACAGACGACTTTGGGATGAAAATATACTGAACAGAAATATAAACGCAACATGCAACAATTTCAAAGATTATACTGAGTTACAGTTCATATAAGGGAATCAGTCAATTGAAATGAATTCATTAGGCCCTAATCTATGGATTTCACACGACTGAGCAGGGGTACAGCCACTCACTGAGAAGCCAGGCCTAGCCAATCAGAATTAGTTTTTGCCCACAAAAGGGCTTTATCACAGACATAAATACTCCTCAGCACGATCCCGCAGGTGAAGAAGCCGGATGTGGAGGTCCTGGGCTGGTGTGATTAAACGTGGTCTGCGGTTGTGAGGCCGGTTGGACATACTGCCAAATTGGAAGCAGCTTATGGTAGAGAAGTGAACATTCAATTATCTGGCAGAAGCTCTGGTGGACAGTCCTGCAGTCAGCATGCCAATTGCACGCTCCCTCAAAACTTGAGACATCTGTGGCATATTTTTGTTCAGTGTATTTTTGTTGACCCACAGATTATTTGGAAACAGTCCTCTTTCTGCTTTGTATGCATTAGCCTACCTATTGTATTAAAAGCACATATTTTTTTCGCGTTATTCACACACTCAGCATTTGCTGGTTCAACTTCTCTCCTAGTTAGGCGTGAGAGTTGAAGTGTGCCTAGTATGGGTGGTCTTATTGAAATAGAGTAGGCTGCTTACATGGGGGGAGAATCACATGGCAGTTAACTTAAATATGAAATTAACTTAAATATGATTAGACTGTAGTTTACTGCAGTGTCTGTAAATAAATACTGATAATGGAAAGAAGTGGAGGGTGCTCAACCAACATGATTCGATGTGCAATCCAAAAATGTAATCATCATTGAAAAGGAAAAGGAACAGCCTTGCGCCTTTTCATTTTCAATAAGTATTTATTACCCATTTATTTGTCTTTGCCTGCAAATCGTTCACCTAAATGTAAGCTATATCCTATAGGCCTATGCAAAACATATTGATTGATATTTCCTCTAGGGGCGGCAGGTAGCCTAGTGGTTAGAGAATTGGGCCAGTAACTGAAAGGTTGCTGGATTGAATCGCCAAGCTGACAACGTACAAATCTGGTGTTCTGCCCCTGAACAAGGCAGTTAACCCACTGTTCCCCGGTAGGCCGTCATTGTAAAATACGAATTTTTTCTTAACTGTCTTGCCTAGTTAAGTAAAGGTTAATAAATAAATAAAAAGGAACTTCTGTTGGGAGAGAGTTTAGTTTTTGATTAGACTGTTGGACGTGCAGGCGGCTCAGTCTGGCTGAAATTTGATATAGATCATGTTTAAGACAATCAAAAGTCTTTGTAATTTTTCAAGAGCTGTTCATTTGTAAGGCTAATGGTTAAAGGTGTAACACAATATTTATTATTGAATTACTTTAGATCTAGTTCAGTCTTATTAATCACACACATATTTAAAAATGACCTCTTACCTAGCTTGATGACTGTGGGCGTTTCTGCTTACTTTATGTTCTAAATAGAGATGGCATATTGGATTGGGTTAAATGCAGGAAATTAGCTTTAGATGCCCAAAACATGCTGGGGGGAGGAACCCCAGACCCCCGTCAGGTTATGTCACCCACACTTCTAAAAACCAAAGTGGTGCTCCTGGGGATAACGCTGACCTTAACAACGCAGAATTTATGCCTACGCTAACATTTCACTTTCACTTTTGCACAGTTTGACTGACAGCTAACTGATGGCAAAACACTCCATAATTAAAATGGCAAAACTCTTCATAATCTACAGATGGCACCACACTCCGTAATTAAAAAGGACAACACACTTCGTAATCTTTGTTGCCTGCAGTTATAGCAAATGTCTCCATTTGCCTTGGAGGTTGCTTGCAGATATTTTGGAGTCGTGATTCAAATGGTTTTAGTATCATGTTTTAGTATCTTTCTTAAAACTGTTGTCTTTTCAATTGAAGTGAAAGCCAGGCAGGTTCTGCTGCGATTTTCAGCTTGTAAAAGAAAAGTCTTGAAATGCTTGACGATTTAACAGCTCGGTGTGGGAAAAACATTGTACTTCTCATGTCTGTCAACTTCTTTGTGGAGGTTAACCAGTTGAGAATAGATTTTCTGCATAATCCACTGTGTAATTGAACACATTTTGTATAACCCCGGTGTGGAACACAGTGGAGGCTATTTTGAAAAAAGCCTAAAAACACGGAGAAACATGGAGACAAGAGAATGAGATCTATTATGTGTGCTTGTTCTCTCCGTTCTTGCATTTTCTTCCCTTGGTTGCATAGATTATGCACGCTGCTGAATACTCTGCTCACTGCTGAAATTGAAACAAGTATGCACCCAGGAATAATTCCATCACAGTTTGACTTTAGCATATTCTGTGTTATACGTGTTTTGTTATTTTTCCCCTGTGCTGCATATTATTAACTTGGTTTATTGGCAGGAATCACCATTTTGGGTTGTTGTTGGGTGAGAGATAAGGGTGATGTAGTCTTCATGGATGAATCAGGCAGATGGCAGGCAGACTGCATGTATGGTGTCGTGTGGGCGAGAAGTTTGATAATGTCATCATTGTGAACAGTGTCCCATGGTGGTGGTGGGGTCATGGTATTGGCAGGCATAAGCTACGGACAATGAACACAATTGCATTTTATCGATTGCAATTTGAATGCACAGAGATACCGTGATGAGATCCTGAGGCCCATTGTCGTGCCATTCATCTGCAGCCATCTCCTCAAGTTTCTGCATGATATTGCACTGCCCCATGTCACAAGGATCTGTACACAACTCCTGGAAGCTGAAAATGTCCCAGTTCTTCCATGGCCTGCAAACTCACCAGACCTGTCACCCATTGAGCATGTTTGGGATGCTATGGATTGACGTTTATGACAGCGTGTTCCAGTTCCCGCCAATATCCAGTAACTTCACACAGCCATTGAAGAGGAGTGGGACAACATTCCACAATCAAAAGTCTGATCAACTCTATGCGAAGGAGATGTTTCACGCTGCATAAGGCAAATGGTGGTAACACCATTTTCTGATGGTGTTTTCTGATCCACAGATCTAACTTTTTATTTGACGTATCTGTGACCAAAATATGCATATCTGTATTCCCACTCATGTGAAATCCATAGATTAGGGCCTAATGAATTCATTTCAATTGTCTGATTTCCTTATATGAATTGTAACTCAGTAAAATCTTTGAAATTGTTGCATGTTGCGTTTATATTTTTGTTCAGTGTCGTTGGCAACAATGTTTCATTTCAACATTTGAGTTTAATAGAGGCAAACAACAGTGTTACGTTCTACAAAATATATTATGGGCTTCATGTGAAATGTTGCCACGCACAACTCACTGTTAAAAATAGTCTACCCAACTGTATCCTGCCTGTTTTTAATTGAAGTAAGGCTGTCTACAAGAGTTTAGAAACAACTGAGTGCAGAGCCCATGGTCTAGCTATCACGCCTTGACCATAGAGAGCCCTTGGTGCTCTATGGTGTTTAGGTCAGAGAGTGACTAGCGGGGTGTTCTAGTCATTGTATTTCTATGTTGGTGAGTTGTATGGTTCCCAATTAGAGGCAGCTGGTAATCGTTGCCTCTAATTGGGGATCATATTTAGGTAGCCTTTTTCCCCACCTGTGTTTTGTGGGATATTGTTTTGAGTGAGTGCATGTAGCACTACGGTACTTCACGGTCGTTGGTTGTTTCTTGGTTTGTTTAAGTTTCACAAAAATAAAGATGTGGAACTCCAATCACGCTGCGCCTTGGACCGTCTCTCCTCACAATCGTGACACTAGCGGTAACACTCCTGCCTCTGGGCACATACTGCTCCCCACCAGAGACTGGGGTTCAATCTACAAGTCCATCCTTCAACTATGCCTTCATTCTCTCTGTATCTTATTCTAGTATAAATCCTTTTCTTTTTAAACAACCAGTGAGGCTTCGCCTAAGAATTTTGACTGTGACTGGTTTAATTGTCGATTTCCTTTTTTTTACACCCACTACAAAGCCACTGCTACAGGGAACTAATGTTTTAAAGCACTCTTCACATAATGTTAAATTATTTCCCCCCTTTGAGGTGTTCTGTGAAAATCATATTTTGTGTGGTTGGACTTTTCTCTCTCTGTAAACTAGTGCCATGTTAGGTAGTTGCTTGGCAACTGCAGAATGGGTTTCTGAGAAGGAAAGAGGCAATGTGGTGGAAGTTGACAGATAGATAGACAGACAGACTAGGTTCAAAAGGCTTCTTAACAGCTTCTACCCCCAAGCCATAAGACTCCTGAACAGCTAGTCAAATGGCTACACAGATTATTTGCATTGTCCCCCCCCCTTTACGCTACTCTCTGTTTATTATTTATGCATAGTCACTTTAACTCTACCAACATGTACATATTACCTCAATTACCTCGACTAACCTATGCCCCTGTACATTGACTCTGTATCGGTATCCCCTATATATAGCCTCGCTACTGTTATTTTACTGCTGCTCTTTAATTATTTGTTATTTGTATTTTTGACTTATCTTTTTTTACTTAACACTTATTTTTTTAAACTGCGTTGTTGGTTAAAGGCTTGTAATTAAGCATTTCACTGTGAGGTTTACACCTGTTGTATTTGCCGCATGTGACAAATACAATTTGATTTGACTCGAGGCTGAATTCGTTGGCAAAGGTGCTTCAACAAAGTACTGAGTACATTTACATACTTATGTAAATGTTATATTTCAGTTTTCTATTTTTGATACATTTGAAAAATATATAAAAAACAGTTTTTGCTTTGTCATTATGGGGTATTGTGTGTAGATTGATGAAAAAAACAACAACAATTTAGTCTATTTTAGAATAAGGCTGTAACATAAGAAAATGTGGAAAAAGTCCAGAGGTCTGAATACTTTCTTGAATGCACTGTAGTCAGACAGACAGACAGATCGATCGATCGATCAATCGATAGACAGATCAGTGTAGATGAAGGGGAGGAGACAGGTTAAAGAAGGATTTTTAAGCCTTAAGACAATTGAGACATTGATTTTGTATGTATGCCATTCAGAGGGTGAATAGGCAAGACAAAATATTTAAGAGCCTTTGCACGCTGCTGGGTTTTTCACACTCAACAGTTTCCTGTGTGCATCAAGAATGGTCCACCACCCAAAGGACATCCAGCCAACTTGACACAACTGTAGGAAGCATTGGAGTCAATGTGGGCCAGCATCCCTGTGGAACCCTTTCAACACCTTGTAGAGTCCATGCCCCGACGAACTGAGGCTGTTCTGAGAGCAGAAGGGGGGGTTTAACTCAATATTAGGAAGGTGTCCTTCAGTGGAGGCTGCTGAGGGGAGGAAAACTCATAGTAATGGCTGGAATGTAGTCAATGGAATGGCATCAACCACATGGAAACCACATGTTTGATACCCTTCCATCGACTCCATTCCAGCCATTATTATGAGCCGTCCTCCCCTCAGCAGCCTCCACTGGTGTTCTTAATGTTTTGTACACTCAGTGTATATCAGTCTTGATATTAAATCCATTATCAGTTCTCACATACACACAACCCCCCCATCTTTTTTAGTAGTTTTGAATTTCAATTTCGGAGTCATGAATGGTTCTGTCTTGGCAAAGGAAAAATGCTCACAAATAGGGATGTGGGGATCTTTTATTTCAGCTCATGAAACATGGGACCAGAACTCTACATGTTTACGTTTATATTTTTGTTCAGTATTAGATGTTAAAAGTAAATACCTCTTACCCCAAAGGAAGACCCAAGATCTGCACTCTCAGACCCCTCTGTTCTCTGCCAGTCTCGACTTGACTTAAAGTGTAGCAGTTCGCCCCGTGTTCTCTTAACCAAGGCTGCAAACTGAATTGATTGGTCCTCTGTCCGCTGTCCCACAAAGGGTTCAGCTCTGTCCATCCCCATGCCGCATTTGGCCTCTGTCTCTGATGGTGGAGCGACCACCCCCCCTCCACCTGGCACCTGCCAGAGTTGATGACATGTGCCAGCGAGCCTCTTGAGCCTCAGCCTCACTCCCTCCCTCTCTTATCCCTCGCTTCCTGGGCTGTCCTATTCAAACACGGGCTTGCTGGTGTGGCTTGAATATGTCCAACATCTTCTCCAGTCCTGGTGAAGAGTTGTATTGATGCCCATGATGAAGCAGGCTCTCTCGTGTCTAGTTGCATCTTTTGTTCCCATGGTTTCCACAGATGAAATACACATCAAAAGCATCAAAAATACAGCAAAAAATCCTCTAATTGAGAACCTGTCATCTAGCAGTTGAAGCAACCAATGCAATGTACAGAAAACTGCACGCAAGAAAACATATTGGTCCTTGGCTCCAGGAGAGGAGATGATCTAAGTCTTAAGTCTTTACTGAAGACATATCTCTTCAGTAGGTCCTATGAATAAGTGTAGTCTGGCCCAGGGGTGTGAAGGTGAACGGAAAGGCTGGAGCAACGAACCGCCCTTGCTGTCTCTGCCTGGCCGGTTTCCCCTCTTTCCACTGGGATTCTCTGCCTCTACCCCTATTACGGGGGCTGAGTCACTGGCTTACTGGTGTTCTTCCATGCCGTCCCTGGGAGCGGTGCGTCACTTGAGCGGGTTGAGTCATTGACGTGGTCTTCCTGTCTGGGTTGGCGCCCCCCCCTTGGGCTGTGCCGTGGCGGAGATCTTTGTGGGCTATACTCGGCCTTGTCCCGGTATGGTATGTTGGTGGTTGGAGATATCCCTCCAGTGGTGTGGAGGCTGTGCTTTGGCAAAGTGGGTGGGGTTATATCCTACCTGTTTGGCCCTGTCCGGGGGTTTCATCGGATGGGGCCACAGTGTCTCCTGACCCCTCCTGTCTCAGCCCCAGTATTTATGCTGCATTAGTTTATGTGTCGGGGGGCTAGGGTCAGTCTGTCACATCTGGAGTATTTCTCTTGTCTTTTCCGGTGTCCTGTGTGAATTTAAATATGCTCTCTCTAATTCTCTCTTTTTCTTTCTTTCTTTCTCTCTCTCGGAGGACCTGAGCCCTAGGACCATGCCTCAGGACTACCTGGCTTGATGACTCCTTGCTGTTCCCAGTTCACCTGGCCGTGCTGCTGCTCCAGTTCCAACTGTTCTGCCTGCAGCTATGGAACCATGACCTGTTCACCGGACGTGCTACCTGTCCCAGACCTGTTGTCCCAGACCTGCTGGAACCCTGACCTATTCACCGGACGTGCTACCTGTCCCAGACCTGCTGTTTTCAACTCTCTAGAGACAGCAGGAGTGGTAGAGATACTCTCAAAGATCGGCTATGAAAAAGCCAACTGACACTTACTCTTGTGTTACTGACTTGTTGCACCCTTGACAACTACTATGATTATTATTATTTGACAATGCTGGTCATTTATGAACATTTGAACATCTAGGCCATGTGCTGTTATAATCTCCACCCGGCACAGCCAGAAGAGGACTGGCCACCCCTCATAGCCTGGTTCCTCTCTAGGTTTCTTCCTAGGTTTTGGCCTTTCTAGGGAGTTTTTCCTAGCCACCGTGCTTCTACACCTGCATTGCTTGCTGTTTGGGGTTTTAGGCTGGGTTTCTGTACAGCACTTTGTGATATCAGCTGATGTAAGAAGGGCTATATAAATACATTTGATTTGATTTGATCTAGCAAAATCTAGGCTGGTATTTCAAATCCAAACAACTAGCTAGTTGATTGGATAAGAAATAAAATATCCAAACCAATTCAATGTTGTTGATATAAAAAAGTAGATCTCTGTATTCTATACTTGAATAGTTATAAAAACAAAAAAATGTTGATAAAAACAATGCACATAAAAAAAATAAAAATATGCAGAAGTTAACTACCAAGGCTGCCACTAGGCTCCACAGCAACCATGGAACGAATATATCTGACCTGTCACTCACTCTGAACAGCCAGTAAACTGGGACATTTTGGTCTCTGGTCATTGGTCTTTGAGCTCTCTTTGGCCTCTGTTGTGTAAAACAAGAAGAACATTCAACAAACAAAGTTAATGGTCCCAGTGGGCAAAATGAGTTACAAATTGTAACTTACAATGACATCTTATGACATCTCTGTACTGGTTGTAGCGATAATAGCCTGAAAGGTTACAGAGGTAAGGACAAGGGAGAGGAAAGGGAAAGCAAACACATTCTAGAAGATGACACCATCACTAGAAGATTGCAAGAGACACAATGCACTCAGACAGGTGTGGTATACTCTCATCCATGTAATGCTGATAGTTAATCTACCTCTCTTCAACTATTGGCAGTGCTCCAATTGAGGGGGGGGGGGGTACGGCATACCTCTTGTTAGAGAAAAGGGCAAAAACTTGTTAGCTTAAGATTATACATTTTTTACATCTGTGAAATCCTTAGCAGAGGCACTACGGAGACAAAATGACAGCCGGCCCTGATGGAGAGGAGGAGGGAGGGTGAAAAGGGGCAATAGTTATAGCACAATCAACATAGACCCCTCCATTTCTTACAAACAGCAGTACTAGCCAATCGAGTTATTCACACAGCAGTGACACGCAGTAGTAGTGGCAGCACCCTGCAATGTTTGAGCGACAGAGAGAGACTAATGTGATCTGGCAGCTAAACAACTCGTGTTGGAAAAGATAGATATTCAGATAGATAGATTTGACTAAATAGATAGATTTAACCAAATATTGTTTTAGTGTCTTTTATTGCGTTTGTCCGCTTTTTGAGATTGTTGTGGGTTTTGTGAGTCGGCGCATGTGTGTGTTTGTGTGTGTTTTGATGGCAGCAGATAGCTTGTTAGCTAGTAACAAAGTGAGTGAATTGTCTCACAATTTAGCTGGCTAGTCTGGCAGGCAAAAGTAAAGCCGGGCATTTCACTGAATTGCGCATCTATTTCACCACAGACACAATAAGTTTTTTTTAAAGGTAGGAATGAGAAATCATACTAGTGGAGAATCTTAGCTTTCAATGCTATAAAGCACATCCCTGCTTTGAAAATGCATGTTGATTTCATATTGATGTTGCTTATATTGTTACGTTGCTTAATTAGTGAATTGCACTGATTGTCATACAGATTTGAGTCCTGAGAATTGATCAATTACCTGCAAAACACCAGTCTCAACATCAAAAGTGAAGAGGCAATTCTAGGATGCTGGCCTTCTAGGCAGAGTTGCAAATAAAAAGTCATATCCCAGCCTGGCCAATAAAAATAAAAGACTAAGATGGGCAAAATAACACAGACACTGGACAGAGTTCTGGAGTCGCCTCTTCACTGTTGACGTTGAGATTGGTGTTTTGTGGGTACTAATTAATGAAGCTGCCAGTTGAGGGCTTGTGAGGTGTATGTTTCTCAAACTAGACACTCTAAATGTACTTGTCTTCTTGCTCAGTTGTGCACCGGGGCCTCCCACTCCTCTTTCTATTCTGGTTAGAGCCAGTTTGCGATGTTATGTAAAGGGGGTAGTACAAAGCGTTGAATGAGATCTTCAGTTTCTTAGCAATTTCTCACATGGACTAGCCTTAATTTCTCAGAACACGAATAGACTGATGAGTTTCAGAATAAAGGTCTTTGTTTCTGGCCATTTTGAGCCTGTAATCGAACCCACAAATGCTGCTGCTCCAGATACTCAACTAGTCTAAAGACGGCCAGTTTTATTGCTTCTTTATTCAGGACAACAGTTTTCAGCTGTGCTAACATAATTGCAAAAAGGTTTTCTAATGATCAACTAGCCTTGATAATGGGTATCTGTACGCCTATGTAGATATTCCATAAAAAAACATAGTCATTTACAACATTAACAATGTCTAAACTGTATTTCTGATCAATTTGATGTTATTTTAATGGACAAAAATTGCTTTTCTTTCAAAAACAAGGACATTTCTAAGTGACAACAAAGTTCTGAACGTTAGTGTAGGTCCTGGATTGCAGGAAGCTTGGCTCCAGTGATGTACTGGGCTGTACACACTACCCTCTGTTGCGCCTTATGGTCAGATGCCGAGCAAATTGCCATACCAGGCGATGATGCAACATGTCAGGATGCTCTTGATGGTGCAGCTGTAAAAACTTTTGAGGCTCTGGGGACCCATGCTATATCTTTTCCGTCTGCTGAGGGGGTAAAGGTTTTTTGTGCCCTCTTCACAACTGTCTTGGTGTGTTTGGACCATTATAGTTTGTTGGGGATGTGGACACCAAAGAACATGAAACTCTCGACCCGCTCCACTACAGCCCCGCCTGTTCTGCCCGCATTTTCCTGTAGTCCATGACAAGCTTCTTTGTCTTGATCACATTGAGGAAGAGGTTGTTGTCCTTGCACCACACGGTCAGGTCTCTGACCTCCTTCCTATAGGCTGTCTCATCGTTGTCGGTGATAAGGCCTACCACTGTTGTGTCGTCAGCAAACTTAATGATGGTGTTGGAGTCTTATTTGGCCACGCAGTCGTGGGTGAACAGGGAGAACAGGAGGGGACTAAGTACACACCCCTGAGGGGCCCCAGTGTTGAGCATCAGCATGGCAGACGTGTTGTTGCCTACCCTTACCACCTGGGGGTGGCCAGTCAGGAAGTCCAGGATCCAGTTGCAGAGGGAGGTGTTTAGTCCCAAGGCCCATAGCTTAGTGATGAGCTTCGTGGGTACTATGGTGTTGAATGCTGAGCTGTAGTCAATGAATAGCATTCTCACATAGGTGTTCCTTTTGTCCAGTTGGGAATGGGCAGTGTGGAGCGCGAATGAGATTGCGCCATCTGTGGATCTGTTGGGGCGGTATGCAAATTGTAGTGGGTCTAGGGTATCCAGGAGGATGCTGTTGATGTGAGCCATGACCAGCCTTTACAAGCACTTACATTACATTACATTTAAGTCATTTAGCAGACGCTCTTATCCAGAGCGACTTACAAATTGGTGCATTCACCTTATGATATCCAGTGGAACAACCACTTTACAATAGTGCATCTAAATCTTTTAAGGGGGGGGGGTTAGAATGATTACTTTATCCTATCCCAGGTATTCCTTAAAGAGGTGGGGTTTCAGGTGTCTCAGGAAGGTGGTGATTGACTCCGCTGTCCTGGCGTCGTGAGGGAGCTTGTTCCACCATTGGGGTGCCAGAGCAGCGAACAGTTTGGACTGGGCTGAGCGGGAACCGTGCTTCCTCAGAGGTAGGGGGCCAGCAGGCCAGAGGTGGATGAACGCAGTGCCCTTGTTTGGGTGTAGGGCCTGATCAGAGCCTGAAGGTATGGAGGTGCCGTTCCCCTCGCAGCTCCGTAGGCAAGCACCATGGTCTTGTAGCGGATGCGAGCTTCAACTGGAAGCCAGTGGAGAGAGCGGAGGAGCGGGGTGACGTGAGAGAACTTGGGAAGGTTGAACACCAGACGGGCTGCGACATGAGTGCTATGGGCGGTCATCATTTAAGCAGGTTACCTTCGCTTTCTTGGGCACAGGGACTATGGTGGTCTGCTTGAAACATGTAGGTAATAACAGACTCGGTCAGGGAGAGGTTGAAAATGTCATAGAAGACACTTGCCAGTTGGTCGGCGCATGCTTTGAGTACACGTCCTGGTAATCCATCTGGCCCCGCGGCTTTGTGAATGTTGACCTGTTTAACCTCTCCAGGGTAGGTGGCACCAAATCGTCCCACCTACGTAACAGCCAGTGGAATCCTGTGGTGCGTTATTCAAATACCTTAGAAATGCTATTACTTCAAATTCTGAAACATATGACTATTTTACAGCATTTTAAAGACAAGACTCTCGTTAATCTAACCACACTGTCCGATTTCAAAAAGTCTTTACAACGAAAGCAAAACATTAGATTATGTCAGCAGAGTACCCAGCCAGAAATAATCAGACACCCATTTTTCAAGCTAGCATATAATGTCACAAAAACCCAGAAGACAGCTAAATGCAGCACTAACCTTTGATGATCTTCATCAGATGACACACCTAGGACATTATGTTATACAATACATGCATGTTTTGTTCAATCAAGTTCATATTTATATCAAAAACATCTTTTTACATTAGCATGTGACGTTCAGAACTAGCATACCCCCTGCAAACTTCCGGCGAATTTACTAACAATTTACTAAATTACTCACGATAAACGTTCACAAAAAGCATAACAATTATTTTAAGAATTATAGATACAGAACTCCTCTATGCACTCGATATGTCCGATTTTAAAATAGCTTTTTGGTGAAAGCACATTTTGCAATATTCTAAGTAGATAGCCCGGCATCACAGGGCAAGCTATTTAGACACCCAGCAAGTTTAGCCTTCACCAAACTCCGATTTACTATTAGAAAAGTTTGATTACCTTTGGTGTTCTTCGTCAGAATGCACTCCCAGGACTTCTACTTCAATAACAAATGTTGGTTTGGTCCCAAATAATCCATAGTTATGTTCAAACAGCGGCGTTTTGTTTGTGCGTTCAAGACACTATCCGAAGTGTAAATAAGGGTCACGCGCACGACACATTTCGTGACAAAAAAAATATAAATATTCCATTACCGTACTTCGAAGCATGTCAACCGCTGTTTAAAATCAATTTTTATGCAATTTTTCTCGGAAAAAAGTGATAATATTCCGACCGGGAATCTGCAATTAGGTAAACAGACGAAAGAAAATAAAGCATGGGGTCGACTCGGGCACGCGCCTAAGCCCATTGTCCTCTGATCGGCCACTTGTCAAAAGCGATAATGTGTTTCAGCCTGGGGCTGCCTCGACATCGTTCAGCTTTTTCCCGGGCTCTGAGAGCCTATGGGAGCCGTAGGAAATGTCACGTTACAGCAAAGATCCTCAGTTTTCAATAAACAGAGGCAAGAAGAACAACAACTTGTCAGACAGGCCACTTCCTGCATAGAATCTTCTCAGGTTTTTGCCTGCCATATGAGTTCTGTTACACTCACAGACACCATTCAAACAGTTTTAGAAACTTTAGGGTGTTTTCTATCCAAAGCCAATAATTATATGCATATTCTAGTTACTGGGCAGGAGTAGTAACCAGATTAAATCGGGTACGTTTTTTATCCGGCCGTGCAAATACTGCCCCCTAGCCCTAACAGGTTGAAGGTCTTGCTTTCATCGGCTACCGAGAGCGTTATCGCACAGTCATCCAGAACAGATGGTGCTCTCGTGCATGCTTCAGTGTTGCTTGCCTCGAAGCGAGCATAAAAGGCATTTTGCTCATTGTTTAGGCTCACGTCACTGGGCAGCTCATGTCTGGGTATGCTTTTGTAGTCCATAATAGTTTTCAAGCCCTGCCAAGCCCTGCCATCCAACGAGCGTCAGAGCCGGTGGAGTAGGATTCAATCTTAATCATGTATTGATGCTTTGCTTGTTTCATGGTTCATCTGGGGGCATAAAGGGATTTCTTATAAGCGTCCGGGTTAGTGTCCCGCTCCTTGAAACGGCAGCTCTAGCCTTTAGCTTGATGCGGATGTTGCCTGTAATCCATGGCTACTGGTTGGGATATGTACGTATGATCACTGTGGGGACGATGTCATCGACGCACTTATTGATGAAGCCGATGACTGAGGTGGTATACTCCTCAATGCCATTGGATGAATCCCAGAACATATTCCAGTCTATGCTAGCAAAGCAGTCCTGTAGCGTAGCATCCGCATCATCGGACCACTTCCGTATGGAGCGAGTCACTGGTACTTCCTGCTTTAGTTTTTGCTTGTAAGCAGGAATCAGGAGGATAGAACTATGGTCAGATTTGCCAAATGGAGGGCGAGGGAGAGCTTTGTATGCATTTCTATGTGTGGAGTAAAGGTGGTTTCGAGTTTTTTTCCCTCTGGTTGCACATGGTGGTAAGAATTTGGTAAAACTGATTTAAGTTTACCTGCATCCTTACCTGCATCCTGTTGGGGATAGGGGGCAGTATTTGCACGGCCGGATAAAAAACGTACCTGATTTAATCTGGTTACTACTCCTGCCCAGTAACTAGAATATGCATATAATTGTTTGGATAGAACACACCCTATAGTTTCTAAAACTGTTTGAATGGTGTCTGTGAATATAACAGAACTCATTTGGCAGGCCAAAACCTGACAAGATTCCAAACAGGAAGCGCTCTCTCTGACTATATCTTGGCCTTCTTGATCATCTCTAACCAAAACAGGGGATCTCTGGCATAAACGTGACATTTTCTAACGCTCCCATAGGCTCTCAGAAGGCGCCAGAACGATGAATGGTGGCTTTGCAGGCCATGGCTGAAAAACATTAGCGCATTTGGTAAGTGGTCGATCTGAGGACAATGAGACTGGAGGCGCGTGCACGAGCCGACACCATGTTTACTTTCTCTCTCTTTGAACGAAAACAACGACTCCGGGTCGGAATATTATCGCTTTTTTACGAGAAAAATAGCATAAAAATTGATTTTAAACAGCGTTTGACATGCTTCGAAGTACGGTAATGGAATATTTTGAAATTTTTCACGAAACACATCGGGCGCGTCACCCTTCTTTACCCTTCGGGTAGTGTCTTAAACGCACGAACAAAATGCCTCTATTTGGATATAACTATGGATTATTTGGAACCAAACCAACATTTGTTATTGAAGTAGAAGTCCTGGGAGTGCATTCTGACGAAGAACAGCAAAGGTAATCAAAATGTTCTAATAGTAAATCGGAGTTTGGTGAGTAGCACACTTGGTGGGTGTCAAAATAGCTAGCCTGTGATGGCCGGGCTATCTACTCAGAATATTGCAAAATGTGCTTTCACCAAAAAGCTATTTTAAAATCGGACACCTCGATTGCATAAAGGAGTTCTGTATCTATAATTCTTAAAATAATTGTTATGTTTTTTGTGAACGTTTATCGTAATTCAGTAAATTCACCGGAAGTGTTCGGTGGGAATGCTAGTCACATGCTAGTCACATGCTAATGTAAAAAGCTGGGTTTTGATATAAATATGAACTTGATTGAACAAAACATGCATGAATTGTATAACATAATGTCCTAGGAGTGTCATCTGATGAAGATCATCAAAGGTTAGTGCTGCATTTAGCTGTGGTTTGGGTTTATGTGACATTATATGCTAGCTTGAAAAATGGGTGTCTGATTATTTCTGGCTGGGTACTCTGCTGACATAATCTAATGTTTTGCTTTCATTGTAAAGCCTTTTTGAAATCGGACAGTGTGGTTAGATTAACGAGAGTCTTGTCTTTAAAATGGTGTAAAATAGTCATATGTTTGAGAAATTGAAGTAATAGCATTTCTAAGGTATTTGAATATCGCGCCACGGGATTACACTGGCTGTTGAGTAGGTGGGACGCAAGTGTCCCACTGGCCCAGAGAGGTTAAAGTCATCGGCCACTAAGAGCACCACTTCTGGATGAGCATTTTCTTCTTTTCTTATTGCCTTATAGAGTTGGTTGAGTGCGGTCTTTGTGCCAGCATCGGTCTGTGGTGGTAAATAGACAACTACGAATAATATAGATGAGAACACTCTTGGTAGATAGTGTGGTCTACAGCTTATCATAAGGTTATCAAGGCACAAGGCGAGACCCAGATGCAAACACAGGAGGCAGATGATTGGAGTCATACAATGTTTATTTATCCAAAGGGGTAGGGAAGAGAATGGTCGTGGACAGGCAAAAAGGTCAAAACCAGATCAGAGTCCAGGAGGTACAGAGTGGCAGACAGGCTCGTGGTCAAGGCAGGCAGAATGGTCAGGCAGGTGGGTACAAAGTCCAGAAACAGGCAAGGGTCAAAACCGGGAGGACTAGGAAAAGAAGAATGTAAAAAGCAGGAGAACAGGAAAAACGCTGGTTGACTTGGAAACATACAAGACGAACTGGCACAGAGAGACAGGAAACACAGGGATAAATACACTGGGGAAAACAAGCGACACCTGGAGGGGGTGGAGGCAATAACCAGGACAGGTGAAACAAATCAGGGTGTGACAAAGTACTCTACCTCAGGCGAGCAATACCTCGAGACTTCTTTAATATTAGACATTGCGCACTAGCTGTTATTGACAAAAAGACACACAACCCCACCCTTGTCTTACTAGACGTAGCTTTTTCTCTGTTCTGCCGGTGCATGGAAAATCCCGCCAGCTCTATATTATCCATGTCGTCGTTCAGTCACCACTCTGTTTTTAATGTCCCGTTGGTAGGATAATCGTAATCTTAGGTCATCAATTTTATTTTCCCATATGTGCATGTTAGCAAGTAGAATGGATGGCAAACAGAGTTTACTCGCTCGCCTACGGATTCTCAGAAGGCTGCGCCCTCTTTCGTTCTGCGCCCTCTTTTCCTACATCTTTTCTTCACGCAAATGACGTGAAGAAAAGGATTTGGGCCTATTCCCGGGAAGCAGTCTATCCCTCTCATCTGTCCCGTTAAAGGAAAAAGCTTCTTCCAGTTCATGGTGAGTAATCGCTGTTCTGATGTCGAGAAGTTTTTTTTTCCGGTCATAAGAGACAGCAACATTATGTACAAAATAAGTAAAAAAAGAAGTTACAGTAGGTTAGCAGTGTGTACAGTAGGTTAGCAGGTTTTGATCATGCTTGTACGTGTTGTAGCCACTGCACAGTAGCGTGCAGTATTGTTAACGAAACAGGGTGCATTCCGTTCAGGCGTGTGTGTGTGAGAGAGAGATGGAATGTGCTTGCGTGTGTGCCTGTGTGTGTGATTTTACGTTTGTTTGTGTGGGTGTGTGCACATGCATTTGTGTACCTGGTCCCGTGTGGCTCAGTTGGTAGAGCATGGTGTTTGCAACGCCAGGGTTGTGGGTTCGATTCCCATGGGGGACCAGTACGAAAAAGAAAATATAAAAAAAAAAAATAGGAAATGTATGCATTCACCACTGTAAGTTGCTCTGAATAAGAGCGTCTGCTAAATGACTTAAATGTAAAATGCCTGTATTTTTGTGTGCATGTGTGAGCATAAAACCTTTGTCTTCAGATATCTGTTCTTTCTCGAAACAATCAGAGAAAATTGGACGTCACTTTGTCTTGGGCGGCCTGCTGGCAGAGGATGACACCCAGTGAACTGTCATTACCTATCATTGCTTCCAATCAGTCTCTCTGTGTTGCCTGCCTGTGACACATGGGCACCCATCTTTCCTTCTTTTCATCCATTCTTTCTTCAGAGCCAAATTGGCAACATTTTTCTCATGCAAAAAAGCACTTTAACAATGTGCATGTAAAGGAGATCATTATTGTTAGATTATTACTAAAACTGCATGATGTGTGGCATGCAATCACGAGTTGGAGTGTTCTGTATTTACTTTAAAGAATGTTCAATTTAAAATGATATGGTGAGTGTACTCAGAGCTCATTGCTATTTGCTTTCACGTATGTAGCCCAAAGACTTAAACAAGATTTCCTGTCCACTATAACAACAATATTTGAGCGTATATGAAGTTAAATATATTTTTTCATTGATGATATGAATCCAACCTCATCCTTACAGAATAAGTATAAGTATTGTGTGAAAAGCTGGAAGAATACAGTTGTAATAACTGAATAAGGCTCAAGGTCTGAGAAATGGAAATGACATACAGTACTGTATATTCAAGTGACTATTAAACATAACCATTATGCCAACAGTCAATTTGTCAATTGCTTACACTTGTAGCTTACTAGTTATGTGTCGTGTAAGATAAGACTCAAGGTTTCAAAAATGGAAAGTCCATGTTCAAGTTACGGTTCCATTGTGCCAAAAATGGATTACATACACTTGAATGTTTTCATTTTACTACTAACTACTGTACTTGTAAAGTCACATTGTCACAATTCTGAGGTATTTTCTATGACATTGCAACAATTACCAGTGAATAAAATCCTTGTCAATAAAAATATAACAATTCAATTCGTACCCTGGAGTGAGCAGATTTTTAGTCATGATGGATGTATTCGTAATGTTTGCAAATGACCTTGACAACAGATGGGCGATTATATTTTTCTTTCTCCCCATCCCTCTCTTTCTCCCCCTCCCTCTCTCCCTCACTACACAGAGCAATTAGTAAAGAAACTAAAGCATGCTTCAGGGAGATATCACTATGCATAATACATAGGCCAGGTGCAGTGTGTTTCCTCATCCATCCAGTCCAGCCTTAAACCCTGTCTATCATTCCCAATTAAGTGGTAACCAATACGGCCACTTCACGGGTTCAGAGATTCAAAGGTGTTTGAGCTTTATGGAAAATAGTTTGTTCTATAGGAACTATTGGCTGAATGGAAAACTCAAGTAGGAATCATTAGCTTTTGGTGACCCCTAACCATTTCTCTGTGAACGGCCAGGGTCGAATCCGGTTAATGTGTTAGCCCACTGAGCTAAAGCCTAGTTATTACAGAACCACCTCCATTACAACTCCACCAGAACACAGGTAGAGGAATGATTCACTATTAAAACAATTCACACTTCTGCATGTGCATTAATTGGACATGCATTATGAGGACAGCCAATCCTGTTCATCTCCATCTGTAGTTCTATATTGCTTGTAATGCTAGCTCTGTGTTAATGGGAGATAGATTGTTGTGGATTTGCCAACTGGGAAAGGATGGCTCCTCTGCATAGTTAAAGGAGGATTTATGAACTAATGAGATTAAGAGGGAATTGGGAGTGTCATAGAGATGCACTATGCAGAAATCGCTCCACCATTTCCTGGTTGCTAAAATTCTAATAGTTCCCCTAATTTCAGTTTATGTGACAAAAAGCAAGTAGTATAGTGTAGAGAATCATTGTACCATCTAAACTGCTGTGAAATATATTTTCCATAACCAACAATATTGTATTTTCAGCTGTATGAAGCTAGTGTCCAAACCTGAAAGTAAAAGACTAAAAAGTAAACTTAAGAATGGGAAGCATAGAAATAGCACACGTAGATCAGATCTTTGACATATTAGACTTGCTTTCAATAAGAATGACAGATCTGTAACCTACATTTTTTTGTAAATTTGGTTGGTATCGCAAAAATATATATTGTCGCTTTAAAGCAAGAGAGAAAAGGACAAAGAGAAATTGTAAAGATATATTGTGTTTTGTGATAAAGTTTATCTTCATTATCTTATTGGGAGTATATGAGGACAAGGGTAACCCATTTGTTGCAAAACACAAGCTTACACCCTATTGTCAGACTCACAACTAACTCAGAAGTAGGGTTTAAAAATTCAGGAAACTTTCCCAAATTCCCGTGCGTTCTCCCTCCACCATCTCCTCACCCTCTCGAACAGATGCCATATAAAAACAAGTCACATCTATAGTGTAGGAATGACAAAAGTAGCCTCTACATCCACTCCTGGCCTTCCACCTCCACCATCTCCTCACCCGCGTAACCCTCTCGACCAGCCATCATATAAACCCCATAGAGTGAAGTGATAGGGCGGCCGCCTTCTTCTCACTGATACCCGACCTCAATTTGCACCCGGCTGAGCTTTAATGGGAGTCAACAGGTTCAAACCTGGGGAAGTAATTAGCCTGCTTTAGGCTCTCTCTTCTTTTCCCTCTTTTATTTTTTTATCAGTGTCCGAACCTGAATGAAGGGAGAGAAATTAAGCGTAATTGCTTTTAAGTGTGAATAATTCTAAACACAATGGCCCAATGACCATTCAGTTTGAATGTATTGATACAAACCAAACTGTGAGGAGCATTAGATCCCAGAATGCATTATTCTATGAACAGGAAGAGGGAGGCGACAGCTTTTGTCGGAACTTCACACATGTACCACACAGGTAGAAAATACCCACAGGGCACATACTGGTTGAATCAATGTTGCGTCCACATTATTTTAATTAAATTACGTTGCACCAATGTGGGAATAGACGTTGAATTGATGTCTGTGCCCAGTGGATAGACGTTATGGTCATATAAAGGCTGAAAGCTATCAGACACACATAATCATGGCCAATGGACAGCCAATCCTGTTCATCTCCAGCTGTAGTTCCATATTGCTTGTAATGCTAGCTCTGTGTTAATGGGAGATGGATTGTTGTGGATTTGCCAAATGGGAAAGGACAGCTCCTCTGAATAGTTAGAGGAGGATTTATGAACTAATGAGATTAAGAGGGAGATTGGGAATGTCATAGAGATGCACTATGCAGAAATTGCTCCGCCAATTCCTGGTTGCTAAAATTCTAATAGTTTGCCTAATTTCAGTTTATGTGACAAAAAAGCAAGTAGTATAGTGTACAGAATCATTGTACCATCTAAACCGCTGTGAAATATATTTTCCATAACCAACAATGTTGTATTTTCAGCTGTTTGAAGCTAGTGTCCAAACCTGAAAGTAAAAGACTAAAAACTAAACTTAAGAATGGGAAGCATAGAAATAGCACACGTAGATCAGATCTACGACATCTTAGACTTGCTTTCAATAAGAATGACAGATCTGTAACCTACATTTCTATGTAAATTTGGTTGGTGTGGTTGGTTCATCTGTGTTTTATTATGTGTTTTTTATAATGTGTTTGTCATTGATATTTATGTTGTCCTTGTAATTTATTGGTGATGCCGAGTGATAAAATAATTTCCAAACTTGGGATCAATGAAGTACTACTGTACTTTACTCTCTTAATAGGTGTCTGCAAATTTGTGATGTACAAACTTCACATTTAGTAAACTGTAATGTTGATCCATTGTAAATTTAACCCTGCAACAGTTTGAAGGAGTTAGCGTAAGGCTTTATTTAGTTCTACTTAGGACTAACCCCTTTTTTAGAACTGCCAACCGTGGTCAGTGATGGAAATGTGTATTTTGAAATGGTCCTGATTACATCCAAAGGGCAGCGGACAATTTGCCCAGCGGCATCTAGGTCAGGGTTTGGCCAGGGTAGGCCGTAATTATAAATAATAATTTGTTCTTAACTGACTTGCCTAGTTAAATAAAGGTTAAATAAAAATAAAATTACACACACACAGACACATATACAGTGACTTCAGAAAGTATTAACAGCCCTTAACTCTTTCCACATTTTGTGTTACAGCCTGAGTTTAAAATTGATTAGATTAGATTTGGATTTTGTGTCACAGATCTAGACACAATACCCCAGAATGTCAAAGTGGAATTATATGTTTTGAAATTTTTACTAATTATTAAAAAAATCTAAAATGTCTTGAGTCAATAAATATTCAGTCCCTTTGTTATGCCAAGCCTAAATAACTTCAGGAGTACAAATGTGCTTAACAAGTCATATAAGTCAAATAATAAGTTGCATGGACTAACTCTGTGTGCAATAATGGTGATTTTTGAAAGACTACCCCATCTCTGTACCCCACACATACAATTATCTGTAAGATCCCTCAGTTGAGCAGTGAATTTCAAACACAGATTCAACGACAAAGACTAGGGAGGTTTTCCAATGCCTCACAAAGAAGGGCACCTATTTGTAAAGAAAACAGTTATTCTTTACACTTTGGATGGTGCATCAACACACCCAGTCACTACAAATATACAGGCGTCCTTCCTAACTCAGTTGATGAAGAGGATGGAAACTGCTCATGGATTTCACCATGATGCCATGTTACCGAGTTAAATGGTTACCGAGTTAAATGGCTATGATAGGAGAAAACTTGTCATCGGCAAGGACAAGGGAGTTTTTTAGGATAAAAAGAAAAGTAATGGAGCTAAGCACAGGCAAAGTCCTGTAGGAAAAACTTGTTCAGTCTGCTTTTCAACAGACACTAGGAGACAAATCCACCTTTCAGCAGGACAATAACCTAAAACGCAAGACCTAATATACACTGAAGTTACTTATCAAGACATTGAATGTTCCTGAGTGGCCTACAGTAGTTACAGTGTTGACTTAAATCGGCTTGAAAATAAATCTATGGCAAGACTTGAAAATGGCTGTCTAGCAATGATCAACAATTAATTTGACAGAGCTTGAAACATTTTAAAAAGGGGGTTGAATACTTATCTAATCAAAATATATTAGTGTTTTATTTCCCATTAATAAAAAAAGGATGTTAGAATTTGTCTTCCACTTCCACAAAAGTCAATGAAATACATTTTAATTACTCTTTGTAACACAACAAAATGTGGAAAAAGTCAAGGGGTGTGAATACTTTCTGAAGGCACTGTACACACACACACACACACACACACACACACACACACACACACACACACACACACACACACACACACACACACACACACACACACACACACACACACACACACACAGGCGGCCAACAGTGTTAATGAGGACAACATTATTAAGCTGTCGTCAAACCAAGGCTTAAAGTCTCCTATGACAGTGCTGGCTCACCCTGAAAGTGAGACAATAGGACGATTATGGAATAGACGTCCCCACTGTCCTCTCCCTCACCCCGAGATATGACTGACATGTTGTACATCAGTGTAGGCTCCTCAGAGGAGGAAGGGGAGGACCATCCTCCTCAGTGAAATTTCCTAAAAATAAAAATAGATACAAATATACTAAATATATTCATATGTCATCAAATATTTGATTAAAATACACTGTTTTTCAATGAAGGTCTACAGTAACTTCAACAACACTGTCTGGAGTAGCACCATGGTGTAGCCAGAGGACAGCTAGCTTCCATCCTCCTCTAGCTACATTGACTTCAATACAAAACCTAGGAGGCTCGTAGGCCTCACCCCTTCCATAGACATACACGGTAACCACTTCCAGAGGACGTCCTCCAACCAATCAAAGATTTTGCAGTATGAACTGACATGCTGTCCATCCAATGATAAAATTAGGATCAGAGAATGAACCTACTTTGTTGTACTGTGATTGACCGAAAATGTTGTCGACTTTTTGTTGAAGAACCCCTTTCATTCTCTGGGGTACAGGGAAAAGGTGCAAATTAAAAATGAGGGCCGACCTCTGCCTGAGATTAGTTTCATGAAGAAGGATGAAAAGGTGAGGGCGTTCAATACCAATTCGTATCAAAGGTATAGCTGGTTAACAGGGAGCCTTTCATCAAGCCGCCTGTATTACTGGCCTTGCCTGCTTTTTGGAAAGTCTGAGCCTTGGGCAAAAGGGGGGTATTGTGACTTGAATAACATCGATCGTTCAGGTAAATGACATCACAAAAGCAGGGAGCATATAAATGCCCACATCAGATTCAAGCTTCTGGGAAAAAGCCGAATCGATCATGTAATGGACGAAGGTCTGCGTACTCAGACGGCGCAACACGACGAGAAAGTAAGAAGAAACCGGGATGTACTCAAGCGGCTTATTGACACCAATGCATTTTTGGGAATGCAAGAATTCGCTTTTAGAGGACACGACGAGAGGGACAGTTCCGCTAAACAGGGCAACTACAGGGAGCTTGCAGAGTTAATAGCATGTTATGATGCGATACTTGCTGAACATATGGAACTTTCTACTGTCTTTTATGGGATGTCGAAATCAATTCAGAATGATTTGATAGCTTCCATCGCATAATCCATTAAAAGTGAGGTTAAAAGAGAGGTGAACGCAGACATTTTTCGCATGGTAAATGGATGAAACCACAGACATCAACTGTCGCTCGCAGTTGTCAGATATCGTCAGGTATGTGGATGATCAGGGATTTATTCAGGAACGTTTCTTGGGCTACTTTGATGTGTCAAGTGGGCGAGATGCGCAGTCCGTTTGACTTTTTGAATTCTGAGATGTCTGAGTTTAACTTCATGGAGAAACGTGTTGCCCAAACCTATGATGGTGCTGCTGTAATGGCTTCTGACTTAAATGGCCTGCAGGCAAAAGTAAGAGAAGTAGCTCCGAGTGCCACTTTTGTGCTTTGCTTTGCTATGCACACTGGCTCAATTTAGTTCTGAGTCAGAGCACGAAGTTAATTCCCAAAGTTAAGGATTTCTTTGCGACACTGAGCGGCTTCACTATTTTTGCAAGTCGACCAAGGGGATGGTGTTGCTTGAACAGGCTGGATGTGCACGCTTGCCGAAGAATGCGCCAACACGTTGGAATTTCACTTCTAGAATTGTCAACACTGTGGCGAAAAACTATGACCAACTGAAGGACACCTTCACCCATATCATAGAGCACCAGGTGCAGACCTTACCATGAAATGCTTACTTACAAGCCCTTAACCAACAACACAGTTCAAGAAATTTAACAAAAAGTAACAAGATAAAATAATATTACCAAGGCTGTATACAGGGGGTACCGGTACAAAGTCAATGTGCAGGGGTAAAGGTTATTTGAGGTAATTTGTACACGTAGGTAGTGGTAAAGTGACTATGCATAGATAATAAACAGTGAGTAGCAAAAGCGTAGAGGAGGGGGGTGGCCATTTGATTAATTGTTTAGCAATCTTATGGCTTGGGGGTAGAAGCTGTTAAGGAGCCTTTTAGACCTAGACTTGGTGCTCCGGTATCGCTCGCCTTGGGGTAGCAGAGAGAACAGTGACTTGGGTGACTGGAGTCTTTCACAATTTTTTGGGACTTCCTCTGACACATCCTAGTATATAGGTCTTGGATGACAGGAAGCTTTGCCCCAGTGATGTACTGGGTCGTATGCACTACCCTCTGAAGCGCCTCACGATCAGATGCCGAGCAGTTGCCATACCAGGCGGTGATGCAACCTGTCAGGATGCTCTCGTTGGTGCAGCTGTAGAAAGTTTGAGGATCTGGGGACCCGTGCAAAATCTTTTCAGTCTACTAAGGGCTAATAGGTTTTGTCATTCTCTCTTCAAGACTGTCTTGGTGTGCTTCGACCATGTTAGTTTGTTGGTGATGTGGACACCAAGGTACTTGAAGCTCTCAACCTGTTCCCCTACAGCCCCGTCGATGAGAATGGGGGCGTGCTCGGCCCTAATTTTCCTGTAATCCACAATCATCTCCTTTGTCTTGATCACGTTGAGGGAGAGGTTGTTGTCCTTGCACCACACGGTCAGGTCTCTGACCTCCCTATAGGCTGTCTCATCATTGTTGGTGATCAGGCCAACCACTGTTGTGTCATCAGAAAACTTAATGATGGTGTTGGAGTCATGCCTGGCTGTGCAGTCATGAGTGAACAGGGAGTACGGGAGGGGACTGAGCACACACCTCTGAGTGGCCCTCATTTTGAGGATCAGCGTGGTGGATGTGTTGTTACCTACCCTTACCAACTGGGGGTGGAAGTCCAGGATCCAGTTGCAGATGGAGGTGTTTAGTCCGAGGGTCCTTAGCTTAGTGATGAGCTTTGAGTGCACTATGGTGTTGAACGCTGAGCTGTCTTCAATGAATAGCATTTTCACATAGGTGTTCCTTTTGTCCAGTTGGGAAAGGGCAGTGTGGAGTACAATTGAGATTGCTCTGTTGGTGCGGTCTGCAAATTGGAGCGGGTATAGGATTTCTGAGATAATCGTGTTGATGTGAACCATGACCAGCCTTTCAAAGCATTTCATGGCTACAGACGTTAGTATTACGGGTCGGTAGTCATTTAGGCAGGTTACCTTAGTGTTCTTGGGCACAGGGACTATGGTGGTCTGCTTGAAACATGTTGGTATTACAGGTTGAAAGTTGGTTTAGCGCATGCTCGGAATACACGTCCTGGTAATCCGTCTGAATGTTGACCTGTTGAAAGGTCTTACTCACAGATGGCTGTGGAGAGCATGATCAAACAGTCGTCCGGAACAGTTGATGCTCTCATGCATGTTCCAGTGTTACTTTCCTCGAAGCGGGCATAGACGTTATTTAGCTCATCTGCTAGGCTTGTGTCACTGGACAGCTCTCGGCATAGTTTCCCTTTGTAGTCTGTAATATGTCGCAAGCCCTGCCACATCTGACGAGCATCAGAGCCAGTGTAGTATGATTCGATCTTAGTCCTGTATTGATGCTTTGCCTGTTTGATGGTTCGTCGGAGGGCATTGCGATATTTCTCAGAAACTTCCGGGTTAGAGTCCCGCTCCTTGAAATAGGAGGCTCTAACCTTTAGCTCAGTGCGGATGTTGCCTGTAATCCATTCTGGTTGGGGTATGTACATACAGTCACTGTGGGGATGATGTCCTCGATGCACTTATTGATGAAGCCAGTGACTGATGTGGTGTACTCCTCATTGCCATTGTAAGAATCCCGAAACATATTCCAGTCTGTGCTAACAAAACAGTCCCGTAGTTTAGCATCTTTTTCATCTGACCACTTTTTTATTGACCAAGTCACTGGTGCTTCCTGCTTTAATTTTTGCTTGTAAGCAGGAATCAGGAGGATAGAATTCTGGTCAGATTTGATAAATGGTGTCACGGTTGTCAAAAGGAGCGGACCAAAGTGCAGCGTGTGTTTCGTTCCATATTTTATTTAATCTGTGAAACTTTGCAATACATAAATTAACTGAATTGACAAAACAACAAACCGTGACGCAGAAGAGAAACAAACACTACTCAAAAATAATCACCCACAAAACCCAGGAAGAAAAACCCCTACTTAAATATGATCTCCAATTAGAGATAACGAGGACCAGCTGCCTCCAATTGGAGATCATCCCAAACAAGCCAACATAGAAATACAAAAACTAGAACCTAAGAACATAGAGATAGAAAACATAGAAACACAAAACACCCCCTGTCACGCCCTGACCTACTCTACCATAGAAAATAACATCTTACTATGGTCAGGACGTGACAAATGGAGGGCGAGAGTGAGCTTTCTATGTGTCTCTGTGTGTGGAGTAAAGGTGGTTTCGAGTTTTTTTCCCCTCTGGTTGCACATTAGGTAAAACTGATTTAACTTTCCCTACATTAAAGTCATCGGCAAGTAGGAGCACCGCTTCTGGATGAGCATTTTCTTGTTTTCTTCTTGCCTTAAAGAGTTGGTTGAGTGCGGTTTTAGTGCCAGCATTGGTCTGTGGTGGTATGTAGACAGCTGTGAAAAACACAGATGAAACTCTGTAGGTAGATAGAGTATCTCATGGTAAGCTGTAGACCACACTAACTCAGGCGAGCAAAACCTCGAGACTTCCTTAGATATCGTGTTGTTTACACATAGGCCCCCGCCCCGTGTCTTACCGGAGGCTGCTGTTCTATCCTGCCGATATATTGTGTAACCCGCCAGCTGTATGTTTTTAATGTTGTCGTTCAACCCCGACTCGGTGAAACATAAGATATTACAGTTTTTAATGTCCCGTTCGTAGGATATACATGCTTTCAGTTCATCCCATTTCTTTTCCAGCGATTGAACATTAGCTAGCAGAATGGACTCATTGAAGAAAAACTCTTTGTCTAATCTGAGGTGAGTAATCGCAGTTCTGATGTCCAGAATCTCTTTTCGGTCATAAGAGACGGTAGCGGCAACATTATGTTGTCACACCCTGATCTGTTTCACCTGTCTTTGGAATTGTCTCCATCCCCCTCCAGGTGTCGTCCATCTTCCCCATTATCCCCTGTGTATTTATGCCTGTGTTCTCTGTTTGTCTGTTGCCAGTTCAGCTTGTTTGTCAAGTCAACCAGCGTTTTTGTTCTCAGCTTCTGCTTTTCCCAGTCTCTCTTTGTCTCACCCTCCTGGTTTTGGCCCTTGCCTGTCCTGACTCTGAGCCCGCCTGCCTGACCACTCTGCCTGCCCCTGCCCCTGAGCCTGCCTGCCGACCTGTACCTTTGCCCCACTTCTGGATTATTGACCTCTGCCTACCCTGACCCTGAGCCTGCCTGCCGTCCGGCACCGTTTCCCCACCTCTGGTTTACTGACCCCTGCCTGCCTTGACCTGTATATTGCCTGCACCTGTTGGATTATTAAACCATTGTAAATTCGATATATGTGCAAAACAAGTTACGAACAACACGAAAAAAAACTAAACAAATAGCACGGTTGGTTAAGAGCCGATAAGACCACAGCCATCCCCTCTGGTGCCATCTTCACTTGTTCTTTAACATTTACCCGATGTACTACCATTTGCCATCTAATTAGGCATAAGACATGCTTTAACTCTTAATTGGAACCCTTCTTAATATACCAGGGTCATTTTTTTAGGCACCAAATTGAAAAAATTGACTGAAACAGTGAGGGACTTCCTGGAATTATTTATCCAAAAAGAAATCTTTAATAGATTTTTCAGTATTTTTTTAAAAATGTTTTCCATAGTGCTCCCTACAGAACACTACCCTGACTTGTAGTTATGTTGCTGGTCTGAACATTCATGTCAAACAACCCTGCAATGTCAAGACACATATCAGCATGCCATCCAATGGAAACACTAGACAGAGCCATAACAATTCCAACAGTGGGAGGCCATTTGTCAACTAACTGAGGGTGATCGTCATGTGTGGCAATGGCTTATGTCAAGTCCCATTAATAATGATAATGATAGCATGAGTGAGATTGTGCGCCACGTAGAAAGTTCCCCTGCCTACGGGTCATCACTAGTTATTACAGCCACAAATGGCTAAACCCCACCTATTTCTGCAATTTATCTTCTTAAAATCAGATTTTAACCCTAAGCCTAACCCTGACCTTAACCACACTGCTAACCTTATGCCTAACCCTAACCATAAATAAATACAAAAAATCATTAATATTTACTTCTGTGGTAAGTAGTGACAACCCTACCTAAGCGGTGACAAGGTCAGTCAGGAAGACACTAAATGTGACACTTCCTGTGTCCTTCCTGTGGCTTTCTGTGAGGACCTGCAGGACTCAGTTTAGCTAGAGTCTTTTACTTCCGCTATTCTGTCTGTAAAGTGACTGCGGAATAACTGTGGTGGATAAAATATCTCTCCCATTCGGTTTCTTGGCAGGCTGCTCTTATTGGAATATGTATAATTAAGCCACGGAGAACAAATACACATTATTTAGCTGTCAGAGGATCGTTCCTTAAAAAAGACTCAGGAAGACAGAGATGATTAACAGACAGACAAGTGTTCCAACATCCCCATCTCTCTCTCTTTGCCCCTCTCTTTCACTCTCATTTTCTATCCCTCTCCCTCTTTCTCTCCTCTCTCTTTCGCTCTACTTCGCTCTCTCTATCCCTCTCCATTTCCTGTACCTCTCTCTTTCCCTTTCACTTTCTCTCCCTCCATCTCCTCACACCATCTCTCTTTTTCCCTCTGTCTATCTCTATCACCCACACAAACACACACAAACGCTAGAACTACATAACGTTGCATTAGCATGTGACATTTAGCTGGTGACATTTGCTCTTTTTGGTATGTAATGATTGCTCGCTATACACATGATACATCTCAGATATATTATCAGGGAGCAATAGTGCCAAATGTTCTACTGCTACTGAGTGATAGGCTAGATGCTGTTTATTCTCCATAATGCATTATTAACACTGGGGGGAAACATGCAGACAATTATTTGTGTGGGGTTAACATAAAATGTGGCTAAATGCTAACGCTTAGCGCTACAGGATGCCATATCAGACCTAAAATAGATTATGTCTGTGGTGGTCTTGTTATGTGAGGAAGTACAGGACGTTGCTGGGTTTAAATCACTTCTCTTCCCCTACATTTGATGTCTGATATAGCATGGTTGCGTCTCAAATGGCACATTCTTTCCTCTATAGTGCACTACTTTTGACCAGAGCCCAGGACCTACCCATAGGGCTCTGGTCAAAAGTAATGAACTGTATATTGAATTGAGTGCAATTTGGGATGCAGCCCATATCTGAATCCAGGGCTCCAAGCTATATTTACTTTGGGCGGCTGTGCAGAGCTGATGTCGAAGAGAAGATGTCTGCAGATCCATTGATGTGCTCTATGAAGGCAGATGTTTGATCATTATGTATCTCTCCTTTTGGTGTGTAAGGGACTGGTAAAAATATAGGCCATGTCCGAATACCAGTACTTGGGTTATAAATAGCAGGCTTTTTGATTGTATGCTTTAAATGCCAGGATGGCATACTCATTTCAGCTTTACATGTAGTAGAATTCGCAGCATGCTATTGAGAAAGAGAATTGGCTTTTCCGACCGATGTGTGTTTGACAACAGCTTACAATCAGCTGATAATCAGAGAAGAGGAGGCGTTGTAGCAAAATGAGCGAATGGTGGAAAGCAACACAATTGCACATTAGATGAGACATTCTCAGTATGGGTGAGTCTAGTAGGTTGATATTTGTTGATTACTGCATATTTTCCACTAAACAATGCATTCTAAATAGTATGTAGTATGATTAGTACACAGTATGTAGTTTTAGTAAGTAGTAGGCAAGACAGATTTCGGACTCGGCCAGTGACAGAAAAATATCCCCCAATACACATGTAGGCATGTGTTAATTCAACTTTATCAACTAGATTCAGCCGCGGCATGATTTTTTGCTGAGCGGATGGTCAGAGTGTAACGTCTGCTTCCAATTCACACTCTCAAACACGTAGATCCCCTGAACACAGCTCACGTTCCATCCCACTTTCCAGCTCACACTCTCAAACACATAGATCCCCTGAACGCAGCTCATTCTCCAGATCCCAATCACCTGAATTCTGATCACTTGTTCACACACCTGTATGTCATTATCACACACTATTTAGTTCAGTTCTTTGCACCCCATCATTGTGAGGTATTGTTTGTTTTGTGACACATTTCTATGTGGAGTGCTGGGTTTGCCCTGGGATTTAATCCCCCTGTGTCTGATAGTTTTTGCCAGCCTCACTAACGATGCCTATTCCCTGCCTGTACTTCAGGATTTCCTGTTATCAACCTATTGCCTGATCTCCCGGATAACGTCACTAGCCTTTTGCCTATTCCCTGCCTGTACATTAGGATTTCCTGTTATCAACCTATTGCCTGATCTCCCGGATAACGTTACTAGCCTTTTGCCTATTCCCTGCCTGTACATTAGGATTTCCTGTTATCAACCTATTGCCTGATCTCCCGGATAACATTACTAGCCTTTTCCCTGCCTGTACTGTTGCCTGTTTGGAAATCCCCTGTGTATGACCTTCTGCCTGCCCCTGGACCCAGCTACCTGCCTCCTCCTGTGGTTCTCTACAAATAAACACCTGCTGCGCTCTGCGTTTGAAACCAGCTCTCTGTCTCCCATCGTGTTCATTACACAGAGGGCCGGAACATAATTACAAATCATTTTTAAACTGCAAATTGACCACAAGAAGCCCAAACAGATACGTTTGACTAAAACATAAACATTTCAAACTTTGCTTACATTTGTATACAATCACGTCTCTCTATTCTGTGTGGGATTATTTGGGAACAGATTTATTACATTAAAATCACTTGGAGCTGATTTACTGGTGTTTTTACAGTCTTTTATGTCCAACAATGAAAAACAATTGCTTAGGGGGCCAAATGAAACAAACCGCGGGCCTCCACACACACAAACCCACACACACCTGACACACACGCCCCTACACTCCTCCCTCGTACCCACATACTGTACACACACACAGCTTCACACTTACAGTGTTTCCCAAGTGCACTGTCCAGAGTTTAGCGGTTGTAAAATACACATCTCATCATTTGTAAGCTTTTACATCAGAGCAGGGTTCTGCCACTCTGGCAGAGTAATTATCACATCCTCGTTTACTGCTAATGACAAGGTAAAATACGAGCCTCTGTTGACTGCTGTCAGTTGTGACCCTCTCGTCCTTCTTGCTGAGAGAGAGAGAGATGGCACACAGTACGAATCATTCTCTATAGCACACAGGAATTATTCCAGTGACTCACCGTCCTGACATGCACCAGGAGTCTAGTTCTGGCTGCACAGGGTGGAAAGCACAGTCAACCTGTGTGTTCCCTGCTGGGAGGCACTGTTCAGCCTGTCTTAACACCCAACCAGTGTCATGTCCATTCTGAGTGTGAGTCACGTCTAATATGTAAACCCACACTGTTAATCTAGTTTGTTCTCTTTGTGTCCATACTGTGAGTCACATTCAGATTAAATGTTTGTCCAAGATTGTGAATGATGTTTAACCATGTTTAACCACTCTCTGTGTTACACTATCATAATTATATATGCCACATATATGCCACATCGACACTATATGGCTTATAGCTAGCTAGCTAGCTATCTGGCTGTTGGGATTTTAATAATGCAGCTCTGGCTTTTTTGTTTCATCTGTCGGGAAGAATAACAATCAAGGACTGCATGCTATGTCCAGAGACGGCAGAGGCTCAGAGGCTCACTGATCTTAACCACTGCCAGGATGTAGTGTCTTTTTTGTGCACTTTTCAGCAGCCATGGCATCACCCAGGCAGGTGTTACATGTTTGGCAATGGAGGAGAAGGAACTGACTGTCGGAGAAGCAGGTGTGGTGTACTGATGAAGAGCTACAGTCCAGTTTGTCAGATTGTCTTTCTTTCTCTCTGGCTGTGTCATCGATGCCCACTCCATTGAAGATATACTAGATTTCTAATCCAAACTGCCTCAACTCTCAGCCTTTTCATCATCTGAAGCCAATTAGAGACATTCAATCTTCATCTCCTTCATCTTTATTTTATTGTGTTGTTTGTTTTCCTTCATGCATGGAATTAAGTCTTTGACTCTATTGTGTTATCCCTGTCACATTTTTTTAATGAATGTACTGTGTGTATATCAGTGGCAGTCGGAGCCGTTTAAGGTGAGGGAGGACATCTTTTTTTGGGGGGGGGGGGGGCATGGCCTTATTTCTATTACAGCATATTGCATGCAGTCATTCATATTCCATTCACCCAGCTCAATGTAACATGGATATGATTAGCCTACTTACTACATGATACTGAAATGTTCCCTATACCCATCATGAGGTTGCTTCATCCGAGCCTTTTTTTTACCCCTTTTTCGTGGTATGCAATTGGTAGTAGTATCTGTCTTGTCTCATCGCTGCAACTCCCGTACGGACTCGGGAGAGGCGAAGGTTGAGAGCCATGCGTCCTCCGAAACACAACCCAACCAAGCCGCACTGCTTTTTGACACAACGCACATCCCACCCGGAAGCCAGCCGCACCAACGTGTCGGAGGAAATACTGTGCACCAGGTCAGCATGCACTGCACCCAGCCCGCCACAGGAGTTGCTAATGTGCGATGAGACAAGGATATCCCTGCCGGCCAAACCCTCCCTAACCCGGACGACGCTGGGCGTCCCGGTCGCGGCCGGCTGCGGCAGAGCCTGGGCTCGAACCCAGAATCTCTGGTGGCACAGCTAGCACTGCGATGCAGTGCCTTAGACCACTGCACCACCCGGGAGGCCAACCTAGCACTTCAGGAAAGTTTACAATGTAGGTGCACAGGTCAACAGAAATTTGAGTAATGAACAGACATTGACACATTCAATATCGCCTTGCACAGTCTTGCCTGCATCTAGCTGATCTAGGGTGTAATCATTAGTCCAACAGTTGCAAATAAGAGTTTCTATTGGACAAATTCAGATATTTATCCCTGTTTCGTTTCATTTGCTTTCGTTTAAGAAACATGAATGCAGCCCTGATCACACACAAAAGCAGTTCACTTTCATAGCAGCCAGATCGTGGTTTAATTCCTTCTCACAACTACGCGCTCTCCTCTTCTCATTTTTACCCTTCGCTTGTGGACTTCAGTGCACAACACATCAGCTGTTTCCAAGTCAAACCTTCCTATCATAAACCCTAACTGTTACACACAGCCTACATTGTTGGAACCATGTTAGCTAACGTCAGGTCAACAACATAGCTACTAGAATAATACAAATATACAGAATAAAAATATTCCAAAACATCCATAGGTTTGCAACAAGGCACTAAAGTAATACTGAAAAAAACTTGGCAAAGGAATACACCTTTTGGCCTAAATCTTTATGTTTGGGGCAAATCCAACACAACACATCATCGAGTAACTGCCTCATGGTATGGTTATGCTTGACATCAGCAAAGACAGGAGTATTTCAGGATGAAAATAAATGGGATGGAGCTAAGCACAGGCAAAATCCTAGAGGAAAACCTACTTCAGCTTTACACCAGACACTGGAAGAGGAATTCACCTTTCAGCAGTACAATAACCTACAACACAAAGCCAAATAGACATTGGAGTTGCTTACCAAGAAGAGTGTGAATATTCCTGAATGACCAAGTTACAGTTTTGACTTAAATCTGCTTGAAAATCTATGGCAAGACTTGAAAATAGCTGTCTAGCCATCCTCAATACCTTGACAGAGCTTGAAGATTTTTGAAAAGAATAATGGGCAAATTTTGCACAATACAGGTATGCAAAGCTCTTATGAAACTTACCCAAGAAGACTCACAGCTGTATTCGCTGTCAAAGGTGTTTCTAACATGTATTGACTCAGGGGGGTAAAGTCTTACCTAATCAAGATATATTAGTGCTTAATTTTTATCAATCTTTAAAAGATGTTCGAATTGTTCTTTTACTTTGACATCAGATAATTTTGTGTAGATCGTTTTTATTTTATTTTAATCTATTTTAATCCCAATTTGTAACACAGTAGAATGTGAAGAAATCCGAGAGGGGTGTAGACTTTCTATAGGCACCATAACTGCCAAAATAAAGGAAACACCAACATAAAGCATCTTAACAGGGTGTTGGGCCACCACGAGCCAGAATAGCTTCAATGCACCATGGCATGGATTCTACAAGTGTCTGGACCTCTATTGGAGGGATGTGACACCATTCTTCCATGAGAAATTCCATAATTTTGGGATTTTTGATGATGGTAGAAAACGCTTTCTCAGGCGCCGCTCCAGAATCACCCATAAGTGTTCAATTGGGTTGAGATCTGGGGACTGAAACGGTCATGGCGTTTGGTTTGTATTGTTTTCATGCTCATCAAACCATTCAGGCACCACTCGTGCCATGTGGATGGGGGCATCGCCATCTTATGGGGGCATAACCATGGTAGCCAAAATAATGGACTGCCCAGCATTTTTATACATGACCCTGAGCATGATGGGATGTTAATTGTTTAATTAACTCAGAAACCACACCTGTGTGGAAGCACCTGCTTTCAATATACTTTGTATCCCTCATATACTCAAGTGTTTCCATTAATTTGGCATTTACCTGTGCCTATGTAGCCTATAGGCCTGCTGAATTGATCAATTAATTCAGTCATCTCGGTTCATTTGAAGCACTTAACAATGCACTTAGCTGCTCTGAGTGGTCTGAGGCAGTCGGTAAATAACAAGCATATTCAAGTGCGACTTTAGTAACAATGGTTATGGTCAACAGCTCGGAGATTTAGCAAAGCCCCTACGAAGGTAGCCTTAAGATGCTTTTGGGAAACCAGACCCATCACAAGACCAGACAGGACTAAAATCACTACCAGTTAGTCAGACTACTGAAAAGCCCACACTCACTTTTTCTAGTGTCCTAGGCCTGCTTAACGGGTCCATAACATGACACACAGTTGGAGTCGTAAGTTTACATATACCTTAGCCAAATACATCTAAACTCAGTTTTTCACAATTCCTGACGTTTAATCCTAGTAAAATTACCTGTCTTAGGTCAGGATCACCACTTTATTTTAAGAATGTGAAATGTCAGAATGATAGTAGAGAGAATGATTTATTTCAGCTTTTATTTCTTTCATCTTTTTCCCAGTGGGTCAGAAGTTTACATACACTCAATTATCATTTGGTAGCATTGCCTTTAAATTGTTTAAGTTGGGTCAAACATTTTGGGTAGCCTTCCACAAGCTTCCCACAATAAGTTGGGTGAATTTTGGCCCATTCCTCCTGACAGAGCTGGTGTAACTGAGTCAGGTTTGTAGGCTTCCTTGCTCGCACACACACTTTTTCAGTTCTGCCCGCAAATTTTTTATAGAATTGAGATCAGGGCTTTGTGATGGCCACTCCAATACCTTGACTTTGTTGTCCTTAAAGCCATTTTGCCACAACTTTGGAAGTATGCTTGTGATCATTGTCGATTTGGAAGACCCATTTCGCGACCAAGCTTTAACTTCCTGACTGATGTCTTGAGATGTTGCTTATATCCACGTAATTTTCATCCTCATGATGCCATATATTTTGTGAAGTGCACCAGTCCCTCCTGCAGCAAAGCACCCCCACAACATGATGCTGGCACCCCTGTTCTTCAAGGTTGGGATAGTGTTCTTCAGCTTGCAAGCCTCCAGATTTTTCCTCCAAACATAACAATGGGCATTATGGCCAAGCAGTTCTATTTTTGTTTCATCAGACCAGAGGACATTTCTCAAAAAAGTACGATCTTTGTCCCCATGTGCAGTTGCAAACCTTAATCTCGCTTTTTTTAATGGCGGTTTTGGAGCAGTGGCTTCTTCCTTTCTGAGCAGCCTTTCAGGTTATGACGATATAGGCCTCGTTTTATTATGGATATAGATACTTTTGTACCTGTTTCCTCCAGCATCTTCACAAGGTCCGTTGCTGTCGTTCTGGGACTGATTTGCACTATTCGCACCAAAGTACGTTCATCTCTAGGAGACAGAACACGTCTCCTTCCTGAGTGGTATGACGGCTGCGTGCTCCCATGGTGTTTATACTTGCGTATTATTGCTTGTACAGATGAACGTGGTACCTTCAGGCATTTGGAAATTACTCCCAAGGATGAACCAGACTTGTGGAGGTCTTCAATTATTTTTCTGAGGTCTTGGCTGATTTATTTAGATTTTCCTATGATGTCAAGCAAAGAGGCACTGAGTTTGAAGGTAGGCCTTGAAATACATCCTCAGGTACACCTCCAATTGACTCAAATTATGTCAATTAGCCTATCAGAAGCTTCTAAAGCCATGACATCCATTTTCTGGAATTTTCCAAGCTGTTCAAAGGCACAGTCAACTTAGTGTATGTAAACTTCTGACCCACTGGAATTGTGATCTGTCTGTAAACAATTGTTGGAAAAATAAGTTGTGTCATGCATAAAGTAGATGTCCTAACCGACTTGCCAAAACTATAGTTTGTTAACAAGAAATTTATGGAGTGGTTGAAAAACGAGTTTTAATGACTCCAACCTAAAGTGTATGTAAACTTCCGACTTCAACTGTATGTACAAAGTTGTAAGAGTAAGCAGACAGGTGTTGTGCCCCAATGTAGGCAGGCCACCTCCTCCAGCTTCTGACCTTGGACCAGTAGTGTTGACCATCTGGGCAGGCCAGCTCTAGAGTTGTTTGGTCATTCAGCTATTTGGTTGTGTTGATTTCCAAAAACATTATGTACAATACAAAAAAGTTCCAATAAAGTGACTTGACTTGTGTTCATTAGGGCACACCGTAACAAAACGTTTTAGATAGTTTTACAACAGAAAATGTGCTTTTATTATTGGACTATTCTCCCCATTTTACTGTTTTTCAAAAAAATATATTCCATTTCATACCTACTGAACATAACCCAGGATGTTGGAGCCAGGCACTTCATCAAACTGGACGGTCTCCCATCTAGCTTCAGGAACCCACAGGCATGTCCTCAGGCTCACTGGCCAATTACAGCTCTGCATCTGACATCGAAGCATCTCCCATGGGCTATCCAGAGGAACCCCTGTTCAGCTAGGCGACAAACATGACCACGGGATCCAGATTGGCACAACCTTGACTGGCATATTAAAAGTAAACAGGTGCACATATGCGGGCACACACACACTCACCAACAGCCACCCACCCAGGTAGCAGCATGTTTCTGTGTATGAACTTGCATGACCTTTCGATTATATTCACACTGAGCTAATTTCACTCTCAGCAACCGATGCAGATGTTCTTTCCCATTCATAAACATTGTCCTTTGATTTTATGATTAATCAAAACTCATATCTGATACAATGACATTTCCTTGAAACGGGAACCAAAGGCGGTTTTATGAGGTTATGATGATGAAAACCATTGATGGAAATTGAAGGAGAGATTCAATTGTTGCCCTTCGAATAGCTTCAATATGTCAATGTCCCACATGAGCTAACGTGGGATTTTGCTGGATTTCTACCTAATGTGTCAACTGCTTGAAAAAGAGATGTACACTTTTTTTCTATTTTTGTACACCTTGTTTGCAATAAAACTATATATATGGACTCCAACCCACACCGCAGGGTGTGGAAATGCTATTAGATCGAACACAGTGAGGGGAAAAGTATTAGGGATGATAAAAAGAGATTGCAAAATGCAAATAAGCCCAATATGGCCGGTTAGGAGAACGCATTAGTGTTGGCAATAAAAACAAGGTCTACATGATATGAAGCTCATATCAACAATGTGTGTAAAATCAGATGTGTTTACTAACCACATATCATAAAAAAAAACAACCCAACACATAAAATTACTCTCACGAACACTGCTGACTGACTCAACTTTACCCTTAAATCAGCTCATATCATTACCGATCCAATAAACACTTAAACATTAATTTAACAAATTGCTACTAAATATTCATGGCACTAGAAAGGAATCTAATCAGGATTGTCTGATCAGTTTTGAGTACAGTCATGTTTGTATCTATTCTAATTTATTTCCCTTTACTTCTTCATATTTGTCTGCTACTTCCACTCACATTGTATTGCCATTGCTCATTAGTGGACTTTGTTTTCCAATAAAGTTATCGACCCTAAGGTTTCCTTGGGAGCTAACCTGCCCTAAATTACCCCTCTTTATTTAGCCTCTATAAAAATCCCTCTATCCACTGTTTCCTGCTAGCGTCAACATTTGTTGTTGGGTTTAAACGTTGGCCATGTAATACCCGGTAACACTTCATAACACATTCATAACACATACATACTACATTCATAACTAGTACATTAGCATTTCATAATTGCTTTGGTCAACTTGAGAATGTGGATATAAGCTGACATAAACATTCAATAACTGATTATGTACTGTGTCGTGTCTGGACTATCATTAAATGTGAAGACTTATTTATATCAAATCAGTTCTCTAGGTTTAATTATTACGTAATTAAACAAATCATGTAAACATTAATTAACTCGGAAGTCAGGGCACCACGGAAAATGTTGAGATTATGAAGTAGTACTTTTCTGAATATAACTCTTCAGATATTTTAATATCTGATCAATTAGTCTTCTATTAATGAATTACTAATTGCCTCATCAGTTCTCATTACTGAAAGTCCCAAACCCTTGGATATCTGTACGAACCCTAGGCAAAATCATGAATCGGTGATATACAAATTGGCTTAATTATTTATTTACTAACTAACTAAATAATCACACAGAATTACATAACAAACAAACAGTAGATATTGGTTACTAACAATGATAGAAAAGTTCCTAGTGGGCTAAGCTGATATGACGGCTTGGTAGACAAAGGAAATTGGAGGGGACTAAGAAAGAGCGGGAAAGACAAAATGGATTCGCGACACACAGTCTATAATTATATTAATTGAAACGCTAATCCTTTGCGCATGAATGGCCACTCATTCGAGAATAATTGCAATTCATACATTTACGCCCGTATGTCATTGTTGTCTTCTCTGTTGGAATCCTCGATCGTCCTGTAGAGTTCATCAGAGTCTCTGGGTAACTTTCCCAGAAGTCACAATGTCTTTCGTGGTTGTAGGTGGTTAGAATGGATACTCCAGAGTACCATTAGGAAATGTTCTCATAGAACAGATGCCTTTCGGTGGTTGTCGGTAATCTCGTTCTAGATTTACGCTATTTCTAGCTGCAGACTAGTAATTATATGTCTAAGATTTTCTGTTATTCTGTAGCGATCAATAGTCTCAGAGTTTAACCATTTCCAGCAGTGTAGCCAAAACTACAGCTGTATGGTCTCCGTGGCCATTCTAACATGGGCACTCTGTCCCGGCGTTCTCTGACTTCTTAACCATTCGACACGTCCGGCTTACTATGGGTCTCTTTGGCATAAAATGTAAATTTTGTCACGGTGGTTTTATACACTGGAGTAGAAATGGCCGGTTCCATGATGCCGACGTAATGTCTATGCTCACGTGGGCGTGGCCACTGACTAGTTAATCTTTATATGAAAATCCATACTCTCATTTAGGTGGTTAACATCACATTATGTCTTTTCCCAAATAGTTTCATGTTTAATCACATTTCACAATATTTAGATGTAAACCTGACAGCTGGGAAATTTAAACTTTAAGAGATACAGTTATGGGTGTTTCCTGTCCTTCATGAGATCACAAAATGAAACACACTCGACATGACTGTCTCTTAAGTGTCCATGGACCATTCCCACATTCTCAAAAGTTGAAAAATTGTTTAGTTCTCCCAATTTGGGGATTAGGAGTTTTGAACTAAGAGAAGCTCTTCGTTCTGGTAGAGACTTTCCCTCAATACTGCATGGCAGTTTCTACCAAGTATTTATGACCTATCGGGAAGTCATAAAACTGTGGAGAGAGAGGGGGAGGGCTATGATCCTCCCCCCAGGGCACATCATGACAAGAGCTTATGAACGCCACATTTTTTTTTTTTATGTAACTCGGCAAGTCAGTTAAGAACAAATTCTTATTTACAATGACGGCCTAGGAACAGTGGGTTAACTGCCTTGTTCAGGGGTAGAACGACAGCTCGGGGATTCGATCTAGCAACTTTTCGGTTACTTTTCGGCAACGCTCTAACCACTAGGCTTTCTGCCGCCCCGCATGCATGGATTATGAATGCAATATAAACTCCTTGTGTGGGTACCCTTCAGGTAAACTGTTACCGTAATCCCCCTAGTGTCACATCCCTCTCTGCCCAAGCAGCAAACCAAAGTAAACAAAGGCACACAAACGAAAGAAAGAAAGAAAGAAAGAAAGAAAGAAAGAAAGAAAGAAAGAAAGAAAGAGATCAGGAAATGACATCTCCCTATTCAGATTGAGTGATTTGTGTCTCGGCCTGGCTCCCTTTGAAAGGCAGGACCTCGGCATAAATGTGTACAGAGGGCTAACCGCTAGCCGCGTGTAGATAAGGAGAGCATGTCTGTTGACATGCCTCGCCGAGAAGGAACTTAATCATACAGGACAATCTATTCCACTCTCCGCCTTACCAGTCATTTCAATGCCTCCTTTAAGGAACAGTGGCTCAGGCACAGTGGGCCATGAATACCATTTCCATCTCTTTATTACCATTTGGGGAGAAAAAATGGCAGTCTGGCCAAACGCTTGCGGTTTTATCAACCTTTAGTAGGCTTACAGGGAAAAGCAACGATCTTTGAAATAAACATTCAGGTTATACAGTTTGTGCAACAAGTTAATGAGGAAAGCTGATTTTCTGTTGTGGTTTACGGCGACTGTGTTTGTAGGGACCTATTTATTGGTTTGCGAGGACAACTCAATCCGGTTGCAGAGGGCACATCTGTCACGATGCACAAGAAGTGAAGGAGGGGTGAAGTCAGGCGCAGGAGACCAAAGGTACGTAGTAGAATGTTTAATTGTTACCGAGTCCAAAAATGCCAAATACTAGGCATGGAACAAGGGAACCCAACTGGGAAAAAACCACCAGTACAGAGTCGGGACACAGCCCAGGAATAAACGTCCATTCAACAAAATACAAGAGAGGAAAAACAATCCCCAAAACCCCACGACAGGAAACACAAACAATCCCGCACAAACCTAAACCTAGAGAGCCAGACTAAATACCCCACTAACGAACTTTAACTCAAAACTAGGTGATAACACAAGACAGACAACACCAAACGAAAATGAAAAGGAGATTGGTGGCAGCTAGTAGGCCGGCGACGACGACCGCCGTGCGCCGCCTGAACAGGGAGAGGAGCCACCTTCAGTAGACGTTGTGACAACGTCACCTTTCTGTGTTGAGTCTTTCTGTGTTCTTTACCTGGAAACCTAATGGGAACCTTTGGGCACTGTTCTGTGGTGGTAGTTACAGATGGTGTGCACAACATTTTTGTGAATGGTAGGAGACACTGTATGTTAGGAGATGTAATATAAATCATATATTATATATAAATGGTATATAATATAAATGATACACTGAGTGTACAAAACATTATGAACTGGTCTTTCCATGACAGACTGACCAGGTGAATCCCGGTGAAAGCTATAATCCCTTATTGATGTCACTTGTTAAATCCACTTTAATCAGTGTAGATGAAAGGGAGGAGACAGGTTAAATAAGGATTTTTAATCCTTGAGACAATTGAGACATGGATTGTGTATGTGTGCCATTCAGAGAGGGAATGGGCAAGACAAAAGATTGAAGTGCCTTTGAACGGGATCAAGAACTGCAACGCTGCTGGGTTTTTCATGCTCATCAGTTTGCTGTGTGTATCAAGAATGGTCCACCACCGAAAGGACATGCAGCCAACTTAATACAACTGTGGGAAGCATTGGAGTGAACATGGGCCAGCATCCCTGTGGAACGCTTTTGATACCAACAAATTGAGGCTGTTCTGAGGGCAAAAGGGGAGGTGCAACTCAATATTAGGAAGGTGTTCTTAATGTTGTGTACACTTAATGTATATTATAAAAATATATTAATATTTCATTTAAAACAATGTCTTTCTTTTAATGTTTTTGGGATGTTATCATGGAAACGGGAGACAAAGGGCTGTGAGACATAGGTTTGACTCTGGACACATGAAAGGTGGGATGTATACGAAGGGTACTGGGTAACAGAAGACAAACAGCCGAGGGGCTAATGATCTTGGAGATGGGGAACGGGATGATAAACAGGGGGGAGTTTGTGGGATTCCACCCGGAGGGGCAGATCAGCTGAGTGCCGTCGCCAGGCACGAGGTGGAAATAATGGTCTCGGGCTCTGGGGTGGTAGCCGTGGGGTTATAGCGGTGAGACAGAGCATCCGGTTTGACGTTCTTGGACCCCGGCCGGTAGGAGAGGGAAAAGTTGAACCGGGGAAACAGCAGGGCCCATCTCGCCTGCCTGGAGTTGAGGCGCTTGGCGGTGCAGAGATACTCCAGGTTTTTCTGGTAGTCCACACAATGAATGGATGTTCCACCCCTTCGAGCCAGTGCCTCCATTTCTCCAATGCCATCTTCACCGCGAGAAGCTCCCGATTCCCCACATCGTAATTCCTCTCCGTGGCGGGGAGGCGGTGGGAGAAGAAGGCGCAGGGATGCAGCTAAAGGTCCAGGGTAGAACGTTGGGGACAGAACAGCCCCCACTCCGACATCCGAATTAATGGCCTACACCACAAACTGTTGGGAAGGGTCCAGATGAACCAGGAGTGGAGCTGTGGTGAAGCGGTGTTTAAGGTCCCTGAACGCCCGGTCTGCGACCATGGACCACATGAACGGAACCTTGGTAGAGGTGAGGGCAGACCGGGGGGAGGCCAGGATGCTGTAACCCCGGATAAAGCAGCGATAAAAGTTGGCGAACCCCAGGAAGCGTTGCAGCTGCACCCTGGACGTAGGCTGAGGCCAATCCACCACTGCTTTCACCTTCTCGGGATCCATCTCCCAGCAGAGAGGATATAGCCCAGAAAGGGAATGGTGGAGCAATGGAACTCGCACTTTTCCACCTTAACAAACAACTGGTTCTCCAGAAAGCACTGGAGAACCTGCCGGACATGGAGCACGTGTTCTTGGGGGGAGCGGGAGAAGACGAGGATGTCATCAATGGTGATGAAGACGAACTGGTTCAACATGTCGCGGAGAATGTCATTCACCTGAGCCTGGACACGGCAGGGGCATTGGTGAGGTTAAAGGGCGTGACTAGATATTATTTGAGGCCGCTGGCTGTGTTGAAGGCGGTCTTCCACTCGTCCCCCTCTCGTATCCGGACCAGGTGGTAGACGTTACGTAGATCCAGCTTGGAGAACACAGTCGCCCCGTGGAGCGGCTCAAAGGCAGAGGAAATGAGTGGTAGTGGATAACATTTCTTAACAGATATGTCATTGAGTCCCCGGTAGTCAATGCACAGGGCCAGGGTCTTGTCCTTCTTCTCCACGAAGAAGAACCCTGCACCAGCTGGAGAGGAAGAGGGACGGATAAATCTAGTTGCTAGGGAGTCCCCAATGTAGTCCTCCATAGCCTTGGTTTCATGTCCCGACAGTGAGTACAGACGCCCCTGGGGCGACGTGGTGCTAGGGAGAAGGTCAATCCCGCACTCATAGGGGCGGTGCAGCGGAAGGGAAGTGGCCCGGGACTCTGCGGGAATGGTGGAGAGATCCGAAACCACCTCTGAGGACCCAGGAAGACGTCCCGGTGCAGGACCTTACCTAACAAAGACTTATAGATGACCTGGAGCCACTGGTTTTGGTGACAAAAATGAAGCGAGGGCCAGCCACCGAGAGCATACAGGTCACAGTGGTGGGTGGTATATGGGGCTTTGGTGACAAAACGGATGGCACTGTGATAGATACATCCAACTTGCTGAGTAGAGTGTTGGAGGCTATTTTGTAAATTACATCGCCGAAGTCAAGGATCGGTAGGATAGTCAGTTTTGCGAGGGTATGTTTGGCAGCATGAGTGAAGGATGCTTTGTTGCGAAGCAGGAAGCCGATTCTAGATTTAATTTGGGATTGCAGATGCTTAATGTGAGTCTGGAAGGAGAGTTTACAGTCTAAGCAGACACCTAGGTATTTGTAGTTGTCCACATATTCTAAGTCAGAACCGTCCAGAGTAGTGATGCTAGACGGGTGGGCGGGTGCGGGCAGCGATTGGTTGAAGAGCATGCATTTCGTTTTACTTGCATTTAAGAGCAGTTGGAGGCCACGGAATGAATGTTGTATGGCATTGAAGCTCGTCCGGAGATTTTTTAACACAGTGTCCAAAGAAGGGCCGGATGCATACAGAATGGTGTCGTCTGCGTAGAGGTAGATCAGAGAATCACCAGCAGCAAGAACAACATCATTGATGTATACAGAGAAAAGAGTCGGCCTGAGATTTTAACCCTGTGGCACCCCCATAGAGACTGCCAGAGACCGGACAACTTACCCTCTGATTTGACACACTGAACTCTATCTGAGAAGTAGTTGTTGAACCAGGCGAGGCAGTCATTTGAGAAACCAAGGCTGTTGAGTCTGCCAATATGAATATGGTGATTGACAGAATCGAAACCCTTGGCCAGGTCGATGAAAACAGCTGCACAGTATTGTCTTTTGTCGATGGTGGTTATGATATCCTTTAGGATCTTGAGCGTGGTTGAGGTGCACCCATGACCAGCTCGAAAACCAAATTGCATAGAGGAGAAGGTACGGTAGAATTCGAAATGGTCAGTGATCTGTTCGTTAACTTGGATTTCGAAGACTTTAGAAAGGCATGGTAGGATAGATATAGGTCTGTAACAGTAATTTTAGAAAGAGAGGGTCCAGATTGTCTAGCCCAGCTGATTTGTAGGGGTCCAGATTTTGCAGCTCTTTCAGAACATCAGCTATCTGGATTTGAGTGAAGGATACATGGGGAGGCTTGGGCAAGTTACTGTGGGGGGTGCAGAGCTGTTGACCGGGGTAGGGGTAGCCAGGTGGAAAACATGGCCAGCCGTAGAAAAATGCTTATTGAAATTCTTGATTATTATAGATTTATCGGTGGTGACAGTGTTTCCTAGCCTCAGTGCAGTGGGCAGCTGGGAGGAGGTGCTCTTATTCTCCATGGACTTTACAATGTCCCAGATCTTTTTGGAGTTTGTGCTACAGGATGCAATTTCTGTGTGAAAAAGCTAGCCTTTGCTTTCCTAACTGCCTGTTCCTAACTTCCTAACTTCCCTGAAAAGTTGCATATCGCGGGGGCTATTCAATGCTAACGCAGTACACCACAGGATGTTTTTGCGCTGGTCAAGGGCAGTCAAGTCTGGAGTGAACTAAGGACTATATCTGTTCTTAGTTCTACATTTTTTGAATGGGGCATGCTTATTTAAGATGGTGAGGAAAGCACTTTTAAAGTATAAGCAGGCATCCTCTACTGACGGAATGAGGTCAATATCCTTCCAGAATACCCGGGCCAGGTCGATTAGAAATCTTGCTCGCTGAAGTGTTTTAGGGAGCGTTTGACAGTGATGAAGGGTAGTTGATTGACCGCAGACCCATTACGGACACAGGCAATGAGGCAGTGAGATCCTGGTTGAAGACAGCAGAGGTGTATTTGGAGGGCAGGTTGGTCAGGATGAAATCTATGAGGGTACCCGTGTTTTACGGATTTAGGGTGTACCTGGTAATTTTTGTGAGATTGAGGACATCTAGCTTAGATTGTAGGATGGCCGGGGTGTTAAGCATGTCCCAGTTTAGGTCACCTAACAGTACAAACACTGAAGATAAATGGGGGGGAATTAATTCACATATGGTGTCTAGGGCACAGCTGGGGTTGAGGGGGGTCTATAACAAGCAGCAACAGTGAGAGACTTGTTTCTGGAACGTTGGATTTTTAAAAGTAGAAGATCGAACTGTTTGGGAACAGACCTGGATAGCATGATATAACTCTGCAGGCTAATTCCACCCCCTTTTGCAGCTCTATCTTGGCAGAAAATGTTGTAGTTGGGGATGGAAATTTCAGAATTTTTGGTGGCATTCCTAAGCCAGGATTCAGACATGGCTAGGACACCAGGGTTGGCAAAGTGTATTAAGCAGTGAATAAAACAACCTTAGGGAGGAGGCTTCTGATGTTAACATGCATGAAACCAAGGCTTTTACTGTTACAGAAGTCAACAAATGATAGCGCCTGAGGAATAGGAGTGGAAATGGGGGCTACAGGGCCTGGGTTAACCTCTACATCACCAGAGGAACAGAGGAGGAGTAGGACAAGGGTTTGGCAAAGGCTATAAGAACTAGTCGTCAAGTGCGTTGGGGACTGGGAATAAAAGGAGCAGATTTTCTGGGCGTGGTAGATAGATTCAGGGCTTAGTGTACAGACAATGGTATGGTAGGATGTGAGTACAATGGAGGTAAACCTAGGCGTTGAGTGATGATGAGAGAGGATTTGTCTCTGGAGGCAACAGTTAAGCCAGGTGAGGTCTCCGCATGTGTGTTCGGTGGGACAAAAGAGCCATCTAAGGCATTTTGAGCAGGACAGAGGGCTCTACAGTGAAATAAAACAATAAGAACTAGCCAAGACAGCAGAAGACAAGGCATGTTGACATTAGAGAGAGGCATAAAGCAATCACAGGTTTTGATCAGGAGAGCTAAGAGACAACAATGGGTAAATGGCGATGAATGGGCAGAGTGGGTCAGTTTGTTATATACAGGACCTAAGTTCGAGGCTGGGGCCGACAGGTAAACAAAATGAGGTACCGTGTTATTGAAACAGTCCAGGGGGCATCAGCTGTGTAGCCGAGTGATCATACGGTCCAAAGAGCAGCAATATTTGAGCCAGGGTGCCGTTCAGTAGTCACTATTATGCTAGGCGAGCAGGGGACACAGTGTTCAGAAAAGCTAGCGGGCCGAGGCTAGTAGATGGTTCTTCGGCAACACCGTAACAGAATAGCCTGTTGAGACTACATCGGGCAATCATGTCAGTAGTCCAGTTGTGATGGATCGGCGGGGCTCCGTGTCGACAATAAAGGGTCCAGGCCAATTGGCAAAGGAGGTATTGTAGCCCTAGAATTAGCTGATATATGGGCCTAGCTCAAGGCTAGCTGGTGCTTGCTTTGGGACAGAGGCGTTAGCTAACAGTAGTCACTCGTTTGCAGCTAGCTAGCTGCTATGATCCGGTGTAATAATCCAGAGCGGCATGGATCCGGTGATATGGTAGAGGGAAGCAGTCCATTATGGTCTGGTTGATATTGCACTGTGCAGACTGGCGGGTGTAGTCCGAGCTAAGGCTGGCTGGTGACCAAGAAAAAGGTGAAAACCGCTAGCCGTGACTAACTAAGACTAGTAGCTAGTTAGCTGGCTGGCTGGCTGGCTAGCTCCTGATGGAAGTTCCAGTTATAAGGTATAAAAATAGCAGATCCGTACCACATTGGGTGAGGCGGGTTGCAGGAAAGTATATTTAGTTTGTAGATAGAAAGTGAGATTAAGATATATACGAAAAAGACCAGCTATTTATTCCAGTTATAAGGAATAAAAATAGCAGATCCGTACCACATTGGGTTAGGCAGGTTGCAGGAAAGTATATTTAGTTCATAGAGAGAAAGTGAGATTAAGATATATACGAAAAAGACCGGCTATTTACATGGGATGAGACACAGGATAAGACTACTGCTATGCCATCTTGGTTCAATTTTATCAGGCAAGAGGACACAAAATGACCAAAAGTCCCGCAATACAGACAGCTCCTTGTGCTGATCCAGTGTTGGCGTTCCACTGGCAACAGCCCAGCCCTGCCTAGTTGCATGGGCTCGGGAAACAGTGCTCGTGACTCTCGAGGAAGGTCGGGAAATCTCAGGTTCTCTCGACCACAGGACAATCGGGGCCTCCCGGGATGACTCGGAGGCGAGGTGGAATCCCTGGATGTGCGAGTGAAATTGAATTTACTCTCTATCCGTCATTCCCACAATCGGCCATCGATGCGGATGGTCAAAGTGATGAGGGAGTCAAAATCTGTGGGTAACTCTCGAGCCGCAAGCTCGTCCTTAACCTCCTCCGAGACGCCGTGCAGGAACATGTCAAACATTGCTTCCGAGTTCCACGCACTCTCCGCTGCCAACATACGGAAATCCAGCACATAGTCAGCCACAGCGCGGGCGTCCTGCCAGAGCTGGATTAGCTTCCGGGCAGCTTCTCTCCAGGAGAACAGGGCATCAAAGACCTTCCTCACCTCGCCCATGAACCCTTCCAGGCTCGTGTATGTGGCCAGCTGCTGTTCCCATACGGCGGTAGCCCAGGTGAGAGCCTTTCCAGACATCAGCGTGATGAGGTAGGCTATTTTGGAGCGATCCGAGTGGAAGGAGGAGGGCTGAAACTCAAAAATGAGGACACACTGAGCTAAAAACGCCCGACAGGTGCTCAGCTCTCCATTAAATCGTTCTGGAGGAGGTAACCGAGGCTCCTGGGAAGGTGGAGTGGCAGGTTGCCCACAAGATGACCCGTGGCATTGCTCCAGCAGCATGTCCAACACCTGGTCATGGTGCTCAGCCAATGTTTGGACCCCCACCATCAGCCTACGAAGCAATTCCTCGTGCCTACCATTGGAGTCTCTTGGGAGGAGATGGCGCTGCGCAGCTGATCCGGGTCTGCTGGGTCAGTCATGGCCAGTTTGTTCTATCAGGTGTGAAAGTAAAACCCAGTTGTAGACCACATCGAATAAACAATAGTTGAATGTTCCAACAGGGGCAGGCAATAGACAGGTCAAGGCAGGCAGGGGTCAGAAAACCAGAGGTGGGGCAACAGTACCAGGCGGCAGGCAGGCTAAGGGTCAGGGTAAGGCAAAAGTCGGTAATCCAGAGGGGTGCAAAGGTACAGGTCGGCAGGCAGGGTCAGGGGCAGGCAGAGTGGTCAGGCAGGCGGGCTTGCAGTCAGGACAGGCAAGGGACAAAACCAGTAGGACGAGAAAAGAGAGACAGGAAAAAGCAGGAGCTTAGACACAAAACGCTGGTTGACTTGAACAAACAAGACGAACTGGCAACAGACAAACAGAGAACACAGGTCTAAATACACAGGGGATACTGGGGAAGATGGGCGACACCTGGGGGGGGGGGGGTGGAGACAATCACAAAGACAGGTGAAACAGGGAACCTTAGCAGGGAACCTTAGCTAATGTTCTGGGAAAGTTCCCAGTTTGCTGCCTGTACATACTGTAAGAGAGAGAAAACAAATGCATTTCACAATGCATTTAGGAAAACACTCACAACCATTTACATCTTTAACCTTTTTACTATTCCGGCGCTCAGGAGACACGTGTTCGAACTCTGTCGGTTACACATACATTCAGGAAAACACTCATGACCTAGTATAGTGTCACATCTTTATGGTGATGCTCTACAAACGTTTGTTTGTTTGGCTCGTTCAGCATTATTTAACTGAGACAAACATGAAAAGGTCACAAGTTATTGTGTCATAGGAATCCTTGTTTTTACAAAGTAGCCTGTTTGGAAAACCCATTCATGTCTCGCTTACACATTTGAAAAAAGGGTTCAAAAGGGTTATTTGGTTCAAAAATATTATTTTATTTTTTGAACATATGATAGGGGTTTAAGTATGCTGGCACTGGAATATGGTGCTCATCTGGGTAAAGTCATAAAAGAGAAAAAAGTGAATAATATCAATATATAGGGTCCCTGGTTTGCCGGGTCAAGAAAAGGTTGAAGACACCTGACTAGAACCATAAAGGGACAAGCCGATGGACTCTTTCTCCCACAGGGACAAGCCGAAGAACCCTTTATGTTTCTAGTTAGAACCCATTTTTCAAAGAGTAGATTTTAAAAGACTTGCCCCACTACTGCTCCATTAGGGACACATTAACATTCAGATGTTTTCACCGGAACCTTTCATCTCCTTTTGATGCCATTAACCCTTTCACACGCACCATCACATGGGTGTGATCGTTCTACAGTGGTCCCTGAAGCTACGATCACACCCGTGTGATTAGAACACTTATTTAGAATGCTTATTTACAATGGCCAGTTTCGAATGACACAACAATCAGCATTTGAGCTGGCCATACTTTTTTCAGAAACTATTTACACAAACAAAGTCCTTACAAAGTTATGTCTAGAATGTGAGCAGTTTATTTTTGGATACAATGTTCAGATATTCACAGAAGTATCTATAGCATAACACAATCATCCAAACCGGAAAAATGTAGACTACATTTGTCCTAGCGCTAAGTGAGGAAAGATTGACGCAACACAAGCGGTCATATTTTCTAACTCTTGGCTGACATAAACTACAATATGAATTAGCTAATAGCAATTACTATTTATAATTAATCACATCATGGGTGAGCTCACCATTTATCGAAATAATTGAGTAAAACACTTTCTAGAAATCGAAAGTAATCCGACGATGATGCGTTTCAGCGTGCAGCCATGCTTTTTTTCCTCACAGAAACCAAAGATAATAAGAGAAGACAAGAGGAGTTCGGTCTGTTTATAGTATGCATGTTGAAGGGGTGTGTCGTCTACCATCGTTCACATCCCACCATTCACTTCCTGAAGTTCTCAAAAAATGAGTGAACCCTTACTCACCTCATTTTGTTATAGCATCTTTGGTCTGACAGACGATTACGTGAAACCCAGAATACATTGTATGTCAACAAACATGGCTCCACACGTAGCTGGAATTAGCTTAGCTCATCATAATCAGTACAACCTTCAAAAAAGTATTTTACACATACTATGTGCCCATTACAATCTATGCAAGAATCGGAATGCATGATTTATCACCGGTAATTGAAAAACATGAATAAAACAGTAACTATATCAATAATTACCAAACAAAACATTTTCTGATAGTTATTTATTGATACAAATGGCACGTGCAGGCAGTCATTTACGTAACCTCTCACTCCCACTCTGAGCCATTCAGTGTTGTTGTTTATGTATGTAGCTAGTGAGCTAAGCTGTAGCATTAGCAATGTCTTTCAAAAGGAGACAACTCACAAATGCGAAAATTCTGGAATTTCAGGAATCAGATTTTGACAGTGACAGTGAGGAGCTGCCTCCCAGCCATTGAGAACCCTGAATCTGAGGACCCCTTGTCCACTGACAAAGTCCTATTCCCCATTGAAGATGCTGGTAGTGATGGAGGCAGACTGACAGTGGATGAAGTACAGGAGTTCTGTGGTAGCTGGAAAGCTGCCAGCCATTTCACCCCTCCTGGCCCTGCTGTTTGCTTTGATGAGTCCCAGTCTGGAGTGCAACGCCCCTTGGCATTTCCATCTGAGGCAGAATGCTTCGAGTTGTTTCTGACAGAGGAGCTGGTGGGAGGGGACAACCATGATTAGTGAAATGTATACCTTCCTGGTGACAGTCCTTCTCATGGGGATAGTAAAGAAAAACTCCCTAAGAGAATACTGGAGCACAGATCCTATGTTTGCAAGTCCATTCTTTGCCACCCTCTTTTCCCAAGACTGCTTCCTAGTTCTGCTGCGATGGCTGCATTTCGTCAACAATGCTACTGCTATCCTAAATGACCCGTTATGCAAAATAAGAAATGTAAACAGCTGGCAGTAAAGTGGCATGACAAACGAGACATCCATGTCCTCTCCAATGTCCATACAGCAACCATGTCAGCCACAGGGAAGGTGGACCACCTGACGGGAGAGAGAAAAATCTAACCAGACGGCGTGCATTACTAGAACCTCAAAATGGGGGCAGTGGATAAGGTGGACATGATAAACAGCTTTGTGGAATGCACTCAGAAAACGACCAAGTGGTATAAAAATATATTTTTCAATTTTTCCAGGGTAGCTTCAAAATACAACAAACCAACACTTCTGACGACATTAGCATTGTTTACAGAGCTACAGTGAGGGAAAAAAGTATTTGATCCCCTGCTGATTTTGTACGTTTGCCCACTGACTAAGAAATGATCAGTCTATAATTTTAATGTTAGGTTTATTTGAACAGTGAGAGACAGAATAAAAACAAAAGAATCCAGAAAAACGCATGTCAAAAATGTTTTAAATTGATTTGCATTTTAATGAGGGAAATAAGTATTTGACCCCCTCTCAATCAGAAAGATTTCTGGCTCCCAGGTGTCTTTTATACAGGTAACGAGCTGAGATTAGGAGCACACTCTTAAAGGGAGTGCTCCTAATCTCAGCTTGTTACCTGTATAAAAGACACCTGTCCACAGAAGCAATCAATCAATCAGATTCCAAACACTCCACCATGGCCAAGACCAAAGAGCTCTCCAAGGATGTCAGGGACAGGATTGTAGACCTATACAAGGCTGGAATGGGCTACAAGACCATCGTCAAGCAGCTTGGTGAGAAGGTGACAACAGTTGGTGCGATTATTCGCAAATGGAAGAAACACAAAAGAACTGTCAATCTCCCTCGGCCTGGGGCTCCATGCAAGATCTCACCTCGTGGAGTTGCAATGATCATGAGAACGGTGAGGAATCAGCCCAGAACTACACGAGAGGATCTTGTCAATGATCTCAAGGCAGCTGGGACCATAGTCACCAAGAAAATAATTGGTAACACACTACGGCGTGAAGGACTGAAATCCTGCAGCGCCCACAAGGTCCCCCTGCTCAAGAAAGCACACATACATGCCCGTCTGGAGTTTGCCAAAGAACATCTGAATGATTCAGAGGACAATTGGGTGAAAGTGTTGTGGTCAGATGAGACCAAAATGGAGCTCTTTGGCATCAACTCAACTCGCCGTGTTTGGAGGAGGAGGAATGCTGCCTATGACCCCAAGAACACCCTCCCCACCGTCAAACATGGAGGTGGGAACATTATGCTTTGGGTTGTTTTTCTGCTAAGGGGACAGGACAACTTCACATGTACCGTCAAATCTTGGGTGAGAACCTCCTTCCCTCAGCCAGGGTATTGAAAATGGGTCGTGGATGGTTATTCCAGCATGACAATGACCCAAAACACACGGCCAAGGCAACAAAGGAGTGGCTCAAGAAGAAGCACATTAAGGTCCTGGAGTGGCCTAGCCAGTCTCCAGACCTTAATCCCATAGAAAATCTGTGGAGGGAGCTGAAGGTTCGAGTTGCCAAACGTCAGCCTCGAAACCTTAATGACTTGGAGAAGATCTGCAAAGAGGAGTGGGACAAAATCCCTCCTGAGATGTGTGCAAACCTGGTGGCCAACTACAAGAAACGTCTGACCACTGTGATTGCCAACAAGGGTTTTGCCACCAAGTACTAAGTCATGTTTTGCAGAGGGGTCAAATACGTATTTCCCTCATTAAAATGCAAATCGTTTTATAACATTTTTGACATGCGTTTTTCTGGATTTTTTTGTTGTTTTATTCTGTCTCTCACTGTTCAAATAAAAACCTACCATTAAAATTATAGACTGATAATTTCTTTGTCAGTGGGCAAACATACAAAATCAGTAGGGGATCAAATACTTTTTTCCCTCACTGTAATAGAACAATGTAGCTATCTACATAAGCACAATTGAATATAACACCATAAAGGTTATGAAATGAGTAATGTTACCTCGCGTTTTTGCGCTTATAAGGAATATACACAAATATATTATGCTCCATACACACAGTGAGCTACAGTAGAAAACAACATACAAAAACTATTATAACGTAATAAGGCACTTACTTTGATAGAAACAGTCTGGATTTCAACATGGTTGTCTGTAGTGACGCCTCTAGCACTGAGATGCTGTGCCTTAGACAGCTGCGCCACTTGGGAGTCATAAGGCCAGGGTAGCTTCAAAATACAACACATGCTAATACTTCTCTGATGCAATTAGCATTGTTTTCTAGAGCTAATAGAATAATGTAACTAGCTACCTAAGTGTTGAGTATAACACCATAAAGGTTTTGAAATGAGTAAATTTACCTTGCGTGTCCGCGGTTATAAGGAATATACACAAAAATATTATGCTACAGTAGAAACGACATAACACGACATGCAGAAACTATTATAATGTAATAAGGCACTTACTTTGATAGAAACACACACATTTCCAAAGTTATAATTGGTAACAAAAACAACTTTGACTGTGATGCAGGCAACAGACGAAAAATGTGAACACATGTGTGCAGGACTGGAGATGAGCAAATGTCTGCAGACTTGAACAATTGGGAAGTGTTTGGGGAATTTTGTACGGGTCAGAAATGTCAAAAAAATGAATTGGTCCGCAAAGTCAAAATTACTACTTTTCTGTGAATGAATGAGGCGGAACACACCTCAATTCAAACTGTTCTTCGAAAATAAAAAGCTTGTTAGAAAATAATTAGAAATTGACAAATTGCAAACAGCCTATAAATAAAAACAAGCTGCGTGCTTTGGTTTGAGGGCAGCGCGGATTAAATGTACTGTTGCGTAACAATCACATTCTGGAATGGAGAGAACGTTCTAACATCACGTGCATAAAAAAACTCACGCTGGGGCGACATTTAGAGATATTTGGAACTCACAAATGAAAGGGTTAAAAATGTAATCCTGCAAAAGAGACCGTAAATATTTAGTTATCAAAGCATCCATCCCACGTCACCTGGCGTCACCTAATATAATAGTTCATCACATAACTGCATGACAGGGTCCAATGACCAATTATCCTCATTTGAATGAAAGAATATCTAAAATACAGTATGTTTACATGTGTAAACATATTGATTGAAGGGCAGCGTAGAGGGTCTGAGTGGCCGTCAAACCAATGACACTGTCACACTTTGTGTTCCTCTTACCTACACACTTTGGAGCTGTCAATTATTATGACGTATTTATGGAGAAATGTTCTGATCTGAAGTTTTTAAAAGGTTTGCTTGGGAACTTTAAATTTAGCTAGTCACCTGTAGTTTTTTGTATGATTGATTATGATGATTTTTTGAAATTCTAAGGTCAGAAGCTTCTAGCAATTGGGGAAAATCTTAATCTCTCATGGGCAGACTAACATAAACGTAACACCTGTACCGGGACTATGAGATCTGACGAATAACAAGGAACAGTTGTTCTGGTGCACTGGTTTTGTGTCACTATGTTACAAGGACGAATCACGATTTTGCGGAGGTAAACAGTACTTGGCATCTTTTGAATTTCAGAAAGAGAGGGGACATTTGGCCCATAGACTTGCCTGACACTTGCAGCAAGAGGGGGATGGAGCTACCAAAGAGGATCCGCCCTGGTTTCACCACTTGCACTAGTCTCATATCTCATATCTCTCCCTCCAGAATCGAATCTGGATTGTTTACGTGAGATTTTGGTTCTGGGATGCCTAGATTACGAAAATCTAGAACATAATATCTATTGAGTAGTTTGATTTTCTATTAACTACAATTACTCAATTTAATTTTAATTGGGCTATGTGTGAGCATCAAGACAAGTGAGAGGATTAAGCCGCTTCTTCAGCCTCTTGCAAGGTGCAAAGTGGTGTTGGTACTTTACTCTTTTGGTGGCCCAAGTCATTTAAATGCCATGGATGAATTTGCAGTTATTCATTCATGCTCTTCTAATAGGCACTTACAGCACCTATAGCACTTAGTTAACCTATCCTAACCTAACCTAAGTTTAACCACTCTTATGAGAACTGAAGATCGATAAACCTGTTCTCATTCAAAACATTATGGGTGACATTTTGCATATTTTGTGAGCAGTGACCAAAATAACCATAACATTTCAAATAACTGGAAGACATATTATCTAATGAGAGTTCCAAATACTGAAACTTGACTAAACTCAGAAGCTGTGGATTATGATGATCTGTGCACTTTGACATGATGTAAATGTCATGTGTGACATTCGGAACGTAAAAAGGGTCAGTATGGCATATGTCAATATATACGGCAATATGGCAATAGGACAGCAATAGAATTTTGCCATGGCAGTTTGAAAGGCACGTTTTCGATCTAAAATGTTCTCAAATCTTTCAATGCCTCCCCCACCCTCAACCACCACCAACTCCAAGACCCACAATCCCATTTCTAAAATAAAACAACAAAAGTTTGAATAACAAAATCTCTGGAGGCAATAATAACAGGTAGCTGTAAAAATGGCACAATTAATTTTGAGCAGAGCACTTCACCATTAAAATCCTATATTGGCACTTGATGAAATTGGAGTTTATAATGGATCCAATTATCACTCCAACGGAATCGTTGTACTCTGCAGGGATATATGATTGTTAGTGACTTTTCTTCGTTCCCTCACCACTACCCCTGCTCCTACAGCGGTGTATTCATCATTTGATATTTTATATAATTTTATATAATTCTACAATCAAAGCATGCACATATATCTGTGATTGAGGTTGTTAATCTATTGCAGAACTGTCACATATGGGAGTTTGTGTGCATGTAAAACAGAAACACAAATGCAGACACCCACATGCACATGGACAGGTTCAAACACACACACACTCTTTCTCACACACACACACACCCATTCCTCCCTGTCATTATAGGCCTCTCCTTCTCCTCTCCCTGCATCCCCATAGTCTTGTATATCTCCCAAGCCAATAGTCATTATAATTAATGTATCCCTCTTTAAGCCTTTAATGATAAGTTTTAAATGTATGGTTACAGGCAGCATCGCAGTCTGATTCATTATCGCCCATCCTGCCATTTTATTGGGTTCTGGTGTTTCTCATGTCCGCATCAGTAAATTAATTTTGACCCTGGGAGGCGGTAAATCACACAAGATCCTGCCCATTGTCTCTCCCACACCACATTTTCTTAAGCAGTAGCCATGTAGAATGCTTTATTGATATTCCCCTTCGCAGGTTTAATAAGCGCGTTGCATAACAAGTGTTTTAGTGTTAAATAAATCAGGGTTGGGCAGGGAGCAGGAGTACTGGCTGTCAGGGAGAGGGTTGGACACAGGAGCACAAACACAGGAGGACATACACACATACACACACACACACGCACGCACGCACACACACACACACACACACACACACACACACACACACACACACACACACACACACACACACACACAGAGAGAGAGAGACACACACACAAAGAGAGTCAACCACTAAGGAGAGAGGCAAGAGAGGAGAAAGAACCTTTGCCGGACTAGTCAGTGTGTGAGTATGCTGTCAAAAGAGCGATGAACGCCTGGTAGAATTGCTGGGAGAGATATGTCAGAAATATCATGAGTTTGGCCAGTATGTCTTAGTGTAAGTCTGATGTCTTTTCATGTGTGTGTCTGATACACACATGAAAAGCTGGTAATGTTGGTAACAAGGTAATTAATTCTTCCTGACAATTTTTTTTACAAACTAGTATCTATGAAAGATGTCATGAAACTATCAGCAAATACGCCTTACTGACCCTCTAGCGTGAGGAATTTATGGCCAGCCTGTTGCAAGCTAACATCAGTTAAGGACAGGGGGAATTCAATCAGGGAGATCCATTGGCCGCTGCTGAGGCAGTGGAGTGAGATAGATGGCTTTAAAAGGTTACGAAGGGGCCAGACCCCATGGTTCAGTATTTCATCCCTGTCCAATTGTGTTTCTTGTTTGGGGCAGCAGCGATGTAAGGAGGGATGTATCAGGGAAGTATAAAACTGCCTCCACATGATCTCTCTCTCTCTCTGTTTCTGCATATCTCTTCGCATCTCTCTCTCTGCATCCCTCACTAACACAGGACCCAGGAGGCCTAAGTCCTACATCAATAATAACAACATATTTTAGTTAAGAGTCAAAGCTGTGGGAAATTATGGGAGGGTGATCGATGAAAGTCTTAAATCAATGTCAAGATTGTTGTGGGAATGTCACAGGGAGGAGCTGTGACACATACTGTGGGCGTGACTCGTGCGCGGGCACATGTACTGACACATACACACACACACACACACACACACACACACACACACACACACACACACACACATATTAAAGTACTCAATCATAATTTGAAGTTAGATTCACTGGTATGTTTAACACATTCATCCTTTAGAACATTATAAAGATGCTGTGAGATGTTTATTCTTCACAACAGGGCCACAGATACAACAGGGTCACAGTACAAATCTCAGCCTAGTCCAGACATTTCTGTCATCTAACTCTCACCTTCCCCCTCCTCTCTCTCCCTCTCTCCCTCCATCCTAGTGCTGCTATCTTTCTTATCCCCAGATCCTGATATGAAGAAAATCCTGTTTAAATTACATCAGGAGCAGTGAAGAGGAAAAGAGGCATTATCGGCACATGCGGAAGATAAGAATAAAAGGGGGAACGTGGCGCAAAAATGAAAGGTCATACAGGCCACCCTTCAGACTTGCAGGGGGAAGCTTTGAAGGTCAGAGAGATTGAGGGGGTAATCCATTCAGGTGAATGACATCCGCACTGTCACGCCATGACCTTAGAGAGACGTTTTATTTCCAAGTTCTCTTTCCGCTTGGGAAATTAAGGTCTTAGTAGAACATGATCCTCTGCAATCTATGAGATGTACGCTGTACTTAGATGGAAATAGTACATTTTCAAAGGTCTTTGTTTTGGCCGAGTATGGTTTCCAATCAGAGGCAGCTGTCTATCGTTGTCTCTGATTGGGAATCATACTTGGGCAGCCCTTTTTCCCCTCCTTCAGTTGTGGGATCTTGTTTTTGTACATCTCAGTGAAAGCCTGCAGAAAAGTAAACATGAACACTTACCACGCTGCACCTTGGTCTTCTCCTTACGACGATCGTCACACGCATGCACCGATTAATTGGGTTGATTCGGTCACACACACACAGATATGCATATGCGCACACACATACACGTGCATGTACACACATAAGCACAATTTCACGCCCTAACCTGAGAGAGCCTTTTTTATGTCTCTATTTAGGTTTGGTCAGGGTGTGATTTGGGTGTACATCGTTGTCGCTGATTGGGAGTCATACTTAGGCAGCCTGTTTTCCTTTGGGGTTTGTGGGTAGTTATTTTCTGTTTTGTACATTTTGTGACCTGACAGAACTGTTGGCTGTCGTTCATTTTCTTGTTTGTTTGAAGTGTTTCTTATTATTAAAACATTAATATGAACACTCACCACACTGCGCTTTGGTCCCCTTCTTCTACGGACAACAAGCGTTACACACAAGTGCACACATACACACACACACACAAACGTATCCCCCCCATGATTCATCCAATCATTGTCTATCTTTCTTTTCTGCCTCTCTTCTATCTAAATTCATCTTTGATTGAATTATGAATTGCACTAATTTCCTGGAAAACAATAGTACTGCACTGGTCTTCTTTTGAAAATGTACTATTTCCATCTAAGTACAGCGCACATCTCATAGATTGCAGAGGATCAAGTTCTACCAAGACCTTAATTTCCCAAGCGGAAAGAGAACTTGAGCTAGTGTTTGGAGATTATAGGAGTGTCTTAGAGTCAAACTTTTCAGGGATCCAGCAGAGAGGCCTGCTGCTCCGTAACCCTGCATGGCCGCAGACCTCTAAATCCACTAATCTGACAGAGTACTTACTAATAGATGTTTTATCAACAAAATGTCCACCCATCAGAAGGCACTGACCACTGACCCCTAACACTAACAGCCGACATATGATAGGGCAAATGGAAGCTGCATATGGGAGTCATACACATACACTCAAACGTGAAATGACTTTGCACATGTTAATCTGTGTGTGTGTGTGTGTATGTGTCTGTGTTTCAATGTGAGTTTTCAACTCTGTGTACACACACTGACACACATATTTAGACTTGACAACTCACATTGATACACAGACGCATACACACACAGAGACTAACATTTGGAAAGTCATACACAGACACACATACACACACATTAACACATACATACACACACACACACATTGTTCATCCATCTGTCCAACTATCTGTCAGTCTTTGTCCATTTATTGTCTGCTTTTATGTATTAAGGGAGAGTCAAAGTTACTGTGAGAGATTACTCCAGGCCGCAGGCAGGGGGCAAGCCATCTTCTCTTCTTTCACCTTAATGAAATATGACTGGCATCTCAGCATGAGAAGGGCACTGACCCCCTTCAAACACTCCCACCCCCCCACACACACACCATGATAATGTACCATCATTTCTCCCTCTCCTCATTTCACAGCATTTCCTCAACCATCAGCCATCCTGAGCCTTCCTGTCTTTTTTTATTGAGGCGGTGGCTCCTTCAATTACAACAGCCCATAATCCTAGACTGATGTGAGGATGGATTAACGGGATTAGGAGATAATCTGGTTGACCCCTCGACCCTAACCCAGTATGAGGGAGCGAGAAAAGGAAAATGGAGTTTAAAATGAGAGAACCAACGAAAGCCGACGGGGGCTTTGACCATAATGTCTCCACTGAGCCGACTCTATGGATCTACGCGCCTCTTCGTGTCACGGGGCATTACTTCCTGTGAGGTTCCTGTGGAAACCTAGAATTGGATGAGGAAGGTTACAGCTCATGTAGTCAGCATCTGCCGATTTACAGTACATATACTAGGGCCTGGTACTTTACAGTAACTGTTCAGCATCAGCCTAGCTACAGAGCATTATTTAACAGGGATATATGTGACCGTCCGGGTTTTAGGGTTGTTAGCCCGTTGAGCAAAAGTCTAGGCATAAACTCAGGGAACAGTGAGCATATAACTGTATGTCTAATGGTAGCTTAGACAATTGTCATCTTCAAGTTTCTCTTTGATGTATTGTACATAAGATTCGGAAAATGGATAGGGTTGTTGATTATCCATAGTAAGGGTTTCTTTCTGACACATTCATTATATCTGTTGAAAAGGGACAACAATAGAAGTTGTGCACAGCACGATTAAGGTTACCGGTTTCAATGTGTGAGTTAATGGTTCAGCGTCTGTGTTGCAAGACCATTCTTGCAATAACTATTCAACAACTACAGTATATCCGTAAAGGGACAGTATCAAGGTCAGTAATAGATAAATAATAACCAAACATCAGCCTTCATAGTGCAGTCAATGGATCTGCTACAGACCATCTCTCTTCAACATCAGCCAATTAGCTCTTTACAATGTAAATATGGCTGGGGGCCCTAGAATCCCTCATGCCATCTCAGACATGAAATGTAAGGGAAAGAGTTTAATATACTATTGAACACAAGACAATTCCAAGGTCTAGAGTAACCAGAGCAAGGTCAAATTAGTAATATGTGTGGTGACTGGTGAATGTTTTCTTAGAGACAACGGTTTGCTCACAGCCATGGAAACATCTGGTATGTGTGTGTGAATTTGAGTGTGTGCGTGTTTGCGTGTTTGTGTGTGTTCATATTTGTGCCTGGCAGTTTATGAGTGTTTGAGTGTGTGTGTCTGATTGTGTGTGTGTGTGTGTGTGTGTGTCTGATTGTGTGTGTGTGTGTGTGTGTGTGTGTGTGTGTGTGTGTGTGTGTGTGTGTGTGTGTGTGTGTGTGTGTGTGTGTGTGTGTGTGTGTGTGTGTGTGTTTATGTGTTTGCATGTACACGTGTCCGTGTCTGTCTGTGTGTGTACTGTATGTGTTTAATTATAGAGGGCCTCATTCCTTCGAATCTTGCCCACATTGCTTGCTGACTCAGTACTCTGTGTGGTAATTCAATCACAGGTAGGCCCTGTTTTCTGATCCTCACCAAACATTACAGATGCCAAATATAGCAATGAGATCTACGTACACCTACACTCTGGCATTGAAGTGCAGGCGTTCATTAAGCTAGAAAAGCAACTTTAATTAAAATAAGAAAATATAATAATTAATGAATTGGGTATTGGAGTTTATCACATGTATAATGACACAGGCTTTCTCTAAAGTACTTGTCATCTTAATTTGTATGATACACACAAACAACACCTTTCTCTCTATTATTCAATTATTATCAACCGTTTACATTTAAAAGTTAACTTTTTAATCCAACTTTGGGAAGTTACCGTAACATTAACCCACTGAAATGTTGAAAGTTCTCATCGATAAATGTATTGTTTGTGATACACAGTATAATATAATATCACATGTGCGACTTTGGTAGATGCTTTAAGCCCAGCAATTTACAGTACAGTGAATTTCTATATATATATTTTGATGTGATTCCTGAAGGAATGAACCCTCATTGGCATTGTTAGTGCTACGTACATGCCAATTGAGCCACACAGAACAATCGTACATAACTGTAAATGGAAAATCTCCTTGTGGTTTAAACAGTCAGTCCAACAATCTGCTCAATCTCAGTAAGTAGCATGATGAGTTCCCCCAAGACCCCATGTCAGCACACATAGAGAACAAACATCCCCAGCCCTATCCTCATCCAGCTTCACATATCCTGAATGACCTGTCTCCAACCTAAATTCTCCAATCTCTCATGTCTTTTCAGTCATCCCAGAAGATCGATGTTGAAGACCCCATGGTTTGTTAATAACATGTCGATGGCCATCAAACTGAGCTCCATTTGGATGGCAGCCCGGAGGCAGACACAGATCCTTATCTTACCTATAGCGGAGGGGATCGGGATTCGGGAGTGGATTCGTGGACTGTCGCCTCTTGTTGACATAAACATTCTGGGAAATCAGTGAAAGGAATGTCCTTCCCAACATGGTTAACGAGGGTGTCATGTTCATTGAGTCTCTCCCTCACTTTTGGTCCTTCAGAAATGTAGGTGCATGACGCTTCTGCAAGCTGATACTGTCAGTACTGGGGTTGAATGTCACAGTCAAAGGACTGGGCTGCGTGTGTAAACCAAAGAATTATCTTTGTGTTTAGTCATTCCTGCATGCCAGAGGTTAAATACGAAACAGGTGTTGGAAGTATAAAAGAAGCCTTTTGTTTGACCAGCTGAAGTTTGTTTATACAGATCATTCTCATTAACATAGAAAATCTATTTTGCGATAGAGACCAGTCTCAGTTGATCCTTCAAAGCTCCCCACTGGGCACAAACTGGTTGAATCCATGTTGTTTCCAAGTTATTTCAATTAAATTACATTGAACCAAAGTGAAATAAACATTGAATTGACATCCGTGACAGTGAGTCACTACTGATGCAAATCATTTCTCAATAAATATTGGTCAAACTGTCAGAAGGTACAAAGCAGAGTTCAACAGTGTATGCCCTTCTGACTTGGCTTTATTCTGTTCAATATTGTGAGTTAAGGGGGTGTGTCACAATATCTATCAATTTAACTACGTTTGCAGTAAAATATTTGTATACAACAATCACTTTCATATATGGGAGACCTTAGACATATGTTAAAACATGGTTGTGCTTTGTTATACCTCGGGTAGGGGTATCTCAAAAACTAAAGCCCATTTTGAGGATTGGCCACTAGCCTATTTTTGTGGACCCCAGGAATAGTAGCTGCTGCTTCTGCAAAAGCTAATAGGGATCCAAATAAATAACATTGTTGATTCTTAGAATGCCTTGAAGACACACACACTCATCCATGTGGCGATAAATACCACAGAGTTTCTAACATCGCGAAGCCCAATATCGCGAGACTTCCTTGAACGCTTGCAAAGCAGACTCGGCAGACTAGGCCGGGGGTTTGGGAAGTCAATGATAGAAGTAAAAAATAATTCCTTAAGTTGTTAATTTTCTCGAAGTCTAAAGGCGCAACCTAGATTCGAGCCAATGTCTTAAGTAGCTAGACATGTTATTACTCCAACCTCGTCTAAGTGACAAACGTACACGTTTTCATTTTAGTCGAAAACAACTTTATATTGAAGGAGTGCCTTTGACTGACGGCCTGCACATGCGCAGTTCGGCGTGAGACAACCGTATGACCCGATTACGTGTTTCTATGCATGAGCTTAGCTAGCCAACGTCAGCATGACATCGCCTACAAACATGATCAGGGATTTCTATTAGACAAGTAGTTTCTACATATTTTCATACTAAACCATTTGTAAATACTGTTCTTTATTCTTGCAGTTCATGACAGAAAGACCCCAGGCACTGAAGGGCTCTTTTCATTTAGCCCACGCCTGAAAGTTATAACCTCAATGGCACTGCTGAAGTGGGCCACATGACACTGAGAGCAATAGGGAACAGCTGTTGTGACACGTTACCACGAAGAACCTAGTGTCTGACTCCGGGCAGCCATTGTAACAACAGTCTTCATGCATTTGTGCAGTTGACCTGTGCCACTATACAATATGTCATCATCACCAAATGTTCTCTTGTTAATCACTATTCGCAACAAGGGGTTATATCAGTGTGATACGAATTTTCTGGCACCACACACACATGCATGCAAATGAACACACACAAACACACATACACACACATGTGTAACACACACAGTTTCACCCTACACAAGCCTCCATTTACACACACACACACACAAACACACACGCACACTGTATCCGACAAAATCCAGTCAATAACCGCTGGCCAGGGGAATAAAGAGATGGAGCTAGTGAACAAGAAAGTGTAGAAAGGGAGTAGCACACACGAGCACACACACACACACACACACACACACACACACACACACACACACACACACACACTCTCTGACGTACACACACTGCTATTGATAACAAACTATCACAAAAAGGGTTGCCGGGGCAACAACCGAGTTTCTGGAGGGACACTGTTGATGAGCCAGTGAACAGGTCCCTTGTGATGATGGTGGCTGTAGAGATCTGGTTACCATACTATCGCCTTCCAGTCTCTCCAGAAAACATCAAGGTACTGCTTCGACTTCTTCCAAGGCAGATCCCCATGAGGGGAAACAACCCAGAGTGTGTGTTTGGTCACCAAAACACATTGTCTGTTTCCCAAATGGCACCCTTTACAGTGCACTACTTTTGACCAGAGACCATAGGTCCCTGGTCGAAAGTAGTGCACAAAATAGGAAATACTTATTAAACACTCATTGACTGGCTTCTAATTGGAGAGAACAGGAGGGGCAGCACAGCAGTAGTGTGGGCTAATAGAACTAGATGTCAGGTAAATAAGGGAGATGTTTATTTTCCTAAAGCTTGAAGCCGTGGTGGATTATATCTTTGAGGATGTGTCAGGCATACTGAATTTTAGACTTGATTTGGCTTGTTCCTTTCAGCTCCTAATGGAGCAAAGGGCCTCAACGGTGCATCTCCAGCGAACTCTGTTCTGGGCGGTTTTCTTGACCCCATTCTGAGTGGTTTTTAGGGCACATGTTTACTGTCTGATTGACATCCCCTAGGTCATCATCGCTAGACTGAAACAAGGGTGATAATGTGATTGCATAGCTTAATTTATGGATATATTTGATCCAATCATCACTAAGCCATCTGCTTGCATGAAGAGTAGTGATCAGATCTACTTTTTGCATATGCAACCTTTGGCTGACACCACATGCTTGTGCCAGTGTGCACCATCTGAATGACTTTTCTCTGGCAGTGTGTTGGGACCATCAGGTTGCTCTCTTAAGATACTGGATTGATTAGACATAAGCCAGAATGGCTTAGGTGTTTTGACTAGTGATGCTGCAAGGGTGTGTTGTTGAATGAGCATTGCTGCTTCAGTGTCATAGACCAGCCATGGTGTAGTGAGTGGAGCTGTCTATGGTGCTGAAATGGATGCTCTTCAGTCACACCCATGTCCCTAATAGTGGCACAAGGTGTCAGAGGAGTCCATTTTTATATAATCCCCCTGCCTCACCACCCCCACCACCAGACAGACCCCAGTTCTCCATATTCTATTACAGTATGATAAAGTAGCTATATCTAGAAGAAAACGGTTTAGGCACAACATAAAGCTAGCATGACAATGTTTCTATTCTTGCTCAACTTCTGCTACATTTCCTTGAAAGCATGTTCTAACCCAGACATTTAGAGAGACAACATGAACTTAAAAATTGCCTCTTTCCTAGAGTACAAAGACAATAAAATAATGTTTTCACAGTGCGATCCTGGTGCATAAATGTCAATGGAGTTAATGGATGTCACGGCTATTCCTTTGAGACAAGAGGCTGAATGCCTGAGTTTCGTGTCTCTTTTCTACATCATATTGTTAGAGGGCAGAGATAGATTTTATATTCTTCTGGGCTGAATGGCATTGAACTTTAACAGCTCAATGGGGAAAAGGAGCAACACAATTACCAACCTTCTAAAGAGTGATTTAGCCTTAAACACCATGATAGTGGCAGGGGTTAAGTCACATACCTCTCATTTTCAAGGCAGAAACCACAACCACTTGTTCTGAGGAGAATGGTGAAGTGTGTGAAATGCTTTGATATTGTTATTGTCACACATCTCAAATAGCATCTTGATACCGCCTAAATGTAGTAAGGAATCTGCTGACTTACATGATGTCACTTTCACACCTTTCCTCAGTTACATTTGTGCTTATATTACCGTTGGATGTGTCTTGGGTTGTTAGCGTGCACTGCCAGATGAAAGAACTACAATAGACTGGTGTAGAATACATAAATGAATTGATCATGACTACCTGTGCGTGTGGGAGAGGGAGAGAGAGTGTTTGTGGTGTAGGAGGGGGCATGAGGCATGTGGAGTCACTATCCTATGAATTTCAGACTCCAATGTCAATCTTATCCACATACACTATATATACAAAAGTATGTGGACACGCCTTCAAATTAGTGGATTTAGCTGTTTCAGCCACACCTGTTGCAGATAGCCATGCAATCGCCATAGACAAACATTGGCAGTAGAATAGCTTTACTGAAGAGCTCAGTGACTTTCAATGTGGAACCTTCATAGGACGCCACCTTTCCCACAAGTCAATTTGTCAAATTTAGTGCCAACTGTAAAGTTTGGTGGAAGAGGAATAATGGTCTGGGACTGTTTTTCATGGTTCGGGCTAGGCCCCTTAGTTCGAGAGAAGGGACACCTTAACGCTACAGAATGCAATGACATTTTCGATGATTCTGTGCTTCCAACTTTGTGGCAGCAGTTTGGGGAAGGCCCTTTCCTGTTTCAGCATGACAATGCCCAAGTGCACAAAGTGAGGTCCATACAGAAATGGTTTGTCGAGATTGGTGTGGAAGAACTTGACTGGCCTGCAATGAGCCCTGACCTCAACCCCATTGAACACCTTTGGGATGAATTGGACGCAGACTGCGAGCCAGGCCTAATCACCCAACATCAGTGCAGACCTCACTAATGCTCTTGTGGCTGAATGTGACTGCAGCAGTGTTCCAACATGTTCCAACATCTAGGAAAGCTGTCTAAGAAGATTGGAGGCTGTTATAGCAGCAAAGGGGGGACCAACTGTATATTAATGCCCATGACTTTGGAATGAGATGTTGGCTGTATCATGCAGATTTTGTTTGGATAGTGTACCGCAAGTGAGTTACTAGGTGTGCGCCAAGAAACAAAATGCAAAAAATAAAATAAAGAAGAAGCTTTTTTTCAAGCTGAATATGCATATCATTTGTAGAAACATACAGCCAGCCATTCGCTGTTCTCGTTTGTGCGCGCGCGTGACAGAGAGAGAGATAGGATAGGGAGAAGTGACCTGCAGTCCGAACAGTGCTCTCCACAACCGGTAAATAATGAAACAGTTCATGTCACACGGATTTCTTCGATAAGATGTGACACTGCAAGTTGCACAGTCCATCATCCATTGGTTTGACTCCCGAACCAATTATTGAACAATCACTTAAACTATAATTTTGATCAACCATAGTGAAACAATAATTGGAGTGATTTGGACCTTTAAACGAAAGTTACTTCCTTTTTCTCTCGAGGAGTATAGTGAGTGATGTATAAATGCAGACTGCTCAGTGGAGTCAGGCAACGAAGGAGTAAAAAGTAAGTGCGAGCTGGGGAGCGAGCGAGCGCGCGCCAGAGAGGGAGCGAGAGAACGCCAGCGGACCTCAAGACCGAGGGCGAAAGGAGTGTCGCGGTTCCTGTTATAATAACAGCTACTAGAAACCTCCACTGACAGCGAACGCTGGAAGCGGTCCATCAGCCAAACCTGCTCAAAATGATTATCCAACTCCTATGGTTTCTTGTCTGCGGCAGTCAAGGTAGGGAGACATGTCTCTTGGCGTTGTGGACTTCGTGGATGGATAAGTTGCTGTATTCGCCCGCCCTTGTCCATATATCCCTATCGGCGGGAACAATTATGTTAGGGAGATTTGGGAAAGGAGACCGCAGCGAGCGAGCAAGAGAGTGAGGGGCGGATTGTTTGACCGCTGGTGTTTTGTAGTTTCAGCACGTCTTCGAAAGATTGGAATGCTTGCTTTTTGAAAGGGGGATTATCAAGACCCCGTTGACATCATTGAACTGTTCTGGTGTTGTTATTCAGCCATTGAATGTGACATCCATCGATTGGTAAAGAGTGGCTATATCTGGTCAAATTTGTTCTTCATCAGTAGGAGAGAAAGAATTGTGGATAGATGCATGTGGCTGTGGAACGACAACAATAGGCTGTGCTTTGTTTTTCTGTTTTTTTCTCAAAGAGAACAACAAATCACCAACAACAGTGTTATGATATGGGTGATTGCCTAGGGAAAACAGAAGGTGTCCGTGTCACGCAGTTGGCACTGCGCTGATTATTTGGCTTTGTTTTGTTAACACACAGCGCATCATAACACAACAACCTCAGGGCCAGCTATTTCAATTCAAACTGTTTATTCTTTGTTTGATAAATAACTAAGCTTCTGTGGAACAATTCAAAGGCATCATTACCCTCAGGTGTTTAGCATTTCAATTTCATTGATTTATATCCTAGGCTTTCGAATGGGTGAACGAGACACGGCGCAGAATTTGCATTCTTCGGTGAAAGTGTACCGAATATTTTACAAGAAAGAACTGAGTAGGTATAAACGAACTGTATCTAGTTTAGTTTTGGGTGAAAATGTAATCCCAGAATTGGGCAGGTGGACGCATATGAATGGTGGGAAGGATTGCTCACCCCTGAGAGGGGTTGCATGTCACTGGCGCCACTAGCGATTCTGGGGGCTAAATGTGGAGTATGAAATCATTTTTACATAACTACTTTTTCTATCATTCCTTTTTTTACATCCGGTATTAGACAGTGGAACACTAATTTAACCCACACATTTTCTAGAGGGACGGCTTTAGGCAGAACACAACAGTATCTTACCACATGCAAAACGATATGACAACAATAATGTCTAATGTGGCCCCTCTAACAGTACAACTGGCCCCAGCTTGGCCCCCCCAGTTGAAATGGTCTAGAACTGCCACTGACTGGCGCACCAATGGACACAGAGTAAACCCGGTTTCATTATCGTGCTTGTTTTTTTTAGTGTCCAAAGGTACCTCTGAAGTTAGCAGTCAATTGCGGGCAGTCAAGCACTAGAAAGGGAAAGGGGATTACTTGTTTGGCCGCATTCTTTTTTTTATAGGTGGAACGGCAGGTGGGGGTAGAGCATTGCAAATTAATATTCAGTCAGAAGATGGGCGATTAGGCTAGTGGCCATTTTTAGGCTAGTGGCCATTTACCCACAGTAAATATCGGCCAAATAATCATTCTACCCGACTTCCAAAGGAATATGCAGGACGTGACCTGCAATACTTTTTGCCATATTCAACATAAAAAAACAACCAACCATTCCACTACTGGAGAATCCCCAGCATTATTCAGGCTGAGATAACATTCCAGTTAGTCAATGGGTCTTGTTAGCATGCAAACTGCATCTGCTGAGTGCCTGCACCCAACTGTTGTAAAAATGGAAACTGATCACCTCACAGCCCTGAATACCCTGCCAGTCATACAGGAAGGATACTGCCCTTGTTGCTGCAGCTTGCCCAGAAAGACCAGGTAGCTGTGCAACCTGGTCAGGCCCCAGAACTACAACCACTACTGGCTACTTCACCCTGGCTACCTCACCCTGTTAGGACACACTCATGTCCTGTCACCTCAAATACTTAGAATCAACCTTGCAGACTTAGTTTCAGTGGGGAAAATTGGGGAAATGTTAGAGCTCTACATAAATGCTACTAGAGTGGCTGACTGTTGTATTACAGGTTGCTTTCCTGTAACTTGGTGACGCTACTATGTGCTTGTGTTGTAAAAAACATGAACACACATTGAAAAGCTAATTGGCTTCAGCTATTCAAACACGAGGCATGGTAGAGCCTCTCATAGTTCTGGTTATGCCAAGAGTCGTATGAAACCCTTTTTAATAAAGACAGAATAACACAATACAAAATAAACTAGGGGAATTTATATCCAGGCAACGATGTCTGAGAGTAATTATGTCGGCCATATTGGATTCGGAATAAGAATGATTTACACAAAAACAGTCTTTATGGGCATGAGTGGACGCAATTCTGGAACAAAGCCTCGTATACAAAATGCATATTTACAGTTCAAGTCGGAAGTTGACATACACCTTAGCCAAATACATTTAAACTCAGTTTTTCACAATTCCTGACGCTTAATCCTAGTAAAAATTCCCTGTTTTAGGTCAGTTAGGATCACTATTTTAAGAATGTGAAATGTCAGAATAATAGTGGAGTGATTTATTTCAGATTTTATTTCTTTCAACACATTCCCAGTGGGTCAGAAGTTTACATACACTCAATTACCATTTGGTTGCATTGCCTTTAAATTGTTTAACTTGGGCCAAACGTTTCAGGTAGCCTTCCACAAGCTTCCCACAATAAGTTGGGTGAATTTTGGCCCATTCCTCCTGACAGAGCTGGTGTAACTGAGTCAGGTTTGTAGGCCTCCTTGCTCGCACATGCTTTTTCAGTTCTGCCCACACATTTTCTATGGGATTGAGGTCAGGGCTTTGTGATGGCCACTCCAATACCTTGACTTTGTTGTTCTTAAGCCATTTTGCCACAACTTTGGAAGTATGCTTGGAGTCATTGTCCATTTGGAAGACCCATTTGCGACCAAGCTTTAACTTCCTGACTGATGTCTTGAGATGTTGCTTCAATATATCCACATACAACATGATGCTGCCACCCCCTTGCGTCACGTTTGGGATGGTGTTCTTCGGCTTGCAAGCTTCCCCCTTTTTCCTCCAAACATAACGATGCTCATTATGGCCAAGCAGTTCTATTTTTGTTTCATCAGACCAGAGGACATTTCTCCAAAAAGTACGATCTTGGTTGCAAACCGTAGTCTGGCTTTTTTATGGTGGTTTTGGAGCAGTGGCTTCTTCCTTGCTGAGCAGCCTTTCAGATTATGTTGATATAGGACTCGTTTTACTGTGGATACAGATACTTTTGTACCTGTTTCCTCCAGCATCTTCACAGGGTCATTTGCTGTTGTTCTGGGATTGATTTGCACTTTTAGAACCAAAGTACGTTCATCTCTAGGAGACAGAACGCATTTCCTTCCTGAGCGGTATGACGGCTGCATGGTCCCATGGTGTTTATACTTGCGTACTATTGTTTGTACCGATGAAGGTGGTACCTTCAGGCGTTTGGAAATGGCTCCCAAGGATGAACCAGACTTGTGGAGGTCTACAATTTGTTTTGTTAGGTCTTGGCTGATTTCTTTTGATTTTCCCATGATGTCAAGCAAAGAAGCAGTGAGTTTGAAGGTAGGCCTTGAAATACATCCACAGGTACACCTCCAATTGACTCAAATGATGGCTTTAGAAGCTTCTGATTAGCTAATTGACATGACATCATTTTCTGGAATTTTCCAAACTGTTTAGAGGCACAGTCAACTTAGTGTATGTAATCTTCTGACCCACAGGAATTGTGATACAGTGAATTATAAGTGAAATAATCTGTCTGTAAACAATTGTTGGAAAAATGACTTGTGTCATGCATAAAGTAGATGTCTTGACCGAGTTACTATAGTTTGTTAATAAGAAATTTGTGGAGTGGTTGTAAAACGAGTTTTAATGACTCCAACCTAAGTGTATGTACATTTCCGACTTCTTCAACTGTACATATGATTTGACCTCCATCAAATGGTATTATGGTAGCCATATTGGATTTTGGATGCCATATTGGATTTGAGGCTAAATCCAGGGTGGCCCCAAAGATGATTTGTGGTGCCCCCCTGACTAAATTGCAGGAGTAGGGGCTAAAGAAACAAAATCCTTCGACTCTGAGCACACTTGTTTTCTTTTAGAGCCGATTTACAATAGCCGCAACATCAGAAGACATGTAAAAATTGTAAAGCTTAGTTGGACATAACATATTGTAAAAACACCAGGGAACCAGCTTCAAAGGTTGAAAATTATGTTTTAATGAATTATTATCTCTGTTTGGGGCTTATTGCGGTCAATTTGCAGTCTACAAATTAATGGTAATTATGTTCTGGACCAGACCATCCCCTCAAGAAAATATCGGCCCGCGGCTGAATCTAGTTGATGATCCCTGCTGTACAGACTTTATTATTTCAGTTGGTTTTCTTCTGACTCTGAACAATAGTTACGTTTGTCTGCTTTAAACATCAGTACAGTTGACAAATAAAACTCCCATTCCCTGGCACCTCTGACATTGACACAACCTTCTCACATTGGCTCAATGTCTTAACAGGGATCCATCCCCCTGTTCCCTCTAGCTATATCCAACCCAACTTACAATACACTTTCGGCTTTTACAGCCTTTTCCAGAATTGATTTAGCTATTTGTTCGCAATGCCATTTTACTTTCTTTTTTTTTAGCCTGGGCAGTGTGTTCTCTCTGTTAGAGCAACATTAGCATTAGAAATCCCAGCGAGGCTTCCTCTCAGCAGGACATCGGTTATTTATGTGTTTTGAGTTTTTCTGGTGCTCAGTGAAATTAATTATGTGCTCGCCCAAAGACCATTCAGTGAGATGTTAAGTGGCATAATTAAGATATTTCTCTGATCCACTGGGAGAAACGTCAGTCGCGGAGGATTTAAAAGATATATGCCCCTGTGCACTCTTTGCACAGTGGAGACATACAGGCACACATATACACACAGGCGTAATGCACGTGTGCACAAGCATGCACAGCACAGAGAGGAAAGCACACAGATACAGGAGCATGTGTGTACACTGAGTGTACAAACATTAGGGACACCATGACATACACTGACCAGGTGAATCCAGGTGAAAGCTATAATACATTAATGTCACTTGCTAAATCCTCTTCAATCAGTGTAGATGAAGGGGAGGATACAGGTTAATGAGGGATTTTTAAGCCTTGAGGCAATTGAGACATGGATTTTGTAAGTGTGCCATTGAGGGTGAATGGGCAAGACAAAAGGTTTAAGTGCCTCTGAACGAGGTATGGTAGTAGGTGCCAGGCACACCAGTTTGTGTCAAGAACTGCAATGCTGCTTGGTTTTTAATGCTCAACCGTTTCTCGTGTGTGTCAGGAATGGTCTACCACCCAGAGGACATCCAGCCAACTTGACACAGCTGTGGGAAGCATTGGAGTCAACATGGGCCAGCATCCCTGTGGAACACTTTTGACACCTTGTAGGGTCCATGCCCGATGAATTAAGGCTGTTCTGAGGGCAAAAGGGGATGCAACTCAATGTTAGGAAGGTGTTCCTAATGTTTTGTTCACTCAGTGTATATACAGACATACACACACACACACAGTATTTAAAAGACCCTCTCAGTCTCATCGTCAGAACCTCAAGCTGAAACATACACCTTTTCCAGTGCTTTCCTAGCAAAAATCACATCGTTGTAATTTCTGCATGAACCTATTAGGCTAACATTTTCCGGGAATAGTTGAGCACACAGTCCTTTTACATTATGTAACACCACTCAGAAAGTCCCATTTAAAGACATGCAAAAGCTGTTCACATAAGGAATGGCCCATGTCTTCGCTCGGTGCACACAGGAATTGATTGCATTATTTGATTAATAGAGTGGGAAGGGGGGAACACATATACAGATGCACATATGAAAATGGAAGGGCCCCCGGAGGGGACTCTCATATGAAAAAATCTATTTAAAGAACGACTGGAGTCGGCAGGGCCTCCGAAATCGTCCAAAGGCCAATAGCAATGTTATGTATGTTATTATTTATTTCACCCTTTCTTTGCTGTTTTTTGATTTTTCTTACAGGCCCTTTAGCAGTCAATCCCATAATGTTTTCGAATCGAGGGGTGGATTTTTTGCATAGATAAAAAAAGACTGCACACAGTTCATCGGCACTTTCTTGAGATACAGTATGTGTGGGTATACATGTGGAAGATCTATAAAGCATTGATACTATACTATAGTGCAGGTTGCACCTGTTGAGAATAAGTGGCAGTGTAGCATTACAGGGAGAACAAAGGTGCCAGAAAGATTTGAGAGTTGTTGTTGGATTCGACATTGATAATGGACAGCTTCAAACATTATACTTATGTTAATGCTTAGTAAATCTGTCTCTTTGATCCACATGCAATGCGACGACTGAGTCATTCTACCGGGGTTCAATACATTGCCACACAGATTTAACACATACAAAAGTATGTGGACACGCCTTAAAATTTGTGGATTTGGCTATTTCAACCACACCCGTTGCTGACAGGTGTATTAAATCAAGCACACAGCAATGTAATCGCTATAGACAAACATTGGCAGTAGAATGGCCCGTATTGAAGAGCTCAGTGACTTTCAACGTGGCACTGTCATAGGCACCTTTCGAAAAGTCAATTCAGAGTACAATGACATCCTAGAGGATTCTGTGCTTCCAACTTTATGGTACCAGTTTGGGGAAGGCCCTTTCCTGTTTCAGCATGACAATGCCCCCATGCACAAAGTGAGGTCCATACAGAAATGGTTTGTCAAGATTGGTGTGGAAGAACTTGACCGGACTCCACAGAGCCCTGACCTCAACCCCAACGAACACCTTTGGGATGAATTGGAACGCTGATTGCGAGCTAGGCCTAATCACCCAACATCAGTGCGTGCCCGACCTCACTAATGCGCTTGTGGCTGAATGGAAGCAAGCCCCTGCAGCAATGTTCCAACATCTAGTGGAAAGCCTTCCCAAAAGAGTGGAGACTGTTATAGCACCAAAGGGGTGACCAAATCCATATTAATACCCATGATTTTGGAATGAGATGTTCGACGTGCAGGTGTCCACATACATTTGGTCATGCGTTGTGTGTTGGCTGTGTTTGTTTGAACATTGCATTGGGATGTTGTAGATTGCTTGCTTTTATGAGTTACAGGTGAAACTCTTTCTTCCTAGCTGAACCCTTGTTTATAGACATGTTATATACAGCAAACTGCATGCGAGTTCAGTAACAAGTAAAGTGTGTGTGTGTGTGTGTGTGTGTGTGTGTGTAAAATAGGAACAGGAAAGCAGGGGTAAAAGAAAAGCAAGAGGGGGGCTAAGGGTGAGGGGGAGAGAAGATAGATATTAAGTCATTCAATTGAAGTGAATCCGATTGCGTCTAGTCAAATTGTATTCGGCAGAATTGAATCCCACTTTATGGAGTGGCTGTGCCAAAATTAATAAAAAGTAATTGAATCCTGCTGGGACAATTGAATTAGGACAGACTGACATGATTAGACGAAGCAGCTGGATATTACGTTCGGACGTGTTCCCGTGGCTTCTTCTGTTGTCTTCTGTTGTATTCCCACATTAGAATGATCTGTGTCCTCAACAGGGGTCCTAGTCAGGCAGTCTAATGGGCACCACAGAGCACAGAGGTAGCAGGGTTATACCCCGGGCTCCTTATTATAGACAGGAGAGGGGGGCAGGGATTAGTTCCCCCTGATAGGGGCACAGAGGAAGATGGGATGGACTAACTCACAGACTTGTACACACACACACTGGCCATCAATTTAAAGCCTTTAGGCCTACACCTCTCTTGTCCCTCTGTTGGGGTCCACTGTGTGGTAGGCCGGGGCATGGCATCGGCGGGCATGATTAAATGAAGCATTGAGGGCGGTGAGGATGGCAGTGCAGCTTCACAATGGGACTGTGTAGGGATGACCCAGTTAGATAGTATTAATAACTGTGATTGGAGGAGCCACACTGGACCATCGTCGGAGCAGAGGGGTCATGCCCATTGAAACTGATGGGGTATGTGCTCTCTATCCATTTTGGATAATAAAAATATATAAGCTAAAGTTTATTGTACACTTAAAAAATATATTGCAATTGGCTGAAATGTTTTTGGTGCATCCACTGGACACTGGCAATGGACACGCCTAAAACTCTGCAAAAAGGAACTTTCCCAGTGAGGTAGAAAGACAGGGAGTGTGGACACAGACACTGAGACAGAGACTGAGTGTCACTGGAGACAGACGAGCGTAAAACAAGCGTTGTCGATTCACTTCAAATGCAGGTTTATCTTGACAAGAGAAAAGCATCACACTGAAGTTCTGCCAGGTTCTAAAATGGATTGCTCCCAAACCAAACAGAACCGTATCGACAGCGGATTGGTAAAACCAATTGACAGATGGAAAGCCAAAAAGACTGACAACCTCAGACGCTGACAACCTGCCAGGGCAGATAGATTGAGATAATGGCAGAGAGATTATAGGCTATAGTACTGTAAGATAGTTGGGAAGTGTATATTGACTGGCAAAGAGAAACCATACCATCCCGCCTTTTAGAGCTGATACCAGACCTTATCTAGTATATACAGTGAAAAAGTGTGACGTAAGTAAATAAAGCGCTTTGTTATTGGACGGTCAATCAGGGAGATGGAGGATGGGACTAATGCTAATGATGGCAGTGTTGGGCTAGCAGCCACTAAAGAGCTGGTGCAAGATTCTGCATTGTTCCCCCCCCCCTTTACTCAGTGACCCAGGCAGCCTCACTACACACCCATCATAATGAAGAGGCGAGAGAAGGAGAGAAATGAAGTGTCGTATTGCACGTGCATGATATAGCAAATTCACATGCATGCAGATAGACAAGCAGACACACACATATGCAGGTATTGCACACATTCACAATTGTAGATAGACACACACAAACACACACACGTACATTTAAAACATTGATCTCTTTCTCCTGTTGTCTCTCGTGCTCTCCCCTTCTCGAATTAAATTTGATTTATTGGCATGATAACTCAGTAACTTACACAGGGATAAAATATAATCATGCTGTACTACAAATAACAATTATTCTAATTAACTTCACAGTAATGAGCGGAATAACAAAACAGAAATAACTGCATACATTTATTTATACCTATTGTTGTACCGGTCACTGTCCCGTAGTGTCACGTCCTGACCATAGAAAGCTGTTATTTTCTATGGTAGAGTAGGTCAGGGTGTGACAGCGTTTTTTTTTTTCTAGTTTAGATTTTCTATGTTATGTTCTAGTTTTGTATTTCTATGTTGGGCTTTTTTTGGGATGATCTCAAATTAGAGGCTGCTGGTCATCGTTGTCTCTAATCGGAGATCATACTTAAGTAGTTGCTTTTCTCACCTGGGTTTGTGGGAGATTGTTTTTGAGTAAGTGTATGTTGTAACTCTTTGTCACGGTTTGTTGTTTTGTTCATTCAGTTTATTTGTATGTATTGCATAGTTTCACAGTTGAATAAAGAAAATGTGGAACGATACACACGCTGCGCTTTGGTCCGCTCCTTCATCCTACGACAACCATGACACTTAGCTTGTGGCGGGAAGCCACATGTTGGCCTGCCAACATAGCACAATGTCCCAATCATTAAGGGAATCATTTTTGTTAGGATTCATGTTCTTTGTATCGGTTGATAATCACTGGGTAGAATATTGTTTTCAACACTCTTGTTTTCAGGTTGATGTGAAAATGCTTTCTCTATGTCTTCCTGATGAGTAACTGTAGTGTCAAAGGAATATTTAGCCTTGGCTATGAGTATGGGGTTAATGTATGCACTCTTTCTGTCACTCTGCATATCTCTTTCCCCTTCTGTCTCTTCAGTCTCCCTTTCTCTTGTCTATCCCAGTCTTCTCTCCTCTCTTTACCTCCCTCCCTCCCTTAGTGGGGGAACAGAACAAGGAGCTCCTGGCTTGTCTCCTGCTGGTTAATTATCCCAAACTGTGATTGATGGGCTCTCCAGCGAGTGCCGTGGGCCGCCCGCCGTTGACCTGCCCGGGAACACGGCCCCAGTCTGCCAATCACAGCTCAGCATTACTAATGGGGCGGAAACTTAGCCCACTTTGGCATGTCCCAACAGAGACATAGGCTGTCTACAGCTGGTTTGTGTTCATTATGGCATGCAGAATATGATTATTTAAAACGTTTTGCAATGGAAAGTGAAAGTGTTTCTCATTGCATAGGCCAAACACCTGGGTTGTGTTCATTAGGGCACGCAACAGATGTGCTCATTTAAAACATTTTGCTACAGAAATTGAAAGCTAGTGTTTCTCATTGGACAATTCCAGGTAGTCCATCCCTGTTTCAGTCTGTTTTCTTCTGCTTGGTGCCTAATGAACCCTACTCAGACCTGGTGCTATATAATAGGGCCGGGTGTAAATCCTCATGTCTGTTTGATGGCTTCTCAGAAGTCCAGTACCTTCTGCCACTATGCAGGGGCTTTAAACAAAATCTCCCTGTACGTGTGAGCAAGGCTGTGCTCTTCTTGGTCCTGCTACTCTCGTCTCAGTTCTTTAGGTCTGCAGAGAAGAGATATCTCCATTTTCTCTATTTGACCGGTTTCTAAAGCAGAGTCTGTTTGTCTTCACAGAGGAAGTTAATGATGTTTGTTATTGCTGGGACTCATTACACATATTAATACTGTAGATAAGGATTTAGTTTGACTTTTTTTTACATTTTCACTTTTTTTCCCACGATGCCTCTGGGATCATACCCACATCTTCCATGTGAATCCGGGGGCAACGTTCTCTTACTGTTTAGTGTTTACTCGACTTCCCTCGTTAATCTTCCCACAATCCAACGGGGCGGCCTCGCCAAGTGTGTTGGGCAGACAGTGGGTGTTATTTTTATATTTTTTAATTACATCTTATCTCTGACACGCATCTCATATTTTTCTTCCTTTCCTCCGTTATTCTCCAGAATAAATCTTCTCCCCCGCTCCCGTTGCGGGGGCACCACTGGGATCGCATCCGTCTTTCCGCCCACGATGCGTAACCTGGACGGTGATGCATGCACCTTTTCCATGGGAATACAATTCATTAATTCTCAGCCAGTATTTACTTAGCTGTGTGTGCACTAACCCTGTTTATAGACATGTTGCTACTCCAGATGGAATAACAGCTTCTCCCCAGGTGTCGGTCTCTCTCTCGCTCTCTTGCCAGCTACCACTCACATATACATACACGTCTGTTTGTCTGTTTGTCTGTTTGTCTGTTTGTCTGTTTGTCTGTTTGTCTGTTTGTCTGTTTGTCTGTTTGTCTGTTTGTCTGTTGGTCTGTTGGTCTGTTTGTCTGTTTGTCTGTTTGTCTGTTTGTCTGTTGGTCTGTTGGTCTGTTGGTCTGTTGGTCTCTCTCTCTGTCTCTCTGTCTCGCTCTCTCTGTCTCGCTCTCTCTGTCTCGCTCTCTCTGTCTCTCTCTCTCTGTCTGTCTGTCTCTCTGTCTCTCTCTCTGTCGCTCTCTCTCTCTCTGTCTCTGTCTCTCTCTCTGTCTCTGTCTCTCTCTGTCTCTCTCTGTCTCTGTCTCTCTCTCTGTCTCTGTCTCTCTCTCTCTGTCTCTCTCTCTGTCTCTCTGTCTCTCTCTCTCTGTCTCTGTCTCTCTCTGTCTCTCTGTCTCTGTCTCTCTGTCTGTCTGTCTCTCTCTCTGTCGCTCTCTGTCGCTGTCTCTCTCTCTCTCTCTGTCTCTCTCTCTGTCTCTCTCTCTGTCTCTCTCTGTCTCTCTGTCCCTCTGTCTCTCTCTGTCTCTCTGTCTCTGTCTCTCTCTGTCTCTCTCTGTCTCTCTCTGTCTGTCTCTCTCTGTCTCTCTCTGTCTGTCTCTCTCTGTCTCTCTCTGTCTGTCTCTCTCTGTCTCTCTCTGTCTCTCTCTGTCTGTCTCTCTCTGTCGCCTCGTCCTCTCTTTCTCCTCTCTGTCTCTCTCTCCTCTCTCTCGCTATCTCTCTCTCTCTCTCTCTCTCTCTGTCTCTCTCTGTCTCTCTCTGTCTCTCTCTCTCATTGTCTCGCTCTGGTCTCTCTTCCTGTCCGCTTCTCTCTCTGTCTCTCCT